>NW_028317878.1:600000-1200000 GCF_062004578.1 Staurois parvus | reverse complement strand
GGGAGACAACTTTCTGTCCTAATCTTCCAATTGTTCTCTTGCACTGTCACCCTGTCGGGTGTGCTTTTGGTAAGGACTTTGGTGAATTGGTCGAAGGTTCGAGCTGTGGGTGGCCCTGTCAGCACCATCTGGGTGCTGTGGCTGTCTGAACACAATAACCAACAATGCAGATTCCTCCATCCATGCTGCAAAGCGTTGGATGGAGGAATCTGTTGATGATTGTGAGTACAGTGCAGGCTAATATAAGAGGATGTGCTGGCACTCATTTTGCAGGTATGGTCCACTGATGTCAGGTAGCCTACCCTTAGAAATGTTATGTAGCCACCATGCATGTAGAAAGGAATTGGCTGCAAATAGACCACAGGTGATCAGCAGTGCTGAGATGCAAAAAAGTTAAAATATATTTTTTAAAGAAAAAATAGCATGGCAATTGTTTATGGCACATGGTCTTAAAACAACAGAATTTATCCAGTTAGGTTTCACATCAAAGCCAGTCTCTGGCTAAATATTTTTTGTAAGATAATTGATAACCCCTACCCCTGAAAAAAGCAAACCCCTCTTTCTAACTTACCTTTACCTGAGTGGCACAAAGCCCTCTTCTTTGCACTGTGGCACGTTCTGTCTGCCAAAGCCAAGGGAGGCAATACAACCTGGATCCAGATGCAGGGTGCCCCATTGGATGCACTGATTGGTGGCCAGGGGAGGGAGATCAGTGGTGACAACACAGATAACCCTCCTTCTTCATGTACATAGCAATGCAGGCCAGTGCAGAGTAACAACAGTGCAGTGAATTAATTGTAGACCTGAAGCGTTGTCACCTACCTAGAGGAAATCCCAAGGGCTGGCAAGATTACTGGGTATTTTTATCAGCATTGAAATGGGTCCATTATACTTGTTAATTTAATTTAAGTAACGTCTACAGAAGAAAGGTAGCATTAACTTTTGTTGCCATGTCAACATAACAACACATAAAAACAAGTAGACACTGTAATGTGTGTGTGTGGTGGTGGTGGTGGTGGGGGGATACCTTGTGGATTTCACATTTGTATTGACTGTCTCGTATTGTGAGCCTGAGGATTGGTGCTTTGTATTCTTACATATGGTTAAAATAGTAGGCAGTTAATGGATGCTGCATTATTAAGGTCTTATCAGGAGTGCTGATCCAGCAAGGGCGCTGTGAATCTGCCTCCATTCTGTCACCTCCAACTCAGAGCATATGACCTCCCCAAACCCAGATAGGGGTTCACAGGTAGGGTAAACTGCCTCTTGCAGTCGTATTCTCCCCTACAAGACCGTAGGAGTTGCAAAGGGCCTTCCCATACCAGTGGAATAGCTAAAGACAGAGGGGAAAAGACCCCCCCCCCTCCCCCACTCGTCAAGACAGGGTAGGGGGTGGGGGTGGAGAAGAAAATAAGAGCAGAATAAAATTAAAACATAACTGAGAGTTTTTAGTTTTGGATAGAGTGGAGAAGAACTAGAACACCTGCCAGGATTTCTATTTGTGTCCCTGTTGGAGAGATTCACCCTTTCTACTAGTCCTGGTGGCCATTAACAATGAGAGTAAAAGTGAAATAAAATCCCAGATTTTGGGTGGTCACCAGAAGAGGAATAGAGAGATAATCAGAGACACTCATTCTGTTGACCCTGATGACAACCAGGGATTCCTTCACTTTGGAAGGATTTCCCTTTTCTTTCTATTGTGGAACAGGAAGTGAATGGAAATCTCCCCAGTGGGACACAGATGGAAAAAAATAAGGGGTTATAACCCTCCCTTACTGTAGTCCAGGGGTCTCCAAACTTTCTAAACAAAGGGCCGGTTTACTGTCCTTCAGACTTTAGGAGGGCCGGAGTGGCCAATGGTAGTAGAAAATGTCCCAGCGTCAGTAGGAGTTAAAAAAATGACAGTGCTTGGAGTCAGTGGAAGGTGGGGAATAGGAGAAATTGGAGGAATAGTGCCCCATCATTGGTATTAGTGGGAGGAATAGTGCCGCATCATTGGTGACAGTGGGAGGAATGGTGCCCCATCATTGGTGACAGTGGGAGGAATGGCGCTCCATTATTGGTATCAGTAGGAGGAATAGTGCCCCATCATTGGTATTAGTGGGAGGAATGGTGCCCCATCAATCCTGACAGTGGGAGGAATGGTGCCCCATTATTGATGTCAGCGGGAGGAATAGTGCCCCATCCTTGGTATTAGTTGGAGGAATAGTGCCCCACCGTTGGTATTAGTTGGATGAATAGTATCTGTTTATATCAGTAGGAGAAATTGTGCCCCATCATTGGTGTCAGTGTCAGGAAAAATGACCCATAGTTGGTGCCAGTGGAAGAAATGGTGCCTCGTTATTGGTATCAATGGGAGCAATAGTACCCCCAGGGCCGGAAAGGCAGGCAAAGGGTGCATTCGGCCCACGGGCCGCAGTTTGGGGACCACTGCTCTAATCTTAAATGTAAAAAAAAGTTTGCTTTCAGCTCTATGTTAAAAAAGGGTGGGTTGAGGACATACCTCCCAAATTTCTGAAATGATTAAAGTAATACTAAAGTCTTGTTTGTTTTTAAATTAACAAACATGTCTATACTTTCCTGCTGTGTGAAATGGTTTTGCACAGAGCAGCCCGGAAACTCCTCTTCTCGGGTCCCCCACCGGTTTTCCTGGCCCCTCTCTCCTGTCAGGTGCCCCACAGCAAGCAGCTTACTATGGGGGCACCTGAGCAGGCGTGCTACTGAGCCAAGGTTCTGCGTGTCCATTCACACACAGAGCTGCAGCTCGGCCCTGCCCTCTTCTGATTAGCTCACTGGCTATGACTGACAGCAGCGGGAGGCCAATGGCTCCCGCTTCTGCCTTGACCAAGCCAAGGCCCCGGAGAACCGAGGATTGTGGACATCGCTGGATCGGGATGGGTCTCAGGTAGGTATTATGGGGCTGGGAGGGATGCTACACACAGAAGGTTTTTTACCTTTATGCATAGAATGCATGAAGGTAAAAAACCATGAGCCTTTTAGAACCACTTTAAGAAGGACACACCATGGCCCTGGTCATATTTACCACAAAGATTTGATATGCAGAAACTGATTCTCCCTGATGAAGCCAGGTGACTCTGTGGCGTAACGTGTAGGGGAGGGGCTCTGTTGTCACGACACTTAAAGGCAACCACACAGCAAGTATATGGGAGTGTGACAAACATATTAAGGATCATGCAAAACTGTATAAAAAATGATTTTAATCTATATACTATGTGAGTGCACTACATTTAATACATTTTTTAAAAAGACGATAAAGCACTATATTCTCTTTTTAATTACATGGTATTTATACACATGGAGGAAAAAGTTTGAACGGAGTCAAGAGACCCCCTAGTGGGAAGAGGGATAACTCCATCCCTCCAGGAAAAAGGTCCCTAGGAAATGGCGAGAACCCCTGCTGGGAAAAAGGAAAAACTCCATTCATCCATCTGGAATACAGGGATTTATCCATTTGTTCACCTCTGAGCCCAATTAAAATGACACAAGCTTGTATGACCTCATTTAATGGTTTGGTCATATACGTCAGGTGAGAGCACAACTGGTGAAGGAGCACATTATATATGAATTGGTGGACTATATTTGTTTTGTAATACACCATTAGAAGACACCACAATATCATGGATTTTTCAAAGATATGTATGCAGCACTAGTGTGATTGCTATATCACGCCGTGGAATATATCAGTCTTTTGTTATAATTTGTTTTAATTAATTTAATTAATTAATTTAATATAATTTTATATATTTATATGTTCATTTAAATGTACTGATAGTGGAACGTGACACCACTGACTTTGACAAACTACACAAGTGCTTTATTGATCTCTATTTTTGGCTTTTCAAAATAAGAAATGCAGTAATAAAGAGGTTGGACAAAACGTTCAGTGCAGCATAACACTTAGTCTTAGAAGAGGGACAATCCCTCCAAACAAGAGACAGTTGGGAGCCATAATTGGGGGGGGGGGGGGCATAGGATGAGGTGACAGGGGCTTAGGAGGGGGGAACTGAGAGGGGGCCTTGTGTATAAAAGAAAATGTTTGGAGGATGTGGGGGAAGGTAGGTCCCCTGTGGGACACCTGGTTAATCTCTATTATATGCATTTTCATTGGAACAAAAACATTTGAGTACTATCTGCAGTGGCATCCCGAGGCAGGTGCGGGGGGTGCGGTCCGCACCGGGTGACACTGACCGCACGTGGTGATACCGAACCCGCTCCACAAAAAGGTAAGTTGTAAAGCAAGCTGGCAATCGCTGCAAACCGCATTGTGCGAAACTTGTCGCCCAAAAAGGAGCAGAAGCATCTTTTGATTTGGAATTACGGGTAGAGTCGTAGCAATTGTGCCCACAATCCTGAATAGCTAGCTGAGAATGGGGCATGAATTATGATTTGTATGCTATAGTGCACATATGTAAGCAAGTGCAATAAATAAGTGCATAAGTAAGCAGCCCCTGCATTCCCTTATCCAGTGGCGTCCCGAGGCAGGTGCGGGGGGTGTGCGCCGCACCGGGTGACACCTACCGCACGGAGTGACACTGAACTCGCTCCACAAAAAGGTAAGTTGTAAAGCAAGCCGACAATCCCCGCAGGATGGATCCGATCCATCCTGTGGGGATCGTCGGCTTTCTTTACAACTTACCTTTTCTTGGAGCGGGTCCAGTGTCACCCCATATAGGTTGCATGCCGACGATCCTGTGGGGATCGTCGGTATGCAACCTATACGGGGTGACACCGGTGTAGCGGCAAGATGTGTCTCCCATGTAGATATGTCCCCCCTAAAGCAACTGCGCATGTCCCGGTTTCAGACTTAAGAAACTGATCGCCAATCACCAACTGTAGTACAGAGCTGCCACAGTTAACCCCTTTTAGGCTGCACCGCTGATTATTTGGGAGCATAATGGATCAGAGAGAGGACAGTTACATGGGGGGGCAGTGACATGGGGAGTACAGAACATGTGGGGAGGGAGGACAGTGACATGGGGGGGAGTGACATGGGGAGGACAGTGACATGTGGGAGAGGTCAGTGACATGGGGGGGGGGTCGTTGTAGCTACAAGATGTGTCTCCCTTGTAGATATGTCCCCCCTGAAGCAAATTGGCATGGAAGGGGTTACTTCACCAAAGGTACATGGTCAGATACAGTAGTTCTATCATCGATTGATCGTACCTGAAACCGGGACATGCGCAGTTGCTTCAGGGTGGACATATCTACATGGGAGACACATCTTGCCGCTACACCGGACCCGCTCCAAGAAAAGGGAAGTTGTAAAGAAAGCCGACGATCCCCGCAGGATGGATCGGATCTGCGAATTGAGCATAATGGATCGGAGTTCAATCCATTATGCTCTATCCGCAGATCCGATCCATTCTGCGGGGATCGTCGGAGGTGGTGTCACCCAGTGTTACCACACAGGGTGACACCAACCCTAGGGATGCCTCTGACTATCTGTGATACTTTTTTCTTTCCAATATTTATTTATTTCAAGAAAATGTTTGTACAAGCGTATACAGAGAGTAAACAAAAGGGAGGGTACAGATATTACATAATGTGCTGTGGAAAATTCTCTCTAAGCACCAATGATCAGAAAACCAGGTAATAAATGGAGGTAACAATGTCTTCAACCTTAGTAGTAAAGGATTCATCCCACATGAAGGAGAAAAGAGGAACCACAATTTGAGGTAAGGGGAAAAAGGGAAGTTGTAGGGGGCTAGGGGGAAACAACCAGTCAACATATACATCAGTGTTTCCCAACCTTTTCAACACAAAGGAAACCTTGAAATAACTTTCTGGTCTCAGGGAACCCCTGCTGAAAATGAATATAACTACAACTCATTATACATTGGTGTGATGGTCAAAAGTGGCGTCCCTAGGCGGGTGCGGGGTGTGCGCGCCGCAGAGGGTGACACCTATCGCATGGGGTGACACTGGACCCTCTCCACGAGCTCCACGAAAAGGAAAGTCTTAAAGCAAGCCAAAGATCTCCGCAAGATGGAATGGATCTGCGGATTGAGCATAATGGATCGGAGTCTGATCCATTATGCTCCCCAATCCGCAGATTCGATCCTTCTTGTGGGGATCGTTGGCTTGCAACCTATACGGTGTTAACTGATCTAGGTAAGGTTGTGCAAGATCCAGGACTTGTCTGTAACCAGGAAATGCGGCCGTGATAGCAGGAACCTCCTCCATCTGACATCACTTCTCGAGCATGTGCAGACCGGACCAGTGTTGAAAGATCCGATAACCCCATATAGGTTGCAAGCCAATGATCCCTGCAGGATGGATCGGATCTGCGTATTAGGAAGCATAATGGATCGGACTCCGATCCATTATGTTCAATACGTAGATCCGATCCGTCCTGCGGGGATCATCGGAGGGGTGACACCAAGTGTTATCGCACCGGATGACACCAACCCTAGGGACACCCCTGATGGTCAGTTACATTTGTGGTCATTGGGAAGAACTACCCACTTACAGATCACTAAAAAGATCAATGGTGTCAATGGGCAGTTATCTGACAGGCAGCAATTGCTGATTGCTCATGAAACCCCTAACAACCTCTGAAGGAACCTTTGGGTTCCATGGAACCCTAATTGAGACACCCTGATATACATAAACCAAGTTAACTAACCGACCAGTCAATTTGTGGAGGAATGAACCAATCAATGCGTGGAGGAATGGGCCAGTCAATGCGTGGAGGTACGGACCAATCAATGCGTGGAGGTACGGACCAATCAATGGATGGAGGTTCGGACCAGTCAATGTGTGGTGGAACTGACCAGTAAATGTGTGGAGGAACGGACCAGCCAATGCATGGAGAAATGGACCAGTCAATGTGTGGAGGAAAGGATCAGTCAATGCGTGGAGGAACTGACTAGTCAATGTGTGGAGGAACAGACCAGTCAATCTGTGGAGGAACGGACCAGTCAGTGCATGGAGGAACTAACCAGTCAATATGTGGAGAATTGGGCCAGTCAATGTGTTGAGGTACGAACCAGTCACTGTGCAGAGGAATAGACCAGTCAATGCCTGGAGGAACAAGCCAGTCAATGTGTAGGGGAATGGACCAGTCAATGCGTGGAGAAACTGACCAGTCAATATGGGGAGGAAAGGACCAGTCAATACATGGAGAAACTGACCAGTCAACATAAGGAGGAACGTACCAGTCAATGCATGGAGAAACTGACCAGTCAATATGAGGAGGAATGGACCAGTCAATGCGTGGAGGAATGGACCAGTCAATGAGTGGAGAAACTGACCAGTCAATATGGGGAGGAAAGGACCAGTCAATACGTGGAGAAACTGACCAGTCAACATTTGGAGAATGGACCAGTCAATGCGTGGAGAAACTGACCAGTCAATGAGGAGGAACGGACCAGTCAATGAGTGGAGAAACAGACCAATCACTGTCTGGAGGAAAGGACCAGTCACTGTGTGGAGGAACGGACCAGTCACTGTGTGGAGGAACGGACCAGTCAATGCCTAGAGGAACAAACCAGTCAATGTGTGGAGGAACTGACCAGTCAATGTGTGGAGAAATGAACCAGTCAATGCCTGGAGGAACAAACCAGTCAATGCCTGGAGGAACAAACCAGTCAAATGTTTTTTAGGAACGGACCAGTCAATGCGTGGCGGAATGAACAGTCAGTGTGTGCAGTAACGGACCAGTCAATGCGTGGCGGAATGAACAGTCAGTGTGTGCAGTAACGGACCAATCAATGCGTGGAGGGCTTGATACTTTTTTTTATGCACTAACATCCAAATTTTTAGGACAAGCTTTCAAGGTGCACCCCTTCTTCAAGGTCCAAGCAGAACTGAAGAAGGGGTACACCCCAAAAGCTTGTCCTGAAAATTTGGATGGTTTGTTAGTGCATAAAAAAAATATCATGCACAGAACTCATTTGTTTTCGTTGCAGGTCCACTAAAAGGGCTACAATCACCTCAAGGATGGATTTTAATTGGAGAAATCCATGGAATTTTTTTGGGGGGATGGTTATACTTGAGTTCACTATGGCAGCTATTGGAAGGTCAGCACTGGCAGCCCATGTATTGTCTTAGTACAGGTCAGGGGCGGACTGACAACTCATGGGGCCGCCTATGAAAAATGTACCAGGGGCATCTCATGGGGCCCCCTACTGACCCCGGGCCCTCGGGCAGTGCCCGAGTTTCCAAATGGTCAGTCCGCCCCTGGTACAGGTCCTCTTTCACCTGTCTCAGGTGCCAATCTCTAGCCTGTATAAGAGCAGGAATAATGGCAGCCAATGTAATGCCAGCCACATCATGAGAGCCGATCCCTCTCCATACACCTATTGATCCCATCCCAGAGCCGCACACACAGGGCTTGTGTAATGTTTGCACAGTTTGGATGCCATCCACAAGTTGCTGAGTCCAGGACTGGCACAGAGAGGAGAGGAGCGGTGAGGAGAGGAGAGGAGGGTGCACAGCTCCCAGCAGGCTGCCATCTCTAGCGCTGCCTTTGTGATCAGTAGGAGGGGAGGAGGGGGAGGCTCCGCCGGGTCCCTGTCGGTGCTGTCAGCGCTCATCGTACAGTTCAGCGGAGCCGGGACATCGGGGTGACAAGGCTGCGGGACCGGCGACACCTGGGAGGACGGGGAGCTAAGCCGAGCATGCACGTCATCTGACAGAGCAGGAAGTGCAGACAAAGTGGAGGAGGCTGAGGAGTGCAGCGTGCGGCTCCGCACTGACATGGGCTAGTCCTGGGCTCCGCTCCCCGCACAGCTCCGGCATGGCAGCGTCCAGCAACTCCAGTCTGTCCGGATCCTCCGTCTCCTCAGGTAGGTGATCGCAGCGTCTTCCTCCACATCGCTACAGTGACAGCTCCGCCAGGCAGCCATCTGTCTGCTACTGAGCAGCGGGATCGGACTCTGTGCTGGAGAGTGCCGGGGAGAAGTTACCATACCTGACATGGGCACACTACTCCTGGGGGGGATACCTGACATGGGCACACTACTCCTGGGGGGGATACCTGACATGGGCACACTACTCCTGGGGGGGATACCTGACATGGGCACACTACTCCTGGGGGATACCTGACATGGGCACACTACTCCTGGGGGGGCATACCTGACACGGGCACACTACTCCTGGGGGGGGGGGATACCTGACATGGGCACACTAATCCTGGGGGGGCATACCTGACATGGGCACACTACTCCTGGGGGGCATACCTGACATGGGCACACTACTCCTGGGGGGGGGGGGGGATACCTGACATGGGCACACTACTCCTGGGGGATACCTGACATGGGCACACTACTCCTGGGGGGGATACCTGACATGGGCACACTACTCCTGGGGGGGATACCTGACATGGGCACACTACTCCTGGGGGGGATACCTGACATGGGCACACTACTCCTGGGGGGGATACCTGACATGGGCACACTACTCCTGGGGGGGATACCTGACATGGGCACACTACTCCTGGGGGAGATACCTGACATGGGCACACTACTCCTGGGGGAGATACCTGACATGGGCACACTACTCCTGGGGGGGGGGGTACCTGACATGGGCACACTCCTCCTGGGGGGGATACCTGACATGGGCACACTACCCCTGGGGGGGATACCTGACATGGGCACACTCCTCCTGGGGGGGATACCTGACATGGGCACACTACTCCTGGGGGGGGGGTACCTGACATGGGCACACTCCTCCTGGGGGGATACCTGACATGGGCACACTACTCCTGGGGGGATACCTGACATGGGCACACTACTCCTGGGGGGGCATACCTGACATGGGCACACTACTCCTGGGGGGGGGGATACCTGACATGGGCACACTAATCCTGGGGGGGGGGGAATACCTGACATGCGCACACCACTCCGGGGGGGGGATACCTGACATGGGCACACTATTCCTGGGGGGGGTTGGGGGGATACCTGACATGGGCACACTACTCCCGGGGGGGATACCTGACATGGGCACACTACTCCTGGGGGGGGGGGGTATCTGACATGGCCACACTATTCCTGGGGGGGAATACCTGACATGTGCACAACACTCCTGGGGGGGATACCTGCTATGGGCACACTATTCCTAGTGGGGATACCTGACATGGGCACACTATTCCTGGGGGGCATACCTGACATGGGCACATTATTCCTGCGGATGGGGGGATACCTGACATGGGCACACTATTATTGGGGATAGGGGGATACCTGACATTGGCACACTATTCCTGGGGATGGGGGGGGGGGGAATACCTGACAAGGGCACACTATTCTTGGGGGGGGATACCTGACATGGGCACACTATCCCTGGGTGAGGAGGGTGGTACCTGACATGGGCACGCTATTCCTGGGGGGTGTACCTGGCATGGACACGCTATTCCTGGGGGTTGTACCTGGCATGGGCACACTATTCCTGAGGGGAGGGGTACCTGACATAGGCATGCTATTCCTGGGGGGGGGGTGTACCTTACATTTGCACGCTATTCCTGGGTGGGGGGTACCTTACATTTGCACGCTATTCCTGGGGGAAGGGGTACCTGACATGGCACGCTATTCCTGGGGGGTGTACCTTACATTGGCATGCTATTCCTGGGGGGGGGTACCTAACACGGGCACACTATCCCTGGGCGAGGGGGGCGGTACCTGACATGGGTACGTTATTCCTGGGGGGTGTACCTGACATGGGCATGCTATTCCTGGGGGGTGTACCTGGCATGGGCACACTATTCCTGAGGGGAGGGGTACCTGACATAGGCATGCTATTCCTGGGGGGGGTGTACCTTACATTTGCACGCTATTCCTGGGTGGGGGGTACCTGACATGGGTATGCTATTCCTGGGGGATGTACCTGACATGGGCACACTATTCCTGGGGGGGATACCTGACATGGGCACACGATTCCTGGGGGGGAGGGGGTGTACCTGGCATGGACACGCTGTTCCTGGAAAGGGGGGGGTACCTGACTTGGGCGCACTATTCCTGGGGGGGGGGTACCTGACATGGGCATACTATTCCTGGAAGGGGGGTGTACCTGACATGGGCACGCTATTCCTGGGAGGGGGGTGTACCTGACATGGGCACACTGTTCCCAGGGTTGTGATGTCTGGTAAGGTCACACTCATCTCAGGTGGTGACAGTTGGGATTGTCACACTTCTGTCCACATGACAGCAGCACTTAGAATTGTGTTGCTTTTCTCACCTTGTGACATGTGCAGCAGCCTGAGCTGATCTCTCACCGATTAATCAGCAGCTCTTCTCAGGTAAGTGGAGAGGCTGTCTCTCTGTGTTCCCACATGTCCCACTTTGCTGCTAGATGTCTTGTAAAGAAAAGAAAAGAAAAGGATGCACTGAGTCAAGTTGAGATACTAATCATTCTGTTGATACAATCATGTAGCAGTTTGTGTGTGGAGTGGAAATTTACACAGTCCATGCAGAGCTGGCATTAGAAGGAGGCATTGTAAGGTTCTTGTATGTGTAAATAATTCATGATAAATGCTGTATTATTATTATTATTTGCCATTAAGTTGATGTCACCTCCTACAAACCACATGTATACTGTAAAATTCAGCTAGTGCTGTTCCACAATTGTGAGTAAAGGAGTGGTCTGTGCTCCAAGATATCGCTTTCATATCCACCAATAGTCACAATTCATTTTGGGGCTGCATAGAATCCCCTTCATAAGGCATTTGGGGTCGCCAAAACCTAGCCAGGACTCTTGTCTCCATGGAGTTTGTACAGTATGTTCTCCCTGCGCTTGCCTTCAAAGGACATGCTGGTAGGGCAGTTGGCTCCTGTCTAAATTGGCCCTAGTATATAAAAGTAAAATAGTGACCTTAGATTGTAAGTTCATTTTTTCAAGGACTGATGTGAATGTATAGTATGTAAAGTGCTGCGTAAATTCTTGACACTATAAAATGTCCATAATAACAATAAATAAATACATAAATAAATAAATAAACGGTGTCTGTCACATTTGCCTGATGAAGGGGACTCTGTAGGGCCCCAAAATGTTGCATTTTAATTGTAACGATACAAAACTGAATATTAAAGCAATGCCATGGGGGTACGGATGACACCTTTGCACATCTACAGCGTTTCTCCAGAATAATCTGCCTTCTCTTTGGGTTGTCAGTCTTTGCAGTGGCATGTTCATAGTTTCTCTGATTGTATCCAATCATTCTATTGCTGGTCTTCATCTTTAGCTTTTCCAGGCATATTTGTGCTTTCTAGTGAGTTGGTTCTTCTCAGGTAGGACAGCCTCAGTCTAGTCATCTGGGCTTTTAGTTGGGCTTGATTTGTCAAAGAATATATGATTGGTTTCCTGTCCATGTAGATGTCATATAATTCATTTTGGGGGTCCATTTCTCATTAAGCATCCCCATCATGTAGCTTATGGTCCATTTTGTCTTTATGTAACTAACCTTAGCCTGTCATAGTTATATGTGGGCTGCCATTGCTTACCTTCTCTTGAAAATGCTATTTGCCTGACTTCTAACCTTTTGGATTCATTACACTGTAAGTCACTAACCTGTATGCCATGCTGATCTGTCAGAGGAAATCAAATGTCCTACTCTGCACATGTGCTTCAGGTCGGTGACATGTATGGAGCACGAGGATCAACATGGCAGCCAGGCAACTAGCATTTTCAAAATGCAAAATCAGCAAAGGCAAGCTTTTGGGTTTCCTATGAGGGTGCTTGTTAATCTTAAAGACATCTTCTGATGCTGGTAAATTTTATCAGGACTGGAAGTGCTTCGGGCAGGCTTCCCATTGGAAAATGGTTTATTTGTGTAGACAACTGTCCAAAATAATCAGTAAAAAAAAATGCTTAATATGTTTGGGGATGCATTGCCGACAATGGTCTAATTTGTAGCGATGGCACTTTAGTAACTATTGTGATTATGTGACCATTGTGTGTGACAAGTGCCGGTTTGGCTGGCTTCACACTGTAGAGTTTGTGTGATTTATACAGAGCAATTCTTACTATATGGATGACACAATAATATATTTATATAATCTGTGTTCCAGGCATACATCCGTGAACACATATGACCTGTAATTTGGGGTGATTATACTCAGTGGTAGATACTTTTAATGATTTCATGGTACTCTAAACTGTGGTTAAGGGCCTGGCAGCCCAGTTTTATTGAAAGCCAAAAGAAAATGTTCAACACTTCGGTTGTCCAGACAGGGGATTTCAGTTTCACACAGCAAAAATGTAAAAGAAAATGCTGAGCCACTTGGCTCTTTCTAGTAGCATTACTGTTCTTGTCTCTGGTCTCTCAGACTTGGCTCTCTGGGTTTCCCTGGCTCACTCAGCCTTAGTTACACCCCCCAGCTGTATGGGCTAACTCCTGGCCTCTCGGTAGGGGTTCTCCTGACACTATGAATGCTCTCACTCTCCTGACACTTATGGGCAACCCCCAGTCCCCTGTACTCATTAGTTGCCCCAGCTCTCGGTCCTGTAGATCCTCTCAGTTGTACCAAATCTCCCAGTTCTGTGGTTAAGGAATCTCTTTCATGTGGAATTCTGTCTCCTGAGTGGAGCAAACCAGAAAGAACAACCTCCTGGACCCAAGGTAAATGTTCTGGCTATGGTAGACCTTGGATCTTCAACCACTCAGGTTTTGGCAAGACTTTGCAGCTCCCTGAGGACTAGGGAAACCCAAAGGAAACACTAGAAAAACAAAAACAGAGGGCACACCAGCCTTGAAAGTTACCTTTGTAGATCGTTTTGTAGATAATTTGGTTGAAATAATACAGTATATGTATACTTACAAACAGCATACAATCTCAAACTCATCAATAGTCACAATGTGCTGCAGGACCCGGTCCACTGCGTGTATCCCAACCATGGGAAAACACTCAGAATATCAAATGCGGTTTGAGGGGGATCTGAAGAAGAGGGAAGCCCCTCGAAACGCGTCAGCCATTCTGAGTGTCTGGACCAGATCATGCAGGATATTGTGGATATTGATGAGCTTAAGATTTAATGCTCTTTTGTTAGTATACATCTATTTTAATAATTCAATAAAAGGACTACATTGTGCAAGACTGGTGTGGCCTGTGTTTTTATTTATCTGAGTGGAGCACCTCTGATTCCTTGCAGTTCCTCCTGACTTCAGCACACAGTTCTTTCCTGACGGGGTCCTTGAACTATGCCCTGGCCTTGTTGTTAACACGCATGCACACCTGAACGCTCCCACAACTTGCAGGTCTCCAGTAAGACCTGGACATAGAATTGTTGACTTCTCACCCAAATCTCTTCGAAGTCTCCAAGTTCCAGACCCTGCTCTGGGATTACCAAACCCAAAAAGAACTGAAATCCCAGTCTTCTCCACACAGACACGATACTCTGGGGCCCCTCAGACTGTATCTTTGAGAATCTTGTGTTGTTTCTACCTCCAAATATCCAGTGGCAGGGCCCAGCATTGTCACACCCAAATGCAACTACCACCTTGTACAGCATTCATCTGCAGCGTACTTCAGCTTCTCATAGCCTTTGGCAGGCTGGAGACTGCAGTGCTGGATGCTTCCTCTGTGCCTCCTGGACACATGAAAACACTGGGATTGGATGGTTTTCTGCCCCCCCATCACTTTTGGATACATTTATGTTATTGGGGGGAGCAGGTACATGGTTTTGCTGGGTATCCGCTCCCACTTTTGCTTGGATCACCTATGTGATCTGAGCGGAATTCTGCTTTCCCTTTGCATGCAGCTTTCTGGGACACATCACAGGACTCAGAAGGCTGCGGTACCATACACAAAGCGCAACGCGGCTCATGCATTCACAGTGGGAAGCTGCAAGGTGTCACAGCAGGCTTCTCACACTAAACATGTTGGGGTCCAGAAGCCCAGCAAAGAACCAGGCTGGGAGAGGTCAGCATTGGAACCCTGGACAAGCGAGTGTCCTTTTATTAAAAATCAGCAGCTACAGTAATTGTAACTGCTGACTTTTAATCTTTTTTTTTTTTTTGGGGGGGGGAATCGGGGACTTTACACCCTCTTTAAAGTGGAATTAAAGGTAAAACCTAACTAACTCTAAACCTACTCTCAGCCACATTCTGAGCCTAATTTATCTAGCCCTCTAAAGAAAAAATTGCTATACTTACCTATTGTGCAGCCGCTCTGGTCCAGTCCCAGGCTCAGCTGTCAGCATCGGCTTCAGTATGTAGGAGAGGTAGCTGACGACGGAAGCCCCAGAGGTAAGTCTATGGGTGACGTCACTTCTCAGGCATTTCCCAGCCATTATCGGCTTTGTCTCTTGCACAGAAGCTGCCCCTGGAGATGGGACCGGAGTGGCTTTAGAATACGTAAGTATAGGTATTTTTTTTCTTTACAAGGCTAGATAGGTTAGGCTCAGAATGTGGCTGAGAGTAGGTTTGGAGATAGTTAGGTTTTGCCTTTACTTCCACTTTAAGGCAATCATTGGGACACTTCCATTATCATACATGACCTCATAAGGACTTTATTGAGGGCACAGAATGTGGGTGGCATCGCACATTTCTCATCAAATAAATGAGTGCATGCAGCTTTTACACAGGATATGCAAACTTATATGTGAGAGTCTATACATGTCTAACCATTAGAAAATGTCATTTATGTATTCCTTATCTCAAGCCACCATCTAATAACAGTGTGCCTGTTACTTATTACATATGGCCAGATCATATGCAGATAATAATAAAGAGTCTGCATTGTGTCTGTTCATGAAAATGATTTCCAGAAACTAACAGCGGCCTCTTCTGCCTCCAAAGTAATTTTAATTGCTGTAAAATGAATGGGCTTAACCACTTCAGTACCAGCCTGTAATACCCCTTTATTAACAGGTCATTTTTGAAGGCTGTGATAGTTTGACTGACAATTACTCAGCTGTGCAACACTATACACAAATTAATTTTATACCACTTTTTAGACAGATATATCTTTCTTTTATTGGTATTTAAAGCCCAACTCCAAGGAAAGGAAAAATGCTTCCACTACAAGGGTTCAATGCTCGTTTAGGTCCAGGGGGCTGCAAAAAGCAGTGTTACCTACTCGATCCTCCACTTCCCTGGCAGCTGGTTCTTTCCTCTACTTCTGTACATTACATCAGTGAACGGTCCCTCAGCATCCTTCATCATGTGCAGGGCTGTGGGCCCTGCATTAGACTTGATGAGTCTAACTGCCAGGGCATAGGGTAGAAATGGCTGGCAGCACTGGTCTTACAGCCTAGAGGGGACCTGCTGGAGGATTGCTTAAAGTATTTGTAAAGGCAGAAGATTTTTTACCTGCATGCATTCTATGCATGCAATTAAAAAAACCTTCTGTGTGCTGCTCCGCCTACATCCACCCCAATACTTATGTGAGCCCCCTCTCTATCCAGCATTGTGTACAGGAGCCTCTACTGTCCTGCGACTCCCTCTCCTCATTGTCAATCACAACCAGTAATCCAAAGAGGAGATAGCAGGGCTGAGCTATGGCTTTCTGTTTTTTTATGGTTGCATAGAGCAGGGCTCAGGAGCAAGAACGCACCAGTGCCCTCATAGCAAGCAGCTTGCTGTTGGGGGCACTGGCAAAGGTGGAGGAGCCATGGCTGCTCTGTGTAAAACTATTGCACAGAGCAGGGAAGTATAACATGTTTGTTATTAAAAAAAAATTTAATCTTTAATACCACTTTAATTAAAACTGTCTTTTGTGCCCCTCCCCAAAGACTTAAAAGAGCATTTAACCCTTGCAGTGTGGATGCAGCTCTACTGCAAAGGAGCATTTTTCCTTCCCCTGGAGTTCAGCTAAAATATAAGTAACTCCTGCGTTTTTTTATGTTTTGTACTGTAAAAAGGAAAAAAGCCCAAACATTTTGAAAAAAAAAAGTTTTGTTAACTAAAAATGCCAGGACTGTACAAAAACCCTCCAAATGACTCCTGCTGGAAAGTGCAAAACTCATTACATTCTGCAGCAGCCCTGCTAAAACTTGTCTGAGCCCCATCTCAATCCAGCAATGTGCATGAGAGCCTCAGCTCTCCCAGGTGTCTCTCTCCTCATTGGCTGAGACAGCAGTGGTAGCCGTTGGCTCCTACTACTATCAATCACAACCAGTAAGCCAATGAGTAGAGAGCAGGGGAGGAGCGGGGTCGAGCCACACTGCGTGTGTGAATGGACAAGCTGCTTGCTTTGGGGGCACGAGGTAGAAGTCTGGTACAACAGCGGGGGACCCTAGAAGAGGAGGGTCAGGGCTGCTCTGTGCAAAACCACTGTACTGAGCAGATAAGTATGACATGTTTGTTATTTAACAAAATAGGAAAAACAAGCCTAGAATATCCCTTTCAGTGAGCAGGCATCTGGGGAATGATACAGTCTGCTGTGCATAATGTAACAGTTGTAAGTAACAGACTTTGTAAGCTATTAGTATGGGATATGATCTTAATGCAGAAATCACAATCATCTGCAGATCATCTTCTATAACATCCTTTAACTCGCTGATGCACCTTTGGTCTGTTCGTATTGACAGCTCAGTCTTCCACCAGATCTGTAATAGCCTCAGGCTGATCTGCACTGGACTCTGGCTGACAAATCATTTCCAATGATTGCCTATAGCTAAAATAAAACCAGTCCTAGAGTATAGCTGTAACCGAGCCAACAGCCTTAGGTTATGCTGCATCCATCCTGTTTAGATTTAACCCATGTATGAGCTTCACTGGGTGATCCGAGGTTGTAACTACGAATATTAGACCTACAGTCACACTGCGGATCTGCCATATGCCTTCTCCATACTGTGTCATTAACATACTTTAATGATTGAAGTGTTTCAGTGAGTATTATTTAAATCCACCCCTTATGAATTGAATCGCCATGAACCAATACTATTATTGTAAGGGGAATTATAATAGAAATACCTGAACACATGTTGCAGTACATATATGTTTACTGTTTTACCGGCTAAATGATTTGTAATTCTGTTCAGTCAGTTTCATCATTTACATACCTCAGCTACATTGTGAAGCAATTTAATGTTAGGTCTCATGTACACTGCAGCTGATAAACTCACATTTAGGAGCTGTTCAGCGTTTTTTTTTCAGCAGCCCCTGAACTCACCCTAATGTTTTCCTATGTGTCAATGTACACATCTTCGTTTACAGGCATTTGAGTTTATAATAGTTTTTTTGAACACAGAAAACTTGCGTTCAGCAATTGATTTTATCAGCGTTTCAAACGCAAAATGCTTGTAAATGTGGCTAAACGCAGCAAATCGCGTTTATAAGCATTTACGTTTGAAATTTTTTTAAACTTTTCCAGTTCCTGGTGCTGTCCAGAGCCTTTTTTCATCATGAAAAATGCTTGCAAAGCATTTTCAAGGTACTCAAATGGACAAAACACTGAACACAGGATGTTCCTACCAAGCTTGCCACACATTATAATGACCAATTCACACCTCAGACCAATTCACACCCTTGGAAACAAAAGATATTTTAATGACCATTCACACCTCAAATTCCTCATTCAGACCCCCTGCCAGTGGTTTTGCAATGACTCTCTCTGCCAGACACCTTTCCCACCCTTGGAAACTAAAGAAATGTTAATGAGCAACTCACACCTAAGCTAATCTCAACACATACTGCTGTCTCTGCTTCTATTCTCTGTATTTCTCTGAAACAGTCTGAAATAGTAAACAATTTACCACTTTTCAGCACATTCTGGGCATTTGGGATGTTCTCCTGTGCATATCTTTAAAAAACGCTTCTGAAGGCAAACGTGCATATGTTATGCAAACGTGACTAAACAGACGTTTTTTAACCTGTGTTTTCCAGAAGTCAGTTTCCATTGTTCAGAAGTGTCCCATGTACATGGGGCCTTAATTGAGAAGAAACCACACAGAGATTCTTAGTCCCCACACACACTGGACATTTTTACAGCGGCTGTTTTTGGCTTTTGGCTTTTTTTTCTACAGCCAGTAAACTCCCCAGCATGTTATCTTATGTGCACACATCGACTGCAATCAGCGTTTTGTGGCTGGAAAACCCCCCAGAACTAGTGGGCTTCTAGAGGAGTTTTTTAGCTGTAAAAACATTCTATTGATGCAAAACGCGGTAAATCACAGCAAACCAACGTTTTTGGAGAGGTTTTTTTTAGGGAAAAAAATGTATTTTTCTGTAACAAAAACCGCTAAAAGACGGTGACTTTACACAACTAACATTGCCAGCGTTAAGATGCCCAGTTTGCATGGAGCCTTATAGTTTGTAGATAGTTTATTGATCACTGTTTATTTACAGTGTTCATGTATCAACTACAACTACATCAGTATTCAGCAGAGATATATTCTTTAACTAGTAGATGGCAGTGTTTATAGGTTTGTAGCTGCATCTATGGTACTGTAAACTCTATGCCTTTGCGCTGAATAAATTTTCCTGTTTCCTGTTGGCAGTAAAGCAAGCAGAAAAGCACATTTGGATGGTACGCTGTCTGTTCTGTAGGGCTATATATAAAATGTCTGACAATCACAAAGTAAAATAAACCTCCCAATGCGTTTCAAAGGTTCAAAATGCCTTCATCAGGGCTACAAAACAAAAAATAAAGCTTAAATTAGTATTGCATTTCCAAAAACAATAACATTACTAGTCTAGTACAATAGTAATGTAAGCCTTTATTATAAGCTTACCTGTAGGTAAAAATTAAAAGCTGAGTTTACTACTGCTTTAAGGATAGTGACCAAATAAATTCATTTATTATCAGATAGTTATTTGGCTCCTTTTTAAATCATAATGATAACAGTGATCACCCAATTTTCCATGATCAAAAGTTTACATGCCCTGGAATGTTTGGTCTTGGTACAGACACACAAGGTGACACACACAGATTAGAATGGCAATTAAAGGTTAATGTCCCACATCTGTAGCTTTTTTAAATTGCAGTTAGTGTCTATGTATTAACAGTCAATGAGTGTGTTAGCTCTCATGTGGATGCACTAAGAAGGCTAGATACTGAGCCATGAGGAGTAGAAAAGAACTGTCAAAAGACCTGCATAACAAGGTAATTGGACTTAATAAAGATGGAAAAGGATATGAAAAGATATCCAAATCTTTTAATATGCCAGCCAGTACTGTTCAGTCAATGATTAGGAAAATACGGGGGATCTGTTGATACCAATCCAAGGTCAGGTAGATCAAGAAAGATTGCAGTCACAACTGCCAGAAGAATTTTTCGGGATACAAAGAAAAACCCAAAGGTGACCTCAGGAGAAATTCAAGCTGCTGTGGAAAAAGACAGTGTGGTTGTTTCAAGGAGTACAGTACGACGATAAATGAACAAAAATGAGCTACATGGTCGACTTGCCACAAAAAAAACTGTACTGCACCAATGCCACAATATGCCGAACAACACCTTGACACACCTTATAGCATCTGGCTCACTGTAATCTGGAGCATCAAGACCATATTACAGTTTTATGGCCACAACCATAAGAGCTATGTTTGGATAGAGGTCAACAGTGACAATAATACCATCCCCACTGTGAAGCTTGGTGGTGGCTCATTGATACTTTGGGTGTGTGTGAGTTGTAAAGGCACAGATAATCTTGTAAAAATTGATGTTATGATGAATGCCGCATGTTATCAGAAAATACTGGCAGACAATTTGCATTCTTCTGCATGAAAACTGTGCATGGGGCACTGTTGGACTTTCCAGCATGACAATGACCATAAGCAGAAGGCCAGGTTGACCCTCCAGTAGTTATAGAAGAAAAAGGTGAAGGCTATGGAGTGGCCATCACAGTCTCTTGACCTTAATATCATCAAGCCACTCTGGGGAGATCTCAAACCTGAGGTACATGCAAGATGAATAAAGACTGCATGACCTGGAGGCATTTTGCCAAGATGAATGGACAACTATGCCACCTGCAAGAATTTGTGGCCTCATATACAACTATGAGAAAAGACTGCATGCTGCCATTGATGCTAAAGGAGGCAATACACAGTATTAAGAACTAAAGGTATGCAGACTTTAGAACAGGAGTCATTTGACTTGTATACTTGTTGCCATATTTTGTTTTATGATCCTGCCATTCTGTTGTGACCTACAGGTGAATATGAATCCCATAAGAAATAAAAGAAATGTGTTTTGCCTGCTCACAATGTATTCTTTAAAAATGATTCATACTATTACTAATTCTCGGAGGGTATGCAAACGTTTGAGCACAACTGTATACTTCAGTGCGTGTTTTCTTTGGGTTTTGCAAGGCCTCTTCTGTCCATATTCTTTTATATTCTTACATATTCATATAATTTTATATTCTCTAATTCTGTCATTCTTTTCATGTGTACCAGCAGCAATGTAATGGATGATTTTGTAACCAGAATGTTTTTTCGTAGAAAACATCTCATGATCACCTTATATTTGGCCATATCATTTGCTATTTCAGCACGCACATCCACATTTTTGTAATATATTAATATGCATGTGATGTATTGTTAATAAAGGATAAGTCCACCTTTTAGACCATGTTCCATGATACACCTATATTTAAAGCAAAACTACCCATAACTTGATAAAAAATATTGTTCTCTAGCAAGGAACATACGTTCCACATTAATAATTATGCTACCAAAAGTAGTGGGTGCTGTAATTTGCCTCCAGCATTGTTCCTGTTTCTTCTTGCTGCAGGCTGATATTTTGATGAAGCCCAGAGCCCCTGAGAGCAGCAGTAAATCTTTAGGCTGTCAGCAGATTAGCTTCTACATTTTTGGAAAAATGATGTTGTGATAGAAAGTAGAGAGCAACTGAGCATGTGCAGAGTAGAGTAAGACAGTGTATTACTGGATTTTAGACCATATAGGTACTTATTATTTCATACCTGCAAAAGGAACCAGCATAAAGTGATCTAGCTGGCCTTAATATTCTGACCAAAGTTCCACTTTAAGGTGTAACATGGAACAAGATTGCACACAATATCCCCTCCCAAAACCTCACCATTCCTCCTCCTTTTACCTGAATCTCAGGGTGCTGCTGTATGCAACATTATGTTTTTATTTGAATTAGGATCTGTACTTGTTCCCAAACAAAAACTACATGCCCCACCTGCCATCATGGCAGATGGGAAATATGCAGAGAAGAGCGCAGGCCATTCCTCTTCCTTCCTTACTGTGTAGTTTAGTATCACGTTCTATAGTCAGGTCAACACCTGTATACAGACTTGGGTCTGGAGGTAAATACTTATAGAGCCTGTGCTTTGCACTGATCAGGGGTGCAATGCACTGCAGGCTTCAATGCAAAAAAAATTTGTAATTACACATTAATCATAAGAACAGTGTTGCTGCATTTACTACTTTTTTTTTTGCAAAAGGTTGGCCAACTTTTAACAAGTATTATACTGTATTAGCTGACCAAGGGACAATATGCAAATCGAGGGTCCAACCAGACCCCATGGATCTCCCAACTTGTACTTGCTATCCCTTTTTTCCCTCTCACCCCTTCCACACTGTGCAATTCAACCCTATCTATGCTATATTTCCTCTTCCTTCCTTTTATTTTCCTTTTCTTTTCCTTCTCTCCCATGCATTACAGATTTTGCAATAAAGCTTGCTGAATGCACTCCATCCTTCCTCTTTCGGCCATTGACTGTAGAGTGGTCCTTCTGGGAGAGGACCTTTTCTGGTAAATACTCTCCACCCCAAACTACTCAATCAAACTCCAATTGAATTGTGTTGTACAATAGAGACTATTGGATTGTTCCATTCTCATGAGATTGTATCTTTCACCACCTACTGTAATGGCACACATATGCATTCCACCTGTTCATACGTTTGTAAAATTCTTAAAATCCATTAAAAACCTTTATGAAATAGCAAGCATTCTATTAGCTGGCCCAGGTGGAGGACCTGTTTCATTGTCAGATCCCTCTTCCAGCATGATGGACATGTTTTACTGTCCTGCCGGCAGAATTGATGTGTACAATAATGCAATGACCTTTCTAGGACAGTAAAAATGAATAGATCATTCACACTGTGTAGAAAAATAGAGAACCACCTTCTGAACTCCTATTTGTGCACACCAGAAGTGGATCTGAATATTTGGAGAATGAGAAAAAAACTGAACCTTCTATTGGTAATGGAGGAAAGATGCTATGTTTAGATTACACACTTCATTTTGAGCATGTCTACTTTTTTGCATGTATTATGAATTATCTGTTCATATCGCAAGGGGAGAGAAAGCAACACTGTGTTTCTGATACTTTAAAGAGGTTCTGATACTTTAAAGAGGAACTGTACTCTTTGAAAAAAAGTCAGCAGGTACAAATACTGCAAATCAGTAAAAAATTAGGTACTTATCAGTCCCTGGAGTCCAGCATTGTTTTTCTGCCAGTTCTTCTCACCGCTCTGGGTCCCCGGTACTGCCATCTTGGATTTAGGAGCTGGCTGTGACTTCTTGAGGAATCACTGCTGGCTCCCCACTGCACATGTACAATATCTCTCGGAACTGTGGGACTGGCCTGTAGCCTCAAGGGATGGGTGATGTGCCCCAGGAGGTTGTTGGTACAGGAGGGCTCAAACAGACATCATTTTTACCAAGGTGTGAATTGTGGAAGTGGGAGTGGGTACCTGTCAAAAAAAGTACCTGTTTGTCAAGGTCCTATCTTTTCCCAGAGGTTGTGCTGCTTCATGTGCTGGCATCCATCTTGGGTTTCTGCAGAGCATGGTGGGAGTCTTTTATGCCTTCAGGCCTCTGCGGTCCATCCCCCAGAGGGGTGTGGTTGATCACATTTAAGCCTGTTGTCCACATGTGCTCTTTGCATTTGTGTCTTGTATGTTCGTGTTGCAACAAGCTCTGTTTCTACTCTCGTGGCTCTCCTGGAAACTGACTCGGCTTTTGACTAGACTATTCTCTGCGTTATCCATTTATCTGACCTCCCGTTGCTGAACCCGGCTTGTGACCTGTTATTCTTGTCTACCGTTCTGCACTGTCTGTCCCGTTGTTATCGACCCGGCCTGCCCGACTACGCTATTGTCTTATCTGGTTCCTACCAGCTACACGCCATTGGCGGCAGCCATTACCGCAGCTAGGGTGTCTCTGGGGCCGCGACCCGGTCCCTGGCTGTGTCAAGTCCATCCCCACCATCAGGGGCCCTGGTGAAGGGCAGCCTGGGACTTAGACTCCGCGCCCTGAGGGACTCTGGTCTGTGGGTGGTGGTTGTCGTCAGTCGGTGCGTGACCCTGCCATTAGGCCTGCCTGTCCGTTCCACAGCTCCTGCCCTGACACTGCTCCCCTGAAAAAAAAAAAAACCAAGATGTGTTGGGGTGGGAAGGAGGCTTAGTGGCACTTTCTCTTTGAGTATTACTAAACCCATGACCCTGCATTCACTATATCTGGTATCCCACAGTACACATGGAAATGCAATTATTTTAGTAAATATAAATCACTAAATACCTTTTCTCATCAACAGTTAGAGCAGTCTTGTGACTTCTATCAGTGTCCAGCAGAGCACTGGTTAAAGCTTGTAGGAGGAGTTTTAATACTCCCCCGATTGTCCTATGAGGCTGCAGAACCCCTGACCCTCTGTTTAGACAGCGTTGATTGGCTCTGTGCTGATCACATGCAGTCTCCCAAGAAAAAAAAACCTCTCTACAATGCACACCAAACTGAGCATGTGCAGCTTGCCCCCAAAGCTCTGTTCAATCAGCAGATGGATTGGGGACTGTGGAAGAAGGGGAGGATCAGTGAAGACAGGATCAAACCTCCTTTTTAAACAGTGCAGAGGATTAACCATTTAGGTTCCACAGTGAGTATGACAAAAATGCTTTACTGCATATACAGACTGATTTCACTGTTGTGGGTTTAGTAGGTTCACCTTTCGTAATATGTAACTTGTTACACTCAGAGTGTAACATGTTACGAAAGGACTGGCCTTGGCTCCCCCCCTGCTCCCCTGTTGTGACAGCAAGCGGGGGCTCTTCATCCCCTGCTAGCTGTCACAATTTTGTAAAAACCTGGCCATTTGGGACTGTGCATACGTCACTTATTCACAGTATTCTGTGAATGGGAAAATTACAGGTTCCTTTGTGGCTGTCGGCTTGTAGTTCTCAATGAACTACGACAGCACTGCTGAGCGCTGCGGTAGCTCTTTGATTCTTCCTGTCACTGTGTATCTACTTGCCTGTACGAGCTCTGCAGGAGTTCTGCACAGAACCAGCAATCTGCTGATCGCTGGTGCAATGCTTTTCAGGCTCCTAAAACAAAAAATAGAAAATGTACATTTTTTACTTGCAAAAAAAATGTGCATTTATTATTTTTTGTTAAAAAGGTGAACTTATCCTTTAAGTGAAGGTCCGCTCTACGTTTGTAAGCACAAGTTACTATGGTAACATTGTATTGTTTTGGTCACAGTGTGCTGAAAAACAAAATAGTAAAAAAAATAAATTTTATCAAAAATAAAAAAAAATAGAAACATTTGAAAAAGAAATACAAATTAAATTATTATTATTATTTTCACCAAAGAAATGTAGCAGAATACATTTTGACCTAAATTTATGAAGAAATGTTATTTATTTGCAAAATTGTATAACACAAACAAAGAAAAGTGAGGTTATTTTTCAAAAGTTTCAGGTGTTTTTTTTTTTATTTAGCAAAAAATAAAAAACTCAGTGGTGATTAAATACCAACAAAAGAAAGCTCTATTTCTGTGATAAAAATTTCATATGGTTACAGTGTTGCATGACCACGCAATTGTCATTCAAAGTGCGACAGCGCTGAAAGCTGAAAATTGGCCTGCAAGGAAGGGGATATAAGTGCCCAGTAAGGTAAAAAGCCTTCTGTGTGCTGCAGGATGCCCCCCCCCCCTTATACTTGCCCGAGATCTATCCGATCCAGCGATGTGCAAGAGAGCAGCGGCTCTCACTGTTGTCTCCCTCCACCCTGGGGAGATTGATAGCAGCGGGAGCCATTGGCTCCTGCTGCTGTCATTCAAATGCTGTGCCGGATCAACAGGGGGCAGGGCGAGCCGCACGTTCTGTGTCAATGAACACAGACAGGGCGGCTTGGCAGCAAACCCAAATGGGTGCCCCCATGGGAAGTGGCTTTCCATAAGGGCAGCTGCCAAAGAGGAGGAGCCTGGAGCACTGGCGGGGGACACCAGAAGAGTAGGATCCAGGCTGCTCTGTGCAATACCATTGCACAGAGCAGGTAAGTATACCATGTTTGTCATTTTAGTTAAAAAAAAAAGTGTAATGTTGCTTTAAGGTAAGTGGCTAGAATAACTCTGTATATAATATTGCACATGAGCAATGGTGCCGTCACATCAAATGCTGTTCTAAAACTGCCCTTGCCAGCCTTTTTCCTTACTATAGTACAAAATGTAATAAAATAATAATATGGATAGACTGTATTAATAAAGGTTTTAAGGTTTAAGTATAAGTTTTAAATATATTAAACTGAGAAATCACACCAAGCAGGGTCTAACCGAACACAGGGTGTGCTGTGCATGTCAATGACTTCACACAGGCTGCTGCTAGAAATAACATTGACTATTAATGCCATACATTGCTTTGATATAAACTAATAAAGCCCTAAAGTGCTCCTAGAAAATCATTTATCATGCCAGTCAGCTGGTTTTTATATTCTCAGCAAAAAGAAACAATATTTCCACAAGGTTACTGTGTGAAAGGGAAATCCTTACAAATGTATTTTTATTTCTCTCATCTTTGTAATTAAAATGTAATCTAGATACAATTTTAGACAGTCTATAACAGCTACTAAAGGATCGCTTTTTGTTCATGAGCAGTGATTTGAAAAAAATCCATTTGAATTGTCCTTTCCATGTGATTGAGCTGGACACGTGATTTCCAGGTTTCAATCAACTCAAGGCTGCTTTTTCTATATGTGTTTTCACACCCGGCTCTGTTACTGCAGGCTGATTCTATCTTTGTTGTTATTATTATGTTCTTAACAAGCTCTCTTGTGGAGAGGTGATTATGTATGGCTGTTTCACACCAAAATGTATTGGTGTGCTCTGTGGAGTATAGAGTGCACTGATTAGAGTTCATTTCACTGTTTACTGTTTTTTTAAATTTTTTTCAACTTTATTGGAATGTCCCAAAATGAGTATTTACTGCATTCATGTTTATTCATTCTAGCATACCGTGTACTACATTGCAGTGAAAACAGTACTGCATGTCCTACTTGTTGTCTGCAACACAGTGCTGTGAACTGAACAAATAGGATGTAAGGCAATCTATCTCACAGCCCTGCACAAAGGGTGTGAATGGGTCCTTATCAGGGGCGGACTGAGCATTCGGAAACTCGGGCACTGCCTGAGGGTCCGGGGTCAGTAGGGGGTCCCATGAGATGCCCCTGGTACCTTTTTCATAGGCTTTTTTGAGTTTGGGCAAGGACACAGGGGCCCCATGATCCCCTATTGCCAGGGGGCCCCATAAGTTGTCAGTCTGCCCCTGGTCCTTATTGTGTCTGCACCACCCCAATGTATGGAACATTACTGGAGGTTCGGTGGCCCCAAACGCCCCACTTTTTCTAGTTGTGCTCGGCGTGGCATTAACAATTAAAGTAGAACTTTGTCCATAACAACTTGATAAAAAAATAATGATCTTTAGCAGGTAACATACATTGCACTTTAATAATTATGCTACCAAAATTAGTGTGTGCTGTAACTTGCCTCCAACATTGTTCCTGTTTCTTCTTGCTCAATCCTGCCATTTTGCTGAAGCCCAGAGCCCCTGAGCAGCAGTAAATCTTTAGGCCGTCAGCAGACCGGCCTCTACAAATCTAGCACAGTGCTGAAAAATAGAAAGCAACTAAGCATGTGCAGAGCAGGGTGAGACGGTGGGGTTGAATTACTAAAACTGAAGCGTGCAAAATCTGGTGCAGATTTGCATAGAAACCAATCAATTTCCAGGTTCTATTGTCAAAGTTTAATTGAACAAACTGACATTAGAAGCTGACTGGCTACCATGCACAGCTGCACGATATTTTGCACTCTCCAGTTTTAGTAAATCAACACCAGTGCATTACTAGATTTTAAATAGTATAGGCACTTACTGTTAATGTTATACCTGGAAAATTGGCCAGCCTGAAGAGATCCAGCAGAACTTAAAGTGGTTGTAAACCTCAGACATGAAATATGAGCAAAGCATATCCCTCTATTGTGTTTTCTTGTCTCAGTTAAGAGAATTATATGTCACTTTTCTCTGCTGCTCAGTTCCTTTGCTATCAGCATTCAAAAAATTTTCCTTACTCCAAGAGAAAAATAGTGACAGGGGAGTGACCTCCAGCAAATTGACAGCCTCAGCTCTGTTCCTTTGAGCTGTGTGAAGGGGTGGTGTGTCTCTTCCCTCCAATCAGCTCTTGGAGCTTTCCTCACTGAACACTGCAGAGAGTAACTTCAGCTCTCCGCATCCTTTTTTTCTGAACTCTCAGACAAGCTTTATAAATTTAGCACTTTGAAAAGATGTGGTGAAGAGAGTGCTGCAGATAGACTGGTACAACTTATGTGGGAGGACTTGTTTTTTCTCTGTGTATCACCTGAGGCCTGTCACTTCACTGGGTATAGGTAAGGGTTTACAACCACTTTATTGGCTCCCACATGCATCTGGCAAGGGCAGCTCATTCCCATGCGGTGAGGGAAACATAATTTTCCTGCACCATGTTCTGGTGTGAATGGGCCCTCAATGATCTATATAACTAAGGGTGTATCCATTGCCTTAAAACATTGAGCAAGAAGGTGTTCCTCTTTCTCATCTCTAAGGCTCCATTCACACCTAATTGCAGGCAGAATCACCGAGATAGTGCACACGATTGCAAAACGCTGTGCTAAAATGACTAATCGCACAAAGCCAATTTCCGATGGCATTCATTCTAATGGAACCTAAAAATGCAGTGCGGTTCTGCTGCGATTGTTGCGTGATAAAAGGTTCTGCAATCGTGGCAAACCGCATTGTGCCAAACTTGTCAACCAAAAGAAGCTCCTGCTCCTTTTTGGGCAGCAAGCTTCACGCAATGCCGTTTGCTGAAATTACAGCGCAATTTACCGAAGGACAATCACGGCAGAACCGCACCCCATTTTTAGGTGCCATTAAAATAAATGCCATCTGAAATTCATGTTGTTCGATTTGACATTTTAGCAGAGAGTTTTGAAATTGCAGGCAGAATTGCTGTGATTCTGCCCGCAATTCAAAACGCCCAGGTGTGAATGGAGCCTAAAAGGTGGGATGTAAGATACTGGGAAAGTTCTCAGGCTGGTGACATTGGTACCTTAGCTGAAAAAGTCAAAAACTGTGTTAGAGGATTTCTTCTTCATGGTTTCACAATGCTGTACAAATGACTGCATGAATATAAAAGCCAAGAACATGTATCTCAGATCAGTAGTTGCTGTTTTGTCTGTGTGACCTGTGAAGAGGAAAAAGGACAGCGACAAAAAATATCTAACAGTAAAGGTTACCCTTGCCCTTACAGCAAAATTGCAGCAAGAAATTCACATAGTAAAGAATGATAACAGAAAGAATCAGAATATTAGAAAATGGAAGCAACCTGCTAACTCCATGCCGTCTGTTTGAATAGATTGCATCTCATATACTCATATTTCTGTTCTTTTAATTACTTTAAAAGTGCTCCAATTAACTTAATTTCCCTTTTATCTGTCACTGTGGTTCAGAAATGTACTGTTTCCTTTACTGCTGATGATTCATAAGTGGTACCTGGTAAAGTGACGTTCGTAATCATTCTGAAATCTTCAGCATACTACATCATTTGATTTTTCTGAATAATTGAGTATTTAAACATGACTGATTTTTGTTTTTTTTAAATCCAAACCACAAAAGAATATGTAACAGATAACAAAGAAAAAAAAACAAAAAACAACCAACGTGGAGAGCAGTTAGGTAACCACATTAACGGACAGTTGTAAAGCAAGGTTGTGCACAGTTAAGTAGTCAGATCCATGCGCAGTTCAGAACCACAATTGCTCCCAATCCAGAACCATGGCCAGATGCATTAAGAATCGCACATTTCAGAAAACAACCACCTAAGGCCAGGTTCACACCTATGCAGTTTACGTTTGTTTCTGTGGTGCGTTTTTGCACGCGTTTTGATGCATTTTTGATACTTTTTCTCCCAACTTGTTGCTGGCCGGATTAAAACACAAAATGCATCATAAATGCATCAAAAATGCACTACATGCATTTCTGCAGCATCTCTGTTGAAGCCTATTGAACCAAAAACACAACATTTTGCGTGTAGCCTCCCTGGCGGTATTCCCGAGTGTAGCTCGGTGTAATGTTTCAGTACCAAAAGCAGTAACCCCGAGCTACACTCGGGCTTACCATGCGGTGCTGCTCCGCGATCCCTCGGTCACTTACCTTGTCCTGCACTCCCACGGTGTCCCTCCTGCAGTGTCCCGGCAATGTAATCCAGCGGATGCCGGCATCTGTCTTCTGGGTTCCATCCTCTGCGAGCATCGGGACGTACGGGGGACAGAACGGTGGGAAATTTGAAAATGACAAAAAGGGACATTCACTAAAATCACATAGTAAAACATTACTGTACCAAACCATTTCACATACATTTTGTCCCTAGTGCTTTGTCCTGTGCCCTGCCTGCATTTTCACTGTTCTTTCTACCTGGAAACTGAGAAATGTCCATGGCGTCCAAAAAGCATCCCTTTAGGTCAAAAGCGGTTTTAGACCAGCTAGAGAACAGCGATAGTAAATTAGAACCACTTGCAGAATTGAGTGATAATGATTCGTGGGGAAATTCGTCATCAGACACAGAAAACGATTTTGTGACTTTGCTCAGTGATGTGCGAACTTGGCGCTATATTTCAAATTTCAGAGTTTTTGGTTTGATTATATTATTGAATTAAATTTATTATTATTATATTATTATTTTTTATGATTATTTATTAAATTATAATTTATGATTTCGTGTTTCAAGTTTTATCATACCCGGGATGTTTACTAGACTCTTGTTCGGACAGATTTCAGTGAGTTATTCCTAAGAATTACAGGTCTACAATATAAAGCGCCAAATTTCCATGCAAAATAATGGTACCACTTTCAGCACCAAAAATCTGAAATAATCATACCGCCAGGGAGGTTAATAAAGTCCCTGACCCTTTCCAAAAAAATTCACCGGGTGAAAATGCGGAGATCTGAACATGTCCCATAGGAAATCATGTTAAATGGACTGCTGTGTGTTTCTGCAAAATGCAAGACGCAATGGAAAACGCATGGGTGTGAGCCTAGACTTGACTAGACTGTTCTGAATTACAGTGATATGCAGGTTTATAATACTAAATCGGTTATATGCAATTGCACAACCACAACTATGTTCCTTTTCAAATCACAGTCACAGAATTAAGACAAGCAAATGGTGAAGGTTCAAAATCACAATAAGGAAAGTTTAGGCACAACAGTCACTTACTGTATCATAACCAGAATTTATTCAGTTTCATAGATGCAACTTAAGTATTCAGCACTCACAGTTTGTGGGGGGATTTACTAAAACTGGTGCACGCAGAATCTGGTGCAGCTGTGCATGGTAGCACAGTTTCTAATTTCAGGTTCTTCAATTACGCATTGGCAATAAAGGCTGGAAACTGATTTGTTTCTATGTAGAGCTGCACCAGATTTTGGACTCTGCAGTTTTAATAAATCCCCCCCTATATGTCTTAACCACAACTGTAATTCTGATATCTACAAAGAATGGAGTACATAATACAGTTTGGATGTTTATAACAGGAAAGGTAGACTATTTGACTTTGTACACTTAATGCCCTTTGTAACCCTGAGATAGCATGATTTGAAATTAAAATGGTTGTTTATCTGGTTTAATTTAATAAATTAAAGTTGATAAAAGTAAAACCAAAGTCTGGCCAGAGAACCCTCCCCAATAATCACTTGTATACTGGGGCACCATTTTCATTTTTTGCACACATTAATATATTTTGCTAGAAATAACTGTAAACTCCCTAAAAGTTGACATTTTCTGAAGGCAGATACCCAGGAGAATAAAATAGTGAATTATAATGCAAACAGACACAATGTTACAGTATACCCATTTTCTGTAAAATATAGAAGATGTGGTTGCATCGAATTAATAGATACCAAACATATCAAGTCTTGTGCAAAACCATGGAATTGCAAAACACAATGATGCTCAAAATTCTTCATAGGTGACGCTTTAATATCTTTACATGCCTTCAATGTGCAGTTAGCCCTGAACTATGGCCCTAGAATTATTGCTCTCATTCCAACATATGTGATGATACTTTACATATGTGGTGCAATTGATGCTACATACACATACTCGTCCTACACTGTGTATTTTTTATATGATGTGCGAGGATGGTGAAGGAGTCCTTTAAATTCTTTTAAACATCTTTTTATTTATTTTATACAATTCTTTTTACTATTTGACCCTCAATGTCTCCCTTTCCCTCCACTGCAACTATTCCATCACAAATCTGGAATAGCTGCATCCTTGCCTCTACTGGCTGATCAATAACAGCTGTGACCCCGAAAGTGATGTAATACACATTGCTTCCAGGGTCATTGGTCACAGGAGGGATCGGGGAATGGAAGTTCCTTGAGTTCCTCCTGCTTACTCTGGAGAAGCTATGGTGCTTCCAGCAGGGAGGGGGGCCCTTTCAGAGCTACATTAAAGTGATCAGGCGGCTCTAGAGTGGCTCTCTTCACCAGCTCTCAGCCAGATTTATTCACGTTCCTACCATGATATTTATAAATGTACCCTGGTAGAAAAATAGTTAAACAATAGCCCCCCCCAAAAAAAACAACTTCCTCTACCAAACTGCCGCAATAATACAAAAATGAATCCAGGTTACGCAAATATTACCTGAATCCATGGTCATGTTACAATCCGGGTCCCAAGTCTTCTTTGTTCTGGAACACAGACTGGGAGAGTCCTTCTGCTTGATGACATGGACACTTTCCATTGACTGTTCATTGACAGGGTCCTCAGAGGTCCTGAAGATTCTAGCAATGGCGTGATGTGAGCACGAAGGGCAACAGCAAGCAAAGTCAGTGGCAGGCCTGAACTTCAGTGGATCAACAGTCCTCATTCCTGGAATAGGCTCATTTGATGGCTGATTCAGGTAAATTTAAAAGGGCTTAGGTTAATTGTGAATAGGTGGGAATGGGGTGGTAGGATAGGGATTCTTCCAATTGTGCACAAAGATGGTCTTTAATGTACATTGATTTAAATATTCAAATCAAGCTGATCTTTTATATGCATCTAAAAATGTAACAAATAGTTGGAAAGGCTGTACATTTCCTTTAATAGTAAAATTTCAGTCTTTTTATCATAAATTACTGATAGTACCCTGCAAAATAAAGGTTTTCCTGGATTGATGGTGAATTGCTGGTTTGTATGTGTGTACCTGCTGTTTATTGTATTATTTACACATAAATGTTGACAGCATCTTAGCAACCAGTAACCATCAAATACGGGTATCCTGAATGTGCAATCTGTGTATCCATATGTGACATTTGATTCCTGCTATTCTGCTGCCTGTCGTGTTCGTGAAATTGTGATGTGCGCCATGTGGAAGCACAGTCAATTAAAAAGCATTTTGCTTTGGCTGCACGCGATTGTGGGAAGATGCCAAGATGGAACCATTTTATTTCTGCTGTCAGTAATCACATCCTAATAAAAGGCCGAGCTATTATTAAATAAAGCTCACATATTGCAGTGAGACCGGCACATCACTCAGATGAATGCCTATCAAGTTAAATGGATCATGACATATGTGTTAATATAACCATGAAGTGTTCCTCTGCCTCGTTTGGAAGTGAACCTGTCACCCTTACACAATGGAGGTAGTTGATTTGTTCTAGAATGATTCTCTTATATCACAGTGATATCAATGTGTCACCCTCCCTTCCTATTTTTCTCCGATTTTCAAGTCCAAAAATAACTGAATTAAAAACATATGTTTAGCTTTTTAAAAGTACACAACAGATAAAAACGAAAATGTATTCATTGAGCACAGTAGCAGCATTAGAAGCCCTGAAGAAAGGGCATTTATGAAACCCCAATGTCTTTGGTTCTTAACTTCAAGGGTTTCAGGAATAAATTAAAAGGTGAACTAACACCCTACACCCTGTCCACCCACAGTCCAAGCTGTACCTATGTCTGGAGAAGACAAGCTCTCTGTGCCCAAGCAGCTATTCAGGGATTTTCAATCCCCCATTTTCCTTTATTTTTTATAGGGCTTCCAGGACAGATTAAAGTGTTTCTAAACCCAAGACCCTGCATTCACTATATCTGGTCTCCCACAGTGCACATAACATGGAAATGCAATTATTTTAGTAAATATAAACTGCTAAATACCTTTTACCATCAGCAGTTAGAGCAGTCTTGTGACTTCAGCAGAGCACTAGTTAAAACTTGTAGGAGGAGTTTTCTTTCTGCTCTAGGAGGATGTGAAACCTCTGACCCTCTGTCTGGACAGTGCTGATTGGCCCTGTGCTGATAACATGCACTCTCCCAAGAAAAATAAAATCTCTAGCAATACACACCAAACTGAGCATGTGACTATGAATTCAGTCTGTGTCAGGTGGTCATTTTAACAAGAGGAGGAGCAGAATAGAAAGGATCTAACAGCCTTTTTTCACAATTCAGAGGATTAACCCCTTAGGTTCCACAGTGAGTATAACAAGCATGCTTTACTGCATACACAGACTGATATTACTGTTGTGGGTTTAGTAACACTTTAAGGTGATTATGATTGGTCAGCACCGTCATGTGACCTCTTAGATCAATTGAAATCTCTCTCATCTGTCCCCAAAACCCTACAGTAAGAAAGGGAAAAAAGGAGCAGGGTCTCCAAATCTTCAGACTACTACACCAACTGCGGCACTGACAGCTCATCACCCACCAAGGTAAGTATAGTGTGTACTGGGAGGTGGGGTGTATGGTGGTAGTTTACCTTTTCATTATTTCTGAAAAAGTGAGTGAAACTACACTTTAAAAGAGAAATATGGCTTAAAAAAACAATCATACTCACCTACAGTGCATCTGTCCCCTGCTGCCTCTAAGACTGAGAACTGAGTGATCAAAGACCGCAGATTGCTTAGTTCTCAGTCTTCAGTGAGCATGGAGCCGGTCACTGTCAGTTACCAGCTCTCTGCTCTGCCCCTCCAGTTCTCAGTGGAGCACCAGGCAGTGGAGGTGATGGGAGTGGCTCTCACTGGTTGAGAGGCTGAGTCAGAGGCTGTGTAAAGATCTTTCCAGAGCCTGGACTGGGTCTGTCACATCAGGCTTTAAAACGGGCTAAAAACGGGTCACAGGAGTGCAGAACTAAGTGCACGCCTGTGATCCATAGGAGAAGCATAGCCATATATCTTTGGCTATACTTCTTCTTTAAAGCTGAATTCCAGGCATGGCTTTTTGTGCATAGTTACAGTAGTCCAGCTTGGACCAATGTAGGTATACATATTCCATGTCTGTGGGGCCGCTTTAGAAGCTGATAATCATTGTAGTAGTCACTGCTATTACAGTGATCGCCACTGTCTTCTAGAACCAGTGCAAAGCAGCTGCTCTACTGCATAGTGAACACAGGGAGTTTCCCCCTCAGTACAGGTACCATTCACAGAGCACCTTGCAATCTTCTCAATAAATGCAAGGCTTTTTGTGATTGAAAGAGGTGAAGAGGCAGAGGATGTCATGGGCCCCGGAAGAGATCACTGTGGAGACTTCTGCAGTGATTATCCAGTTCTACGGCGGTTGCACAAGTATGGCACATGCAAGCTGGAACAATGTATCTATGCAATACAATCCATACCTCAAATCAGCTATAATTAAAAACATGTTTTTAGTATGACTGAATGAGACTTGATTCTTCTTAAAAATCAATATGTGCGCTTTAAAGGACCTCTCACTCACCTGTGTAGCTGTAGGCACTGTTCTTTAAGCTGCCCTTGTTTATCCTTTCTGCAGTAATGTCCAGCCTTCCTAATTCTAATGTAAATGCAGAGTATGCAGCCAGAACAACTTCAGCACATCAGCTATTTAAAGCTGAACTCTCGGTTGGAACATAAAAATACCCTAGCAGTAGGGCCCGACTGCACTACAAGGGTTGAATACTCTTTGCACCTAGGGATTCGGGAATAAGAAGAAATAGTTACAGCACTCCAGCAGACTCTATCTATGCTCTAGACTGTCTATGCAATGGGGTTACAGCACTCTCCTCTTTAAGATGCTCACAACTGTGGTTGCATGCTTGCACTCTCCGCATACAATGCATGGTAAAACCCAACCACTGTACGTGATGATGCAGAGGGACTGCCTACAGGTCAGAGTTTTGGGGAGAATTGGGGCGCACTGGAGCCTGAATGCAGGAATAGGATATTAGTGTCTTCCTCTATCCCCTAGAAATAACGAGCATTTAACACCCTTGCAGTGCAAAGGAACCATACTGCCGGGGGGGGGGGGGAATTTTCCAGCCCGGAGTCCAGCTTTAAAGGGGTATTAAACCCTAAAATTTTCAAATTAACTGTAGCATCTAGCCTCAGCACTTACCCTGGGTGCTGTGTTGCTTCCTTTTTGAAAACTTGCTGATCTTAGTGAATTGCTTCCCCAGGTTTCCTGTTTTTTGGGGTTTTCTTTTGGGGGGGGGGCTCTGCTGCATTCCATGGTCCTATGCAGCCATCCTTATGTGTACAATCCTTGTAAGGAGACTCCAAGCTGATTCTAGGAAGCTGCTAGCTCCGGACATTCACAGGCAGCCAGGGAGTAATAGACAGGGCACACATGCATAGTAGCTGCAGTGGTGGTGGAGTTATGGGGGGAACAGGGAGATGTTCCATGAAGTGATGAGTGAACAATCCCTGACCGGAAGTTCAGGAAAGTGGCACACAGGAAACTGGACGTTGTTGTAGAAAGGAAAAAAGATGTGCTTCTGAATTTCTTTTTTTTAAAGCAGGACTACACTTCATCTAGTAGTACCACAAACCAAAAATTCATTTATAATATTTAAAGCAAACTCCCCTATCCATCCATGTCTCCATGCTTTATTTTGCTGAGAAATCACCTTGAAAAGCATCTTCTAGCATTTCTGACTGTGGCCACCTTGAGTAAGGGCAGATGGTTCTTATAGCATTTACTTCCTGGATTCCATCTTCCCTTCACTCAGGCATGCAGGTAGGAAGGCTTGCTTAGCTGAGAAAACCCCTCCTCTCCTCCTGAAGATATCTGGGATGTATGACATCATTTGCCTAACCATGGAAACCAGGAGGTAACTAAAGAAATTAAAAACAAAAGTTTAAAACAGGTAAATATGATATACTTTCCCATCTATTTACTAATGCTAACATCATAAGAATTAAAATAGTAAATGTTGATTGAGAGAGTGAAGTTCCACTTTAAAGGAAAACATCTATTTTCCTCGGGTCCTCTGCTTTATATAAATGTAATGAAGGTGAGGCTTTAGTCAGACCTTAAGGATAAATTGCTCCACACTGTCTGCAGCTACAGAGGTCAGTAAAGTAAAACAAATTTACTGCTTGTAAAGAATATGAAAATACTTGTCTAACCACAGGTTCACTTGTTTTTAAACATTGTCTTTCTTTTCCCTGACTGTTAGGGTCTTCTTTAGCCTGCGCTTGTATTTAAATTACTTGTATTCCATAATTAATGGGACGCTTGACATCTTTTACTGGACAGGCAATGATGGTTTAATGAGCCATTTATGCAGATATTTAATCTGTGTAAGAAATAAGAGCAATATTATTCAAATAAAGTTTTATTTGCTGGCAGGGGATTTATAATCTTGTTTTTCACGATCTTGTCTGTTCATCTCTTGCCTAAAGACAAGAACAGAAAGCATATGCTGTGATTCACAATGCACTGCTGAGGGGTACAAGAGCTCAATCTGCTGTGAGCTTCTCTTCCCTGGAATTGCACTGAAAGTAATTTGGGCTCTGAACACTTAATGGATCTTATTGAATCCCACGCAGAGCTCTAAAAAGTAACTGAGGACGGGGTAGATGGCATCTATGCTGTATGTTCAGAAGGCTAGTCTGTTTTTCTTGTGTAAACTCTATTAAGAAAAAAAAAAAAGTGGAGGATGCCTATTAAGAAGGTTTGATTTGGATGATTAGCTTCACTTAGAATGAAGAGAAAGGATACATTTGCATATTTTCTGTAGTTATGGATAATTAAAATTGCAAGTCTTGCAGAAAATGACTGTTAATTGGGATCACAAGTGGCTCTCAATCAAAAGTTTATATATCTGCAAAAATATTTAAAGGATAAGTGCTTGTTTGTTATGAAAATCGGCTATGAAACAGTGCTATGATTAAAGCAGAATTCCCATGAAAAAGAATATAATAATGAAAAGCCCGTTAAAGATAAAAAATAAAAATCAGCTTCACTGCAATATTCATCCTCAATCTAGAGATTTTTCCTGCCGTACTTTTTCCTGCTGTTAGATGTCATTAGAGGTCATCCTGGACCCTCCCCACCCTGTGATTGGACAGCGAAAGGAGAAGCAGCAGAGTGATTAGCTCATCTCTGTCACTCTGATTTCTCCTATTAGCATGAGCCTTGTCAGGACATGAAATGATTGGTCCTTGTACTGCTTCTTCCTCTTGCTGTACTGCAAGAGGTAATACCAGGAAAAATGAGGGTACTTACATTGATGGCATATAAAAATTGCACTTAATGATGTAATAATTATTACAGAGCTGCATTGATTGGTATCCCTGTCATCCCTGCAAGGAGTGGAGAGAAAGCTGCTGCACAGGTCTGGGGATTTCAAGTCACCGCAGCTTTCTCTCATCTTCTTGCACAGTTGACAGTACAGGCTAGATGGCTTCTGATTGGTCAGCACTGTGTCAGTGCTGATCAATCAAAAGCCATCTAGCCCGTACTGTTATCCCTGCGCTGAGAGGAGAGAAAGCCATGGAGATTTCAAATCCCCAGATTTTCCTTCTGTGACAGCATGGGATCGGTGTAGAGATGTTTTCCATACTGCTCCTGTGTGAACTCAGGCTATGACAAGCCTGGGTTCACACAGGAGCAGTGGAGAAAATTAAGCAATTTTGACAGGAATCTCACTTCTGTATAAATATCATCCTATTCTGTGCTGTGCAGTTTGCATCCATACATTTTGTATGGACACAAATCGTACTGCAAAGTATCATTTCAGGTATCAGTATGAAAATGCTTGGTATTTGCACCGATACTGATACTGGTATCGATGCATCCCTAGATAGCAGAAGTTGCTATGATTCAATTTATTTATTAGAAATTTTGGATTATTGGATGTTTGTTTCTAAAATGTAAAAAATGAAACTAATAGTTTTACATAGCACAGCAACAGCCACACATGTAGGACACCCAACTTCATTTATTCTTCCAAGGCCAATACACCTTTGCACACTGGTACTGACTAGTATTGCAAGGCTTGTCTCCCTCATTCAACTAATGTGACCCCAGTGCTGATGGAGAGGGGCAGGGAAGGAGCAAACAAGGATGCTGTGCCGACACTCAACATCCTCCTTATTAACTGATGATGTCATTGGTTGCTAGGCTATGGGAGGTTGTAATTGTACATAATGAAAACCTGTGGTTTTGCATAACTAAAATGCAGGCTTGATCCACCTGCTGGCTTGTACACAATTTTTGGGCAGTTTTTAGGCCCTGAAGAACCATGAGGGAACCCCAGAGTACCTGGCTACACTGGTTGAAAAAGGATGGCCTAACATCTTGTAATTTTGCGCTCTGTGAATGGAGGAGGCAGAGCTTTCATTCATCCATCCGCCCTCCTGCAAAAGATCACCTTTCCTTGATTTAGGCTATAATACAGCTTCTGTGAATGGAGGAGGAGGGTAGAAAGCAGGGGCGGACTGACCATTCGAGTACTCGGGCACTGCCTGAGGGCCCGGGGGCAGTAGGGGGCCCCATAAAATTCCCCTGGTACCTTTTTTATAGGCTTTTATGGGTGTGTTTTGAGTGTGGGCAAGGACACAGGGGCCCCATGATCCCCAATTGCCCGGAGGCCCCATGAGTTGTCAGTACGCCACCTGGTAGAAAGGGTGAGCATTGTTGGCACTCTTGATGACTGCTTGTGACAGGTCATACATGGGTATTAATCCATGCAACAATGGACAATTACTGCTGGGGGGGAGGGGGCAAACTACATAGGATTTCAACAAAGAGAGCAGCCACCTGCGCAAGGATCAATTCTCATTAAATATAAATACTCTCCCTTGTGCAATTTTTTTTTGTTGTTTTTTTTAATTTACCTAAACTGTGGCTTTAAATTGTTATGGATATGTTTGCCTGTTGCTTTAAAATTCAGTCGGATATTGCAACAAATTGATATTTCAGAACTTGGAAGCTACCCTTGATATTCTTTCTAGACACTGACATGATTTGATCAAACCATAATGTAATAAATAAGTGGAATTCTCAAAGTGTGTCATGGAACCTCATGTTAAAATATAGTGTTCTCACCTCTAATAATTATTGTTTATTATGAATTTTTTTTTTTAGCTTGACACGATCTTATATAGTGTGTGTGTGTATGTGTATGTATATATATATATATATATATATATATACCGTATATTGTATATGCAACCATGATCAAATAAACTTTTAAAAACCATTCCTGACATTTATGTACACTTTTTTACTTTATGTGATTTCAGCCATAATCATAAGCTACAGTCATACATACAGATGCTCCTATTCACTTCTACCTTTGACAGTTGCCATTTGTAGCTATGGCTACAAGCAATTTCAAAATAGTTGAATATATTAGAATTCAGTGCTTGCTGTTAGAATCCTGTCACCCGTGCATGCTTTATATGTTTTTTGCTGATTCTTCATTCAAGATGATCAGAAGGTGAGGCATTTTCAGAAGTGAGAAGAGGCCTGCATAATAGATTTATAGCAATCTGCAGTTGTGTACCAAAGGTATACTTAAGGAAAGAGCCTAATATATTTTATTAAAAAAAAAGAGTATTTTAAGGTGGTAGAGTTTTTTATGTTGGTAAAACCACTGTATTCTTTGCCTCTGATATTCTTTTCCTCTTTGCGTTCCTTTGATCACAAGGACAGAGATTTCTGTCTCTGTGTCTGCCATTTGTTTTTATGGTACTATTTAACCCCGCCACCACCACCACTTTGCTGCATGCATAAATCATTAACCGTGTGTGGGCATACACAGTCAGGGCTTTTTTCTTAGAGAATAGGTGCAAGTACTCCGCTCCTCTGAGTCACCCTTGCCTCTGCCCCCTACCCACTTCTGACCACCGTCCCTTGGTTCCACCCCCTACCTACCTCCCAATACTGCCTCTTTTAGAGAATACAGAACCAGGTACCATTTTGTGCTGCTTAGTAATTTGTATGGAGCTTGTTAAACAATAAAAACAGAAAAATATATGTCCTGCTGCCAGCAGCAATAGATCCCCCAAGAACAACAGATTTCAATAGCAGCAATAGATCACCCCAGCCACAATAGGTCTCCTAGCACCCAGCATCAAAAACCTTCCAGCAGCCAGCAAAAGTGGACCCCTCTCTCATCATTAAATTTTTCCTTGCAACAATAGCTATCCCACCATCAACAATAGATCATTCCCAGAAACAATAGATCCCCCAGCAGAAAGCAACAATAGACCCTCCAGCATACCCCAGAACCTCTTGCCATTACTTGCATTAAGTGCTGGAGGTGCCCGAACTGCATTCCCCCGCATTCCTGCTGAAAAAACCCTGTATACAGTACATGTAACGGTAACCTCTTCAAGGCCACTGAGTTTTTGGGTCAGCGCTAAGCTCTGCACAGCCAGGAGACATGCATTTTCCAGCACTGTCATCCAAAGTCAGTAAAACAGTCATTTAGCTTGGTTTTGCTGTTTTTGTTTGGGGTTAACAACTTGGATGGGGTCTAGGGGTATATGGGATGACCAGGGAACTGTAAAACTTGGAGGACAAATGTCTCAGCAAAAATGGACACAAAAACAGCAACCAGTCTCTGTAGGAGCACTGGCTTCCCTTTGGTGAACGTCCTCAGACCCTAGATGAAAATCTCCTCATCCTCCTGGCTGTCCTGAGGATGTCCCTGAGCAAGGGATTCTGAGATCTACAATGAAATAATCCCAGGGAGAACTAGTTTGGTATTGCACCTGACCGCCCTCTCCCTTCTTTGGCTCAGGGGGTGTAGATGTACTCAGACTGTCCTGTTCCTATAGCTTAATGGGTTGCAGCTGCTTTCAGACCTTATGCTGGGATGGTTCCTTCCCTGCTGACAGGTGGTCTTTCCTAGTAGACTGTGTGACAGTGCAGATCCTTCTGTCCAGCTTCAGCCTGTAAGTAGGCCCCCCTCTGCTGGGGCCTCCTCCCAGGCTCCACACATCAGCACCTACCTTCACTCCATCTTCCACCTGACTCTCCTGTTGTGCAGGCTCTTCCATATTTAAGGGCTGTCCAAGCCACCATGCCAGGGCTCCTGTCTGGGGATTGGCCAGGTTCCTGCAATATGCAAATCCAGGCCTCTGCCCCTTTTCTTGAAACTGCCAGAGCTTTCTAGAAGGGTAGCAAGGCTCCAGAAGCCCTGACCTGTGGAGCATCCCAGCCTGCACTGAGGTAACCTCCCTGCCTGCATTGAGGTAACCTCCCTGCCTCACTTTGAGGCCGATTCCTCCCATTCTTCTAGCAAGGCTCTGATTAACAGATGTGCTGCTTGTTAACCTCTCGTCCAGGGGCACACTGAAAAGCTGTACCAGATCCTTCAATCCTCCAAAAAACAGTGCTCACCCACATCCAGCAGGGAACTGTTCCTGTCGTCTTCATGTCCAGAGCTGGTCTATGGGCATGATGACATCAGGAGCAGTCCATTCATAAGACCAACGGCTTACGAGGGGCAGGATCGGCAGGTACCAGTCTTGTGCTCGGGGAGAATTGGAGGATTAGATAGGTATATAGCCCTTCTCTCCCCTAGACAAAAATGAGCAGTTAACCCATGTAGTATGGGCACAGCCCTATTGCATGGGAATTTTTTATTTGCTGGAATTCTTCTCCAACTTCCAAATTGTTGTTGAATTCCCTAGGGGACCAAGTTCCTATAGCACTTTGACCTGCTCTGATCCGTGGTCGTGTTGTGCTATAAAAGGATGTCTTTTGGTCTGTTTGTGCTGGTTGTTAACTCCATCATAGGCTGATGCCAAATTTATAGGTGTTCCTAAGGGGCAGCTACAGGACAGCTCTGTAATCGCCGCACCCTTTCCTCCGTGTACTAGCTGGAGGCTTATTTTTTAATTCAAGCTCACTTCCCCCAGCTGTAGTGAATAATAGCCCTGTTGCCCAATCCTCTGCTGTCTGTACCAGCTGGTGGCTTGTGTTATAATAGAAAAATAGCTAAGATTTTGGTGAATTTTGAAAAGGAATCTCTCCCTAATGTCTATAGATACAGACGTGAATGAGGGCTCATTATTAAAGTGCTTTTTTTGCTTGGTCAGATTATGGAAATACTTCAGTATTCATAGTTTGGGCACAGGTTCACTAGCTATATAGATAACCTCTAGGAGCTTTGCTGTCTTATTCAATTTTGGATTCTATCTGCTGGTAATGAGAGATACAGTACATACATATCATTATATTTTACTGTAAAAGCTGAGATTCCCTATCATAATGTAGAAATCCACACATGATTGAAAGGACCAATAAGTGGATTTGTTTGAATACTTTAGGTTAACTTGATAAATTATTTTAGCTTTCTGACATCAAACAGACCATCAGTGCTAAGTAGTAGAGACCAACAGTTTAAATGTTTGCTGGAAAGATTGGCAGGCTTAGCATTCATTATCCTGGCTTATTGTCTCATACATGTCACAGAATGTTTTTACATGTATATAGTAACAGCAATAGGAACTGAAAAACATTACATCTGAGCATTTATGTAAGATATAATCCTTTACTGTGTATATACAGTACTTTTTTCCTACATTATACAAACTTTGATGTGCAGGGAGCATCGGCCATAAATATACAATAAACCAAACACATAAATATGCTGTTCTCTCAGATCGCCATAAATAAACAAATGGGTGGATTTTCTTTTCATCATTAAAATAATAGCCAATGGTAATAAAATTTCTGTTAATGTGTAACTGTCATGTATTTTGGAAAACGTCTAACTTTGTTATTACAGCCTCAATAAACGCTCCAACGTGAATGCAGTATACAATTAGAAACATGCATACCAGTGAGTTCTGGTAAAAATGCGCCCTTTTTATACCTTAGTACTTTGTATGAAAATGCTTTAAGCAATGTATATTAACTAATTGCTGCGGGACATTATGTTGACATAAGCACCAACAATGCCAAATTCATTATATCTACAAAATTTTTTTCAGAATTTGATCCTTCAGAAATTCCCTGGTAATATACACTGCTCAAAAAAATTAAAGGAACACTTTGAAAACACATCAGATCTCAATGGAGAAAAATATCATGCTGGATATCTATACTGATATGGACTGGGTAACGTGTTAGGAATGTAAGGATGCCCCATCGTTTGATGGAAATGAAAATTATCAACCTACAGAGGACTGAATTCAAAGACACCCCAAAAATCAAAGTGAAAAAATGATGCAGCAGGCTAGTCCATTTTGCTGAAATTTCATTGCAGCAACTCAAAATGGTACTCAGTAGTTTCTATGGCCCCCGCGTGCTTGTATGCATGCCTGACAACAATGGGGCATTCTCCTAATGAGACGATGGATGGTGTCCTGGGGTATTTTCTCCAAGATCTGGACCAGGGCATCACTGAGTTCCTGGATAGTCTGAGGTGCAACATGGTGGCCTCGGATAGACCAAAATATGATATCCCAGAAGTGTTCTATTGTATTTAGGTCAGGTGCCCGTGGGGGCTATTCAGTGATATCAATTTCTTCATCTTCCAGGAACTGACCGCATACTCTCGCCACATGAAGCTGGGCATTGTCGTGCAATAGGAGGAAGCCAGGACCCACTGCACCAGCGTAGGGTCTGACAACGGGTCCAAGGACTTTATCCTGATACCCAATGGCAGTCAGGGTGCTATTGTCTAGCCTGAGGTCTGTGCGTCCCTCCATGGCTATGCCTCCCCAGACCACGACTGACCCACCACCAAAATGGTCATGCTGAATGATGTTACAGGCAGCATAACAATCTCCATGGCTTCTTCAGACCCTTTCATGTCTGTCACATGTGCTCAGGGTGAACCTGCTCTCATCTGTGAAAAGCACAGGGCACCAGTGGTGGACCTGCCGATTCTGGTGTTCAGTGGCAAATGCCAATCAAGCTCTATGGTGCCGGGCTGTGAGCACAGAGCCCACTAGAGGACGTCGGGCCCTCAGGCCACCCTCATGAAGTCTATTTCTGATTGTTTGGTTAGAGACATTCACACCAGTGGCCTGCTGGAAGTCATTTTGTAGGGCTCTGGCAGTGTTCATCCTGTTCCTCCTTGTACATAGGAGCAGATACCGGTCTTGCTGATGGGTTAAGGACCTTCTACGGCCCTGTCCAACTTTCCTAGAGTAACTGCCTGTCTCCTGGAATCTCCTCCATGCTCTTGAGACTGTGCTGAGAGACACAGCAAACCTTCTGGCAATGGCACGTATTAATGTGCCATCCTGGAGGAGTTGGACTGCCTGTGCAACCTCTGTAGGGTCCAGGTATCGTCTCATGCTACCAGTAGTGACACTGACCCTAGCCCAAACTAGTGAGAAACAGTCAGAAAAGATGAGTAGGAAAAAAAATGTTAGTGGCCTCCAGCTGTAAAACCATTCCTGTTTTGGGGTTGTCTCATTGTTGCCCATCTAATGCACCCGTTGTTAATTTCATTAACACCAAAGCAACTGAACCTGATTAACAACTCCCTCTGCTACTTAACTGCCCAGATTAATATCCCAGGAGTTTAATTGACTTGATGCTATACTCTGATAAAAAAAAGTGTTCCTTTAATTTTTTTAAACAGCATAGTATTGTGTCACGATCTACAATGTAGCCCCTAATGTATTTATGGTCATTGACATTACCCCCCTTATGTAATGCCAGATTCACAGCAGCTTAATGGTAGTGGCACTTCCCAGGTCCAAATTCCAGTGGTAAGGTTCCCTCACTTGACCTCACTGCAGTATAATTTTATTGTCAATGCAATAAAAATCACAACCTATTCATAAGTACCAGTGACAAAGCCTTTGAATGAGAGCTAAAACATTTTGTGAACTGTAGAAACTAAAACGTACATAGCCAAGGCAGGGCTGATCTTTGCAAAGCACAGTACATAGTCAGCAGTAACCTGTTTATGTTTTTGTCAATGCGCTGAAGCATTTTTTGGTTAGTTAGTGTTACTATGTGGGAAATGCATTGTCACAAGTGTTTAGTTGAAAGCATTTTGACCTGTACTGTCTCTACCACGTCTGGATTATCCATTAGGCAAATGAAGGCACTGTGTCTAGGGCCCACAGAGGAGAGAAAAATAACATTTTTATTCTTCTTCATACTGTCTCAAATGGGTGCCTGCTGGAGTCCACAATCTTGGACAATTTTTGCATGTGTTGCAACTGTAAAATTTTCCTCCTTTTGTTAACCAAGCACAGACAATAGATTCACTGCCTGTCATGTTTTGGTAAAAGTGCTGCACTCCATAGATAAATTATACAATAAATAATTGGCCCAGTGCATCAAAACTAAAACCTCTTTCAACATTTCAGGATTAAAAACCAGGGTTTTTTTAGCCTACAGTTGTAAATACACTTGAAACCATACTGCCATGTGTAAAGTGTGGTCCCTAACTCTAAACTTGGGATATATATACTGTGAATGTATATATATATATATATATATATATATATATATATGTTTAGCAATGCACACATTGAGAGCAGGCGTGCCTTGGAGGTGGCCCTGTCCTCCGTAAAGGTGCAAGACACACCAAAAGCTCAAACTCACTTAAAGCAAGGCAGACCTCCAGTGTATGTCTGTTCCAAAGCAAACCAATAAGTAACAATAAGAGCCGCTCCTCAGATCAAATTAAAGCTAGAAAAAGAAGAAAGGTCCACATAGGCAGGTCAAGATACAGAAAAATATAAAACTCCCCAGCACACTTTCCAGCTAGTCAACTAAAAACCTAACAATGTCTTCTCAATATCTCAGGTAAAAACTGTTTATTTCTGTTGTATATATTTGCAATTACATATGCCCAATAGGCCACAGGAGACCAAAGCACAGGTGAAATCTGTTCATATAGTATGAGGATTATGTTAGGGATTACGGCTAGGTTCACATCTGTGCTTGTGGTGCCGCTGCGGATCTGCATAAAAATCCGTGCAGCCGCACCACCCACACCGAGAAATGCGGACCCGCGGGTGGGTGCCATTAATTCTAAGGGCATGTCGCCCGCACTGGAAAACGCAACTGTACTGGGAACCGAGGTTCCTGTGTGAGCTGCGTTTTTGGAAGAAGTGCAGGGACTTCTCTGTGTGTCACGGGGCACGGGAGTCCATTCAAATGAACGGGTTCTCGTGCCCACGCAAAAGCGGCCCGCACAGCCGCATATATGTGAACCGGGGCTACATGAGGGTCACTAGCCTTCTTCAGCATTCCATATGGTAAGCTGGCTGCATAGTTACTAGGTGAAGAAAAGGGCTCTGGTGGTATTTAGAGGAGAACATAAGGAAAATTTTGGTGAAGCAGGAATTAAAGTGTTACTAAACCCACAACAGTAAAATTAAAATTATACAGGATTTATATAGCGCCAACGGTTTGCTCAGCGTTTTACATTATAGTGGGAGACAATACAGTAACAATACAGTTCGATACAAGAGGGATTTGAGGGCCCTGCTCCTTGGAGCTTACAGTCTAGGAGGGCGGGGTGAATGGTACAGTAGGTAGTCACTGTGGGGGATGGATTGGTTGGAAGAGTAAAGGATTCCAGAATTAGCAGAGGGCGGGATAGGCTTCCCTGAAGAGATGGGTTTTCAGTGATCGCCGAAAGGCAAGTAGAGTAGGTGATAATCTGATAGATTGGGGTAGGGAGTTCCAGAGGATGGGTGACGCCCTGGAGAAGTCTTGGAGACGAACAAGGGAGGAGGAGATGAGGGAGCTAGAGAGTAAGAGGTCTTGCAAGGAGCGGAGTGTACGGTTTGGGTGATATTTAGAGATAAGATCAGTTATGTAAGTTGGGGCAGTGTTGTGGATGGCTTTATATGTCATTGTTAGAGTTTTGAATTTTATCCATTGGGCAACTGGGAGCCAGTGGAGGGATTGGCAGAGAGGGGAGGCGGATACGAAATGGAAAATCAGTCTGTATATGCAATAAAGCATGCTTCTTATAATCACTGTGGAGCCTAAGGGGTTAATCCTCTGCATTGTGTAAAAAGGCTGTTTGATCCTTTCTTCTCTGTTCCTCCCCTTTTTCAAGCGACTACCTCTTATCTCCTGTTAAGTCAGTCTGACCCATAGGCATTTGCACATCCTCAGTTTGGTGTGTATTGCTAGAGAGGTTTTTTTTTTTTTTCGTTTCTTAAGAGAGTGCATGTGATCAGCACAGGGCCAATCATCACTGGTCAGACAGAGGTAAGAGTTTTGCATCCTCCTAGAGCAGAAAGAAAACTACTCCTACAAGCTTTAACCAGTGGTCTGCTAGACACTGATACTGTAGAAGTCACAAGACTGCTTTAACTTCTGATGAGAAAAGATATTTAGCAGTTTATATTTACTAAAATAATTGCATTTCCATGTTCTGTGTACTGTGGGAGACCAGATATAGTGGATGCAGGGTCCTGGGTTTAGTAACACTTTAAGGAGATAGGTGACAACCCTTTGTAGATTGTAATAAGATGAATGCATCACAACATATTGTAGAAAGTAGATCTTCAACAATTGAGAAAACATGGTTGTTTCCATTTTGGTCTTTGGCCTGGTGTTTTTTTATTTTTCTCAGACATATTATGCATGCTTAAGCCTCATTCACTTGACCATTAAAAAAAGAATATACAAGTGTTTTTTAATTACAGATCTGAATGCAGCTGCATTGTTTACAATGGAGCCATGCACACAGGTGTGTAAACATGAGCTGCTTTCAGATCTGTAACACAGAATCCAAAAATCTGCACCTGTGAACATGTGCTTTATACACCTAAAAGAGAAGTTTAGGATTTTTCTTTTTTAATTATACTTAGCTAGGTGGATGAAGCATTGATTGGATGCTGTATCTGTCCCCCGCTGGGTCAAATGTGAAAAGTGAGCGATCAGAGACTTCCGATTGCTCAGTTCTCTGTGACGCTCTGAGCTCATTGGAACGCTGGGTTGTGGAAGGGGCGAGAGTGGCTTGTTCAGGCTCTCAGCGGATCACTAAGAGGCTGAGACAGATGCCGGTTCAGGAAACTGGGTAGATCCCCACTTTAAAGTCGGGATCTTTCCCTAGGTTGGACCAGTTGAACGTCTGCTGACAGTGGAATTTAGCCCGCTGTCGGCTGAAAATGGGTTACACGAGTGCAGAACAAACTGCACTCCTGTGAATCATAGGAGCAATGCAGCCGAACAAGCTTTGGCTGTACATCACCTTTAAACATGGATGCATGTACAGTATATGCGTTTGTAAGTATGTAAATTAGGTCTAAACAAAGGGAGAAAATAAATAATCATAAAAGCAAACTATGTATGCGTCTTTATGTGTTTAAACGCATCCATATGAAGTTTTTTACTGTTCATTATGCAGGAACTTTTCTCATAGCAAACACGTGTAATAATGTCAGTTATTAACTTTTACGGCTGAATGAATCCTAAGGAAAGGTCTGTTATCATTTTGTGTTGTACGTTTGATGGGCACAGCTGCCACTGTGCCCAGCTATAAATATAAGAATTTTATAAATAAACTAATTGTTTGGTGACACACAACATTTTATGCCCCTCCTCATGCTCAAGTAAATTCTTTCACAGGCAGCTATTAGCCAGTACCAAAATAATATCCCATATAGTGTAGTACTCTTGATAAGATGGACTGTTATTTAGATTAGAAACAGGGGCGGACTGACCATTTGGAAACTCAGGCGCTGCCCGAGGACCCCGGGTCAGTAGGGGGCCCCATGAGATGCCCCTGGTACCTTTTTCATAGGCTTTTTTTAGTTTGGGCAAGGACATAGGGGCCCCATGATCCCCTATTGCCCGGGGGCCCCATGAGTTGTCAGTCTGCCCCTGATTAGAAATAATGTAGATACATTACAGCATACAAATGCTTAGGTTGGTGAAACATCAGTAGAATCTTGTTTGAAAATGTTCTTTTTACAGGATTCTCCTTCCATTTTCGAATGGTTAATGGGGTCAAATTCATCATCATTTTCCAGATTTTAAAGAGTCAGGATGTAAAATTTTTCTCTAACAAGCAAAATTCTAAGGTGGGCCATAGACGAGTTGAAAACCGAACGTTCTGCTGTTTGAAAAATGAAAATGGTACATATGATCATGCCATCATTTATTTCATTTTTCAAAACAAAATCCAGCATGTTGGATTAGGCACTTTCGATTGCAACACAAAAATAAATGTTGCAGTTGGCACACTAATGATGCAAAAAAGAATCGATCAAGAATTTTTGTTTGGTTTTTGACTCGTCTATAGCCAGCCTAACTGTGAATGTGGTTTTCATTTGGAAAAAGTTGTACGTAATGTAATGTGCATATGATAGGCACAAAAGAAACGTGTTTAATATACTTAGGATCCCATTCAAATAGGAGGTCTGGAGGAAATTTTAAGGGCTATTGATTGGAACTAGTTGACTTATTGATGGCAAAAAAAGAATGTTCTGTCAAACAATTTTTTAGAATTTCTCTAGGAGCATTTGAAATTCTACTGGTCTTTGGCCAGCTTAAGGCTCCATGTACACTGCTGCTGCTAAAATCAAGTTTAGGAGCTTTTGGCATTTTTTTGCCAAAGCTCCCAAACTCGACTCCATAAAAGCCTATGTGGCCATGTACACATAGACTTTTAGCAGAGTGTAGGAGCTTCCGAGTTTAGGTGAGGCTAAATGTCCCTCTCCTGAACGCAGAAGAATTGCATTCAGAATAGGAACATTTTGACCACCGGCCGCTGGAAAACACAAAATGCAGCAAAATCACAGTACCGCATTTCGCCGCGGTTTTCCGCAGCCGGCGGTCAGGGTAGGCTTGTGTACATGGAGCCTTATACTGTTGGTGGTAATCTCATGTTAAAGTCAATCTACAGGCAACACTTTTTCAGTATTGGATGGATTTAGGAAGAGTTAATACTACTGTCAGTTTTTATTGTTGTCTGTGATCCTGTTTAAGGGGATTATTTTACCTCATTTCCTTTGTCTATGACAAGAAATGAAAGGGTGGCAAGACGATACGGGGCAAGACGATACAGATATTAATAAAAGGCAGTCAAGAAGGGAGAATAAATATTTTCAGTGTAGACCACACAACTCACCAGAGCTACTGTCCCTTCCCTACTCTGGCTGGAGTTGGACCTTAAAATGTTCAATGTTTATAAAAGCTGGTGCAAATAATGCTTTCCAACGTTCTCCAACAGCAAAAAAGAAACCCAAATCTACAACCAACCAAACCTGACCTAGTCTAGATTCAGAATAAAGACATTTGGTTATCCTTCCACTTTAGCTGAAGATCTTTACCTTCTACCTTGACCTGAAAGAATTATGTTGTTGTCTTAAAGCCCAACCCTAACTTAGTGAGGAAACTATTCTGTTTCAGGGAGGTTAAGAAGACACACGGCCACACAATGAAAATGGAGAAGAAGCAGTTCAACCTTTAACTGCATAGGGGGTTCTTTACAGTTAGAGCGATAAGGATGTGGAATGCTCTCTACAATCAGTGGTGTCAGCAGGAAGTGTTGATAATTTAAAAAACTCTTATGCTCTTATTTTCATCCGCATGAAAAAACAGCCGATAATCACGCCGTTAGTGGGGCCAGCCCGTCGGCCGTTTTTATCTCCCCATTTATTTGTATCGGTCATGCTGGAAAATCTGCGAAAAACAGCCGTTTTTCAAGCACATGGGTAGCAGCATCGGCAATGGGACTGACCGATTTTTCGTTTATCGGCCGAAAATTCAGCCAATAAACGGCCCGTCTATGGCCTGTCTTATATGGGCATCTCAGTGAATGAAACATACAGGGATATGGGATATGGCATTGACGCACTCACACACACACATACACACCAGTGGTGTATTTTGTTTTTGTGCCGCCCTAGCCAACACAAAAATTATTACTTAACCTATCTCACTCACTGGTGCTGTCCTTTTTTCCCTGGAAGCACTAGTCTGTGGGTAGTCCCTCAGCATCATCATGTACAATACAGGGTTATTGACACTTCATTGTTCATGGTGAGTGTGCAACTGTGGCCATGTGTAGCTTAGAGAGGAGGCTGCAGGGGACAGGTCACACTGCTGGAACCTGCTTGAGCATATAGTAAAGCAAGTATTATTTTTCTGATACCCCTAGACGAGCATTTAGTCCTTGCAAATTATTAATTTTTTTTATTCAAAGGAATCTGTTACCAAGAGAAGAGTGTTTAGACATTCACCCATTCACCAGGTCACCAGTCTGATGTTTTCAGGTAATGACCTGAGCTCTCAAATGTACGTACAGTATTTTATAGATCTGTGTATGTACAGCTGTTTTTTTTTTTTGTCCCAATAATAAACAATAAAGTATATATGTACAAAGCCCTCCATATATTTCCTTTATATGGTATGGAATAACAGACAATTGTCAGTTCCAGAAGGAGAGGTCAGCCTTGGCAGCCTTCATATTTTATGGTTTTCTGTTTACAAAACCGTGATCTTCACACGTCAAATATGTCAAATATTTTTTAAGAGAAAATCTAATGGCTGGCCCATGACTACAGTACATGGTGCTTGAATTAGCACATCATGAAGAGCTGGTTTAACATTTATTACCGTTGATGCTCTGAATACTAGATACTTTTAGATATTTCTTCTTCTTTAAACAAGTAGTCAAATTTACACTTTTTGTTCTCTCTGTATTACATCATCTACTCATCTCTTCTTCTGAAATTTTCCTGTAAGTTCCCTGTGCATTGATGATACTATGCTACTTCCTAGATTGGTTTCTAAAATTCTCAGTCTAAGATTTTTGATCGTTTGTCCCTCTCAAGCACTCCTCCTTTCTGAGGATATTGTCTTTACTAAGTATGAGAAATATCATGGACATGGACACATAGGCTCTTATTGAGTTGAGTTCAGGGGCTTTTGCAAAAAAAAAGCAGAAAGTTTCTAAACTCACATTTAGGAGCAGCAGTGTTTATGAGGCCTTAGGCTTTCTTTCCTTTATTTTCATCTGGTCATCCAGCCAGTAAGTCTTTTGTTTTTCAACATAACAAGCTCTCCTGTGAATATATCATCCTGTGAATGAGTGTTGAGACAAACCATTTACCACTGATAAAAATGATCCTAAAATGATCAGCTTTTATTTATTCTTGTAAAACTTTTATCCTAAAATTTAAAAAAAACTGTTGCTGTAACTGCAGTGTGAGCTGAAGTTTGGCTTCAATTTGTTAGTGTATCTAAATTTGCTAGTACATCTAATGCCCCCCTCCCCCTGGACTGACAATGCTGCTGTCCAAAACTGCCCCCTGTGCTCTTTCATCCAGAATGGGGGCATTGTAATACGGAAGGCGTGTTACTGGCCAGATCATCAAGTGAAAACTTAGGGGAAAATGCCAATGATTGGTAACCTGCAATATATTATGTTTTTGGTTTTGGGTTTAATACCGCTTTAGGCATGACCACTGTAACTAACATGGAATTTGAGGACCACTGCATCTCTAAGGTCAATCTTCAGTCTGCTGATTGAAACAACGAGAGGATGCAGAGTCGTATTTAGAGCTTATGCTAATATAGGCACATCTGAAAGATAACACTCTTGTATGAGCTTGCCTCTTCTGATTTGTTTTTTTGACCCCTGCTAGATTGCGCTATTGGATACAGTATGCAGCCTCCTTAATATGCTGAGCTGCCTTTCAGGTATACAGACCATGAAACAAAAGAAAGAAGACACATTTCCATGTGTTCTGAATTATAAGAAGACTTCTGACTCCTCTCTACATCTCCGCCACTCTCCTCCATCTACAGTTTTCTTGCTAAATTTAGCCATAAATGTCCAGATTTGCCCAAAAGACAGAAACATTAGAAGGACAAAGTTATCCCATATTGTACATTTTGGAGCCCTTGTGGGATGGTGGTCTTGTTGATGTTTTCACCAAGATCTCTGGAGCAGAAGATCTCCACCTTTCTAGGTTGAGAACCCAAAATTGCTCAATCACTGATATTTCCGTGGAGCTCATTCCTCATTGACTGTATACTATCAACCAAGGGGTGCATAACACCATTTGGGGAGGCATTGCAGCTCAATAGCACCTCATTATACAAAGTCCAATTATACCAACTCCACTGAAATGTATAATAGTTTAGAATTGTCACTGGTGAAATTAATCACCTATCAGCTTATTTTTCCACAGGTATTACAGTAGTGTGATGTCCCTCCGGAATTCTCAATTCTGCCTAACTGGAGCCCAATGGAATCACATTCAACAGGCCAGATGATCTGAAATGTGAAATAAACCGTAATTTAGAAAGTCCATCTTGCAGATTAGTGGAGGTCAACTCAGTAAATACAAGTGGCCTCACGTGTGGCCCCCAAAATGTGCACAGGGTCATACAATAGCTTATTTTCATAAATGAGTTTAGTACACTATATTGTAACACACTCAAGGAAAGATAAATGTGTGTAAAGTGTTAATGTCATATTATGGATTCTCTTTATAGTCATGCATTGTATTACCGTACGATAAAATTCCCTGCTCCATTGCCAAAGCCTGAAGGAGCTGCTTTCACTCAGCATGCAGTCTGTTGTGCTCCACACCTGATTAGTGGGATTTATGCACACCGCGGGCAGCTTGTTGGGTACCAGAATGCTGGATGGTAATCTCCTCATTATGACTTCATGGGAAAGGAAAGAGAATCAAACCACTGCAGGAGATACTCTCACTTTGAGATGTATGGGAATCTTGTAGGTGCATATTAAAAATAAAATATTCATTTGGGTGGAGTGGATCCTTAAAAATATCCTCTCCTGCATAGTTGAATGAATAATACTTGTCATACAAGTAATTATAATAGGATACAGTAGAGTTCTATTGTTTACTGAACCTAATTATTTTTCAGATGACTAGAAGCCAAACAATTCAACCTGACCTATATACATGAATCAAAGACGTCAGCCTAAATCAATTAGAATAAAAAGTAGTAAAATGCCTTCAGTTGCAGAGATGAATAATTTTATTGGATTTCTTAAAAAAAAAAACTTTCAAAATAAATAAAAAACGGGATGTTGTTTTAAAACAAGGAGCATCAGTAATGGCACGATACGTCTGATTCGTACCTGATTTTTCTTTTTTTGCAATGGGAGAACACTAATAGTAAGTCGATGACCTGGTTCTCTTCTATTCTGCAGCATGTGTCCTCTCTCACCCTCTCCACTACATTCTGCTGTATGACAGCATACTGTACAAGAGTAGAAAAGAGAAGGTGATTTTCCTGGACCAAATCTACTCAGCTGTGACATACTGAGCAGAAATGACAACACATACAAGCTTACATTTTTCCACATGGTCCTAGCTGTTTTATTTATATATATATATATATATATATATATATATATATATATATATACACACACACACAGTATATGGGGCCACATTTTTTTTTCAGGGAAAGGGTTTTAGTTTTAATAGAATTGTAATGTGGTAATATATTGCATTAGTGGTGTGACCCTCCTGCGCTCCAAATATAGTGTTTTAAATAATACAAATTAAATATATGAACCCCAAACAGCTGCTAGCATTAAATCATATACCAGTGATCAAGTGAATATAAACCATATAAATGCTGCGCTACATTCAAAATTAAAGTGAATGTGGAATCCGATAACATAAATCAATATAGTGACAATATTATGTAAATAAATATATAAGTGCTTAATGATAACAAAAATTATCACATCAAACACCCCCAAAAATTATAAAAACACAAACTTAAATCTATACGCATGTGCATAAATTACACATACATATAGTTATATCACACGTGCAAATGTGAAGTGAAATAATGGCTTATTAAACGCACAGAAAAACAAATCTATAAATGTTGAAGGTGAAAAAAAATGTGAAGTGAAATAATTGCTTATTAAACGCACAGAAAGTCCAATTAAATGTTGAAGGTGAACAAAAATGATAACGGTGTTTCCAATAATACTGCAAAGTGACCACAGGTGAACCAAATCGTGCAGGTATCTGAGTGTAGATAGAGCTTGTGAATCCAACCACCTTCTGGATTAGCCTCTCACCTCATCCCTTCGACCCTTGCGGATCAAAGAGCAATAATGGATCCCTCTCACAGATCCTCCAGGCACCACAGCCTTCCAGAAACGCTTTTCAAATTTCAATAATCCCACTCAAGCTCTTCTCCAGGTATAGGTGAAACATCAATCCCTCAGAACAAAAAGAGGAATCATAGCAGCCAGTCCACATGAGACCCTCATGCTCTCAGATGAGGATAAATCTGTGTTGTTGGGTGTACAGCTGAATAACAGGTGTACCAAGATGGCCGCCACGCCGGAAATACGTCACCGCGCTTACGCCGACGCGTTACGTCACAATATCACGTGACTTCATCAGGGCTCAGGGCCCTGATGAAGTCACGTGATATTGTGACGTAACGCGTCGGCGTAAGCGCGGTGACGTATTTCCGGCGTGGCGGCCATCTTGGTACACCTGTTATTCAGCTGTACACCCAACAACACAGATTTATCCTCATCTGAGAGCATGAGGGTCTCATGTGGACTGGCTGCTATGATTCCTCTTTTTGTTCTGAGGGATTGATGTTTCACCTATACCTGGAGAAGAGCTTGAGTGGGATTATTGAAATTTGAAAAGCGTTTCTGGAAGGCTGTGGTGCCTGGAGGATCTGTGAGAGGGATCCATTATTGCTCTTTGATCCGCAAGGGTCGAAGGGATGAGGTGAGAGGCTAATCCAGAAGGTGGTTGGATTCACAAGCTCTATCTACACTCAGATACCTGCACGATTTGGTTCACCTGTGGTCACTTTGCAGTATTATTGGAAACACCGTTATCATTTTTGTTCACCTTCAACATTTAATTGGACTTTCTGTGCGTTTAATAAGCAATTATTTCACTTCACATTTTTTTTCACCTTCAACATTTATAGATTTGTTTTTCTGTGCGTTTAATAAGCCATTATTTCACTTCACATTTGCACGTGTGATATAACTATATGTATGTGTAATTTATGCACATGCGTATAGATTTAAGTTTGTGTTTTTATAATTTTTGGGGGTGTTTGATGTGATAATTTTTGTTATCATTAAGCACTTATATATTTATTTACATAATATTGTCACTATATTGATTTATGTTATCGGATTCCACATTCACTTTAATTTTGAATGTAGCGCAGCATTTATATGGTTTATATTCACTTGATCACTAATATATTGCATGTATTCATTTTAGATTTAAAGAAGGCTTAGGGGAGTTTTAAACTTAAAGTGGCACCAAAGGCAGAAGGTTTTTTTTTTTATCTTACTGCATCCTATGCATTAAGGTGAAAAACCTTCTCTGTGCAGCTACCCCCTCAGCCCCCCAACCTTAACCACTTACCGTCTGGAAGATTTACCCCACTTGAAGACCAGGCCATTTTTTGCTATGTGGCTGTGCGCTACTTTAACTGACAATGGCGTGGTCATGCAACAGTGTACCCAAACAAATTTTTTTTTCACATAAATAGAGCTTTCTTTAGGTGGTTTTTAATCAGCTCTTGGTTTTTTATTTTTTATTATATAAAAGAAAAAAGAATGAAAATTTTGAAAAATATTTTTTTACTTTATGCCATAAAACATATCCCATAAAAAATCGAAATAAATTTAGGTCAAAATGTATTCTGCTACATGTCTTTGGTAAAGTACTATGGGATATACACTCACCGGCCACTTTATTAGGTATTCCTTGCTAGTATCGGGTTGGACCCCCTTTTGCCTTCAGAACTGCCTTAATTCTTCGTGGCATAGATTCAACAAGGTGTTGAAAACATTCCTGAGATTTTGGTCCATATTGACATGAGTTACTCTTGCCTTCCTATCATCATGAACCAGTCTGCCCATTCTCCTCTAACCTCTGACATTAGCAAGGCATTTTCGTCCATACAACTGCCACTCCTTCGGACACAGCTGATCACATGGCTACAGAACCGGCTAATCACAGACGCTTTTACCATGTGACCAGCTGTGCCCAATCACAGCTGATCAATGGATAAATAGGAAATGCCGGTTATCACTGTTTAACAGGTAAAAAGTTTTTGGCATAAAATTAGCTAATCTTACATAATTCTGGGGTGCTGAAAACGAAAATGACCCTAAAAAATGTTGATTGGCTCTAGTTTCCATGATATATTCACCCATCTAATGACGTAAGCCATTCAAAATTATGATGCAACTTCAGCTGCATATTCCGCAATTGATACTGGTGACCAATAGAAAATTGCATGTATACTGAGATGATGCAATATTAGCCTTTAATTGCATCACTTCACTGCATAAAAGCTGCAGTATCTGTAGCTGATTGTAGTTCAACAGCGTCTTTACATTTCGTTTTATGCTTATATAGGCTACTCAGTAATGCCTCGAACTTGTGTGAATAAAGCAGATAATTTCTGCTATATCTGCGGTGAAATAACTTTTATCTCACAAAAAAGGAGGATAACAGGAATGATTAAGAAAGCCTACAACTTGTATTTTGGCTGCAAGATAGGAGACCAGGACAAGAGCTGGGCACCACATATATGCTGCAATTCTTGTGGGACGGCACTGGAGCAATGGTTGAATGGAAAAAAGGCATCTATGCCTTTCGCTGTGCCAATGATTTGGAGAGAGCCAACAGATCATGTTAGTAATTGTTACTTTTGTATGGTGCCTCCAATTGTAAAAGGGCTAAATAAGAAGAAAAAGTTATCTGTGCACTATCCAAATATTCCATCGGCAATACGTCCAGTTCCTCATGGAGAGGGGCTACCAATTCCTAAAGCACCAGAATCCTTTGTGGTTGAGTCAAGTGAGGAAGAACCTGAAGCGTGTAGTCACGTGCAGTTGTAAGAGCCCTTTCCTCGAATACAAGAGAAAAGCCAAGAGAAGCAAAACCGACACAAACTGAAGACAAAACTAGTGAGAATCCTAAGTATTAAAATGATTCAACTTAGCTTATGGCTATAATTTTTCTTGGTAATCCTATGCAATATATTATGCCATTTAGGCTTTGTTATGTAGTCAATATCACTTGCTTTATATTTGTGGAAAGACATCTATCTATATAATTATTGTGCATTATGTAGTCATTACGCCTATAGTAGAAAACTTTCCGTTTACAGAAAAACTAGAGCCAATTGACAAATTTCATTGTTATATTTGAACTCAGAATGTGAAATTCATTAAGAAATGGATCCTTTTGTTTCCAAAACTGGCAAAAAATAAAAATTTGTTGAACAGTGTTATCGGCAGTCCTCTCCCCACGCTGACAGTGTGTGAGGAGAAGAGAGCCAGTAAGCGACATTTCACAGGGGGACATCTACACTGATCATCAGGGCACTGATCATCAGTGTCCTGGTGATCAGTGTAGCCCAATAAGTGCAGCCAATAGTGCCCATCAGTGCTGGCAATTAGTGACCATCAAATAATCAGTTACGCCTGTCAGTGCCGTCCATGAGTGCTGCCCATAAGTGCTGCCCATAAGTGCCACCTAACAGTGCCCATCAGTGCCGCCTAATAGTGCTCATCAGTGCCACTAATCAATACCCATCAGTGCCGCCTATCAGTGCTCAGTGCCGCCTAACAGTGCTCATCAGTGCTACCTAATAGTGACCATCAGTACCACCTATCAGTGCCGCCTAACAGTGCCCATCAGTGCCGCTTAACAGCGCAGCCTCATCAGTGCCCATCAGTGACTCATCGTCAGTGTCTATCAGTGCAGCCTATCAGTGCCCATCAGTGAAGGGGAAAAGTTACTTATTTACAAAACTTTATAACAGAAACTAAGAAAAACTTTTTTTTTTTCAAAATTTTTTATTTTTTTAGTTTGTTTAGCAAAAAAATAAAAACCTCAGTGGTGATCATATAACACCAAAAGAAAGCTCTATTTGTCTCAAAAAAATTATAAAAAGTTAGTTTGGGTACAGTGTTGCATGACCGCGCAATTGTCATTGAAAGTATGAGAGTGATGAAAGCTGAAAATTGGTCTGGCCAGGAAGGGGGTGAAAGTGCCTGGTAGTCAAGTGATTAATATAGGTAGGTGCAGGCACTGTTGGGTATTGGGTCTTTTTGATCCCGGGTGAATTGAAGCAGAATGAGTAAACTGCCTCTTTCAGCCTCTTTGCCCCCAGACTCAGGGAGCCTTGTTTGACTATGATGACTGATTCTGTTAGTATGGTTCTTAGGCCAGGCAACTAACAAGCGAATGGGGATAGAAACAAAGGAAGAGGCCTAAGACAATTGGCATATAAAGGCAGGAAGTATAAACCTGACCGTGGGGGGGAGAAGACAGGTCAGAGAAGCACTTTCATGCCTGATACTCTTAAAGGAAAACACAATTCTGCGTGTCTGTACTGGCTGGAAGGTTGTTGGTGTCTGTACTTAGGTGTCTATACTGGGATGGGGTGTTTGTGCTAAGGGGTCTGTACTGGAGGGTGATGGTACTATTTGTACTGAGGGGTCTATAATGAAGGAAGGGGGTAGGGAAGAAGGGGGTTGTTGGCAACTCTGCTGAGGCGTCTATATTGGGGAGGGAGGAGTTGATGTTTGTACTGAGGGGTCTGTTCTGGGGAAAGGTACTGGGGGGGGGGATATCTACCTGTGTGTGGGAGGGAGTCTGTACTGAGTGAGGGGTCTGTGCTGGGGAGTGGTCTGTACTGAGAGGTCTGTGCTGGGGTGCACTGGTGGGGGTGTCTGTACTGAGGGGTACGTCATGAGGGATCTATACTGCTGGGGGAGTCTGTATCGAGGGGTATGTGCTGAGGGATCTTTGCTGGTTTGCTGGTGGGGGAGTCTGTTTCGAGGAGTATGTCCTGAGGGATCTATACTGCTGGGGGAGTCTGTACCGAGGGGTATGTGCTGAGGGATCTTTGCTGGTGGGGGAGTCTGTACCGAGGGGTATGTCCTGAGGGATCTATACTGGTGGGGGAGTCTGTACCGAGGGGTATGTCCTGAGGGATCTATACTGGTGGGGGAGTCTGTACCGAGGGGTATGTCCTGAGGGATCTATACTGGTGGGGGAGTCTGTACCGTGGGGTATGTCCTGAGGGATCTATACTGGTGGGGGAGTCTGTACCGAGGGGTATGTTCTGAGGGATCTATACTGGTGGGGGAGTCTGTACCGTGGGGTATGTCCTGAGGGTCCTATACTGGTGGGGGGGTCTGTACCGAGGGGTATGTGCTAGGGGGTTTATACTGGAGGGGTGAGCCAGGAGAGGGGATTTACGGATGTTAGGAGAGATCTATACCGTAGGAAATAAGGGCTTGGGGAGGGGTATAGGTAATTTTTGGTTGTACAATGTAAAGTTGCCTGTCTGTTATACATTTGTGACACCTGCACTCTGAGTTGAGGGGGAGCTGGCTCAGTTTTTTTTTTTATTTTAACGCCAAGAGGCCACATATATGCCTCCTTAGGTGAATGTGCTCCCAGCATAGTAACTAGTGAATACCAGAAAGCTCCCGATGCATACTTGCGACCGAGAGCTTTACGATCATGTGACTGCCAATCACAGTGGTCACATAGTTGGAATGCCCACCTCTGCCTCCCGTCATTTAGAACCTGTTAAAGGGCCAGGAGGCAGTGTCAAGAAGCGGTTAACTATGCTTCTATATGCCCCTCACACTGTTAGTGTCATTTGGCCACCTGTACAGATGGGTTTATTGCTTCAGGTCATTTTCGTTTGTGTTGGCGGTGAGGGCGTTAAAAAAAATTATCACCCCCAGGTGCCAGAGATGCTAACACCACCGGCTTTGGAGTTGGAATATTTCATTGTAAAGTAAACTTTTTTGTTTTCTTTATCTCAAAAAAGCCTTTCACTTCAACTTTCGCTATATTTGCTCTGTATCCAGCATGTATCGAATACTAAATCTTGAACCTTATGGGTGTAAGGCCTTGTTCACATGGAATGTATCAATGCATACCCTGTGCAATGGCTAAGATTATTCGCATTGGGGATGCAGGCAGTCCCATTGATGTCTATTAGGATGCAGCGGCTGCATGGAGCCAATTTGACACCTGAGAAGGTGTACAGCTGCGAACACAGTGTGTAAATTACCATTGACAGTTTAAGAGAGATACAACATAGCTACCTTGAAAATACAACTTTTTAAACATATTTTAGTTCTAGGAAATCACAAGTCCAACATGGTAAGGAGCAGTGCAAAGAAATGAACAGTTGTGCATGTGAAATGGTTATATGTAGTAGCAGAAATATTTAGTTGTTTTGTTAGTGTGCGAAATGTGGGACATATGTTGTACAGAAATGTGTGGCTTGAGAGCTACAGTTTCCAGCCAGGCAACCACAAATTATGCAGCAGTGTACTCAGGATCAACATATGAAGCTGTAAGTGGGTGAGGATATCTGGTTTGTGAGTGGGTGGAAATGTCTAGTCTGCAAGACGATATCTGCAGAGCCAAAGACAGACAATTGTACAGCTAATATTGTAAACCTCTGATCTGTTAGCTTTCTGACTCAATTAAACAGTCTATTCAATGGGACATATGAGTAAAAAAAATCAGCTTGGTGTAGCAGTATGTTAGTGTTTTAAAAATAACTCTTTCATTTGTATAATTTGCAATTATTGCTTGTACATGGGGACAGCCATATTTGAACTTGTAGTCATGTATGTAGACACCATTTCCTGATGTGCATACTCAGTAGGACTGCCTAAAGCCCATTCCAGGCTAATTTTTCATGCATTTAAGAGGCCTCCCAGGCAGGCTGCAGGACTTCCCTTCAGTTCAGAGCTATACCCTCAGTATGTCTTCTTTGTTCTACCCAAAAGGTTCAGGTCATGCTATGAAAGTATGGCATCCGCATGGCACCCTTTATTCAGACTGTACTGGTTCAGAAGGTGGTGGCAGCACTGCTTCCTGCATCAATGACAACCGGCAGTCTACAGCGGTGGAACAGTCCATGGTATATCAAGACCTGCATAAAAACAAAAGCAAAAATTACAGCTGTATGGACTAAGATGGAGGAACCCAACATTGGGGCATAAATGATAAGGACACTTCCAGGAGGGAAACCCTACTACAGCCTTTTTCAACCAGGGTGCCCAGGTGTGCCTTCAGGTTTTTTCAAGGGTGCCTTGGCAAAATGCCTAAAAATTGTCTGTCTAAAAACAGTATACAAGCCAGTGGATGAATGAAGCTTGCTTTTTAGTTACACAAAGCCATAGGTTTTCATCAGCTGCCATTGTCCTAAGAAGCAATGATGTCACCAGTTGATGAAGAGAAGGTCGGGTGCCTGTACAGCCTTACCCCTTCCCTGCCCCTTTCCATCAGCACTGGGGTCATATTAGCTGAGTGAGGGAGAGAAACCCTGGAATACTAGTCAGTACCAGAGTGCAAAGTTGTGTTTGCTTTGGAATATTAAAGCGCCTCTGAAATTAGGTATCCTACGTGTTTGAATGTTGATGCATTATGTAAAACTATTAGTTTAGTTTTTATATTTTAGAATGGGGTGCCTCATGATTATGTAGATTTTTAAGGGGTGCCTTGACCAAAAAAATGTTGAGAAACACTGCCCTAGTGTGTTTCAGTAATTCATTATACAGTATGCTCTTTTATTGCCCTCCATAGCGACAAGTCTGTTTATATTTAGTCTTTTGAACTTTGCGTGCCAGCTACCATACCATCTCTCCTTTTTTCAAGGTACCCTTCGGTGTTCTCTGTGCGACCTGATCGCTGGCATTATTTTGTGAAGGGTAATTTTTACATCAAGAGAGTCGGCAGGAAATTAATAAGTGATCTGATTAAATATTGTTCATCAGCCTGGAGGCACTGCATGTCATGGATCACTAGGCTTGGGAAATCAGGAGACCTTTCTCCAGTTACATAACTGTCCAGTCTCAGAAACAAAATCTTTGCTGAATGCACGCTATGCCAGGCTCTCAATCTATGTCTGCTGCCGCTATCCTTTTGGATATTAAAGCTGAACTCTAAGTAGGTATAAAAGACACACATTTATTCGCACAAATCTTTATTTACTAATACATAGATACTGTAGATATACTGCTTGTAATTACAAAAAATAAAAGTAAATGACTTTGATTTGTCATCAGCATCTTGTAATCCACTGTACAGCAAAGCTCAGAGTGGGAAGAAGAAACAGCACAAGGAGCCAGTCAATCCATGTACTGTCAAGGAGCATGCTGATGGGGGGAATCTGAGTGACAGTCAAGAGTTGAGCTCATTAGTCTGCTGCTTCTCCTTCACTATTCAGTCACAGCCTGGGGGCTGGGAAGAGACCACTAAGTGTTACTAAACTGCAGTAGAGAAAAAAAGCAGAAAAAGCAGATCATCTCCCTGACCAAACAGCAATATAAATCTCAGATCTTAATAGCCAGAAATACAATTTTCACTATATGATGAATGCCAATATCAAACATCACTGTGCAGAGTTATAAACACAACTAATCACATCAAACTCATTAAAAAAACATATATGATCACACAGTGGTTATCTATGTATATATATTCAACATACTGTATAATGTCAAGTATTCTGAGACATAGACAACATTTATAAAGTAAGTCTATTTCATCATGGGAGTAAAAAAACACCATGTTCTTTACTGATCTGGATATAGATGCATTGTTGTCTATGGAGCAATGCACACAGCTACATAAAGATCAGTTATACAGTAAGGCAGCAAGGAGTACAGAGTTGTGAAACAAACTTAGAAAATTTTACATTAAAAGTGCTTAATTGTGTAAAAAGGCGCTTTGATCCTGTCTTCAATCCATTTCCTGATGGAGCAGAGCCTTTGGAGCAAGCTGCACATATATATATACAGTGGGGCAAAAAAGTATTTAGTCAGCCACCAATTGTGCAAGTTCTCCCACTTACAAAGATGAGAGAGGCCTGTAATTGGCATCATAGGTAGACCTCAACTATGAGAGACAAAATGAGAAAACAAATCCAGACAATCACATTGGCTGATTTGGAAAGAATTTATTTGCAAATTATGGTGGAAAATAAGTATTTGGTCACCTACAAACAAGCAAGATTTCTGTCTCTCACAGACCTGTACCTTCTTCTTTAAGAGGCTCCTCTGTCCTGCACTCATTACCTGTATCAATGGCACCTGTTTGAACTTGTTATCAGTATAAAAGACACCTCAAACAGTCACACTCCAAACTCCACTATGGTGAAGACCAAAGAGCTGTCGAAGGACACCAGAAACAAAATTGCAGACCTGCACCAGGCTGGAAAGACTGAATCTGCAATAGGCAAGCAGCTTGGTGTGAACAAATCAACTGTGGGAGCAATAATTAGAAAATGGAAGACATACAAGACCACTGATAATCTCCCTCGATCTGGGGCTCCACGCAAGATCCCACCCCGTGGGGTCAAAATGATCACAAGAACGGTGAGCAAAAATCCCAGGACCACACGGGGGGACCTAGTGAATGGCCTGCAGAGAGCTGGGACCAACGTAACAAAGGCTACCATCAGTAACACACTACGCCGCCAGGGACTCAGATCCTGCAGTGCCAGAAGTGTCCCCCCTGCTTAAGCCAGTACATGTCCAGGCCCGTCTGAAGTTTGCTAGAGAGCATTTGGATGATCCAGAAGAGGATTGGGAGAATGTCATATGGTCAGATGAAACCAAAATAGAACTGTTTGGTAGAAACACAACTCGTCGTGATTGGAGGAGAGAGAATCCTGAGTTGCATCCAAAGAACACCATACCTACTGTGAAGCATGGGGGTGGCAACATCATGCTTTGGGGCTGTTTCTCCACAAAGGGGCCAGGACGACTGATCCATGTACAGGACAGAATGAATGGGGCCATGTATCGTGAGATTTTGAGTGCAAACCTCCTTCCATCAGCAAGGGCATTGAAGATGAAATGTGGCTGGGTCTTTCAACATGACAATGATCCCAAACATACCGCCCAGCGCACCGAGACTGTGGGTCTACAGACACAGCTGATCACATGATGAGGTAAAAGGCCAATCACACTACGTGATCAGCTGTGTCCAATGATACAGCAGATCACAAAGTAAATACAGTTACCGGTTGTCGGCAGCACTTTCCTCACGCTGTCACAGTGTGAGGAAAGTACTGCCAATAACCGGCAAATGTGACATGGGAGATCTGCACTGATAATCAGGGCACTGCTTATCAGTGCCACCCAGCAATGCCGCCCAGAAATGTCACCCATCAGTGCCCAGCATTGTTACCCATCAGTGCCCAACAGTGCCGTCTGTCAGTGCCTCCAGTTGGTGCAATCAGTCAGTGCCACCAGTCAGTGCCCATCAGTGGCCATCAGTGTCACCCATAAGTGGCCATCAGTGCCGCCTATCAGTGCCCAGTGGCCTATCAGTGCCACCTATCAGTGCCCATCAGAAAAATTACCTGTTTGCAAAATTTCATAGTAGAAACAAAGAGAACCTTTTTTTTTTTTTCATTTTTTACTCTTTGTTTTGTTTCCAGTGCAAAAATAAAACCCCCAGTGGCAATTAAATACCACCAAAAGAAAGCACTATTTGTGTGAAAAAAAATTGTAAAAATGTCATATGGGTACAGTGTCGCATGACCGTGCAATTGTCATTCAAAGTGCAACAGCACTGGAAGCTGAAAATTGGCTCAGGCAGGAAGGGGGTAAAAGTCCCCGGTAGGCAAGTGGTTAAATCTTAAAGACCAAAAAATATCAATAAAAATGTCCCCAAACCACTATGTCTCCATAGCAGCATGTCTGTTAGTATCATCCATTGTGTCATGTTTTAGGTGGAAGGTGTTTAGGCACGCCGCAGGAGGTGGTGACACAATGAGAAAATTAAAGGCTCAAAAACGTGAGTTAAGCCATGTAGTATAGAGGACAATGATAACGTCAAGAACTCGATTGACAGCTGCACAGGTAGGTTATGACCCCTAGAGCTGATTGCGTGAGACTTGCGCATCCTGAGGGGAAGGTCTGATCATCCCACTTGAAACATTTTACCTGGCACCAAGTCTCAAGGCGAATGACAGAAGGCACTGCTTGACATGCACAATTTGTATTCATCTGAAAATGAAATCTAGAGTACTCAGGGGTAATATCAACTATATAAAAGAGTAAGGCAAATATATAGTAAAATAAACTGTTACATGTATGACATGTCAATAAAACATTTAAATTGCAAATCAACAAAGGAACTCATTTAGAATCTATAACAATTTACTAGTAGTACATAAATGTATGGCCTCTGATATATGAGTGTCAGGGTGAGCATTGATCCTTTCCAGCATTAAAAGACAATCTGTAGTGTGTTTTCTTCATTTATATCTATGTTTCATTACAATAGGGAATATAGATATACGTATACAGATATGAGGGGTCAGGACCTATCACCCTTGATAAAATTCTTTATTCCCAGCATGCTACTTTTTACAGCCCAATAAAAGTACAATTGTAAAATGCATAGGTCAAGTGCCACTAAAATAAAGTGCAGACATCTTTTTTTTTCTTTACAATTAAAAAAAAAAAAATAGAAAAAGTTGCAATGTTGAAGTATTGAAGAACATTTTTTATCAAGCTTTGAATGTTGTTGGCGCAGGAAACAAATGCTAAACAGGAAATACACAGGGGTTTACTTTACAGACTTGAACTAAACCTTGGGTCAGGAATACAGTGAAAACTGCTGAGAAAACATTGCTCAAAAACAATTTGTACAAAAATTTTGATTTATGATTATCAGATGACAATTCACTGGGACTCACTAAAGGATTGTTCTTGAAGTGCTCCTTAAGCCTGGGTTCACATATATGCGGTGCGGTATATCAAATGTGATTCGCACAGGAACCGCACTGCACATGCAATTTGTGTGCAGTGCGATTGGAGCCATACATTTTGTATGGCTTTAATCGCACCAAAAACATGCAGGACCCTTTTTTTTGTCCGCACTAGAATCGGATTGCATGGGTATTCACACCTATAGGATCCGATTTTACACATCGCACCGCGTTATGTGGACCACTTTCAGGGTGTTAACATACACACTCGCAACTGTTCGCATGACCGGGGTGTGATTCTGATGCGTTGCGGAATTCGCACTGAAAATGCTGCGCATTCTGTACCGCATCAGTGTGAACCAGGGCTCAGGGTCCTTTCACACCGATGCGCTTTTGTGCAGCTTAACCCCTTCATGCCTAAGGGTAAAAAATCTTAATGCCGAAGCACAATTTTGCAACGTTGACATGTGTTAGTAAAACCGTACATATCATCACAACTACTTTGTACATCCAGCTGGATTATACCGCGTTTTTTTCAGGACAACTGGGCTTTCATTTGGTGGTAAATGGTAATGGATATCTCCTGATTTATTTTTTATCAAAGGAAAACTGGCCCAGAATTGTAAAAAAAAAATATGTTTTTAATTTAGCTGTGTGTTTCTTGTTACTACCATAACCTACCACCAAAGAACAACCCAAAATAAATTTTCCAGCTTTTGACAATCTCAGCGATACCATATATGTGTATGTTATTTGTTGTTTATACGCATAGTACAGCCCAGAACAATAGTGCGCATTTTGGGTTTTTTTTTTTGTTTCTTTTACCTAAAACATACCGACACTGATGATACAAATTTAAAAAAAAAATCCTGACCTTTGACCTTGGTCTTTGATCCTGACTTTGACCCAAACACTTACCCTAGCACTGAACTAGATCAAACCTTGATCTAGGTATTTATTTTATTTTTTAATATGTATTCATTTATTTTTTTTAACAAACATTTTTTTCCCTCTATGCCAGGAGTTAGAGAGATACAATGTATCTCTCTCCTCGATTCACAGAGAGAGAAAAAAAACCAAGGGGGCTGGGCTGTACAGTGACTGATCACTGTGCTAGCCAATCAGAGGCTATCACAGCGATCATGTGACCCGGAATCGGGAGTACCAGGTTCCGATCATTAGAACGGGACCCGGGGCTCTCAGTGAAACCCCGGTCTTTGTGCTGAAAGCGCACTGTGCGGCGTGCTCCCAGCACAAAGACAGGTACATATAAATATGCAGCCCCACAGAAAAAAGCCCAGTTCTGTGAGGCCGCATATTTGTGTGACAAGGGGTTAAGGGGTTAAGGGGTTAAGGGCCCTTCACACTGGTGCACAATTGATGCATTCCCATTGACTTACGAGGTGCCAATTTTGATGTCCTTTTTGTGCAGCTTAAGGGCCATTCACACTGGTGCACATTTGATGTGTTCCCATTGACTTATGAAGTGCCTTTTTTGGTGCGCTTTTGAAAAACTGCACCAAAGATGCAGTATGCAGGACTTTTCAGAGCACCTGCAGTGTGAACAGTTACATAGAATTTCATGGGGAATAGTTTTTATGTGCTTTTGTCGCCCTAGAAAAGCACAGCAAAAGCACACCAGTGTGAATGGGACCTAACCGTACAATTCAAGGTCTGATTATTACACTCTGATCCAGGGGCGGACTGACAACTCATGGGGCCCCCGGGCAATAGGTGATCACGGGGCCCCTGTGTCCTTGCCCAAACTCAAAAAAGCCTATGAAAAAGGTACCAGGGGCATCTCATGGGGCCCCTTACGGACCCTGGGCCCTCGGGCAGTGCCCGAGTTTCCAAATGGTCAGTCCGCCCCTGCTCTGATCCACCCCCAAGGTATAATTGCCATATACTGTACTTGGCCTGAAACAATTTTTGGCTATTTGCGCTGTAAAGAAAAAAAAAATTGTGTGCAATGTGTGACCACTGCTGTGTTATGTAATCTTCTTACGTTCATTCCCCGCAGTACAGTACAGTCGCTGCTAAATATCCAGTACTTACAGTTCCAGTTGGAGGACACAGATCAGGGCAGGTCACTTGCTTTCTGTGGACTTTCTGAATTGCATGGACAGATATTTAGGTCATATTTAATGGTTTATGTTATATGCTAAGTGTATTCTAAATTATTAATTTCTGGTATATATACAAATAAAACATTTGCATTAACAAAAACTATGGACAAATCACATGATCAAACTGCCACTCCTGGACTTATGATATTGTAGTTTATGCATAATGTGTGTAAATATTGTTTAAATATAAATTCTTCACTTCCACAAAGGCCTCCTCTGAATTTGTATTTTTTTATTTATTTGGGGGGAAAATTCGGCCTCTCCTGTCTGTTCTTTACCAACAGATATAAATTCTGTTCCAGTGATATCTATTGCAGAAATCCAGGCAGTAATATGAGGGGGGCATCAGAAATAATTAGAGCAGTTCTAAAACTAAAAGAGGAAGTGACATAGTGAGAAGCATTACAATCTCAGCCAGAGAGTGGAAATCAAGCACAGCCATAGTGATGCCATCTCTGAGCTCTACTGATTTTGTTCAGCTTGTGGGAATGGGATATGCTAATAAACATGTCAAACTTCAGAGTTGAAAAGTATTTCTATAGCCTATAATTTACTGTTTGGAACTCAGTGGCAGATTTTCTTTTTAAAAGAGAAGTGTGGGTTTTTTTCCCAAATTATACTCACCGATCTTCGTCTGATGCTGCATCTGCCCCCCACCGGCTCGAAGTGTGAGAACTCAGCGATCACATGACAGCTGACTGCTGAGTTCTCAATGCTGCTGTGAGCAGAGAGCAGGACTGTCAGTCACTACTGTCTGCTCTGCCACCCCCCCCCCCCCCCCAGTGCTCACAGGATCACTGGGCTGTGGGGGGGGAGGGAGCAGCTGGCTCAGGCTCTCAGCAGATCACTGACAGGCTGAGCCAGGTACCACTCAAGACTCTGGGGTGGATCCCGACTTTAAAGTCGGGATCTTTCCCCAGCCTGGAATGGGTGAGAGAAGTCAGCCAACAGCGGGCTTCAATCTGCTGTCAGATGAAAATGGGTCACAGGTGCAGGGGTGTCCCTAGAGTTGGTGTCACCTGGTGCCGGAACACTTGGTGACACCCCCTCCGACGATCCCCACAGGATTGATCTGATCTGCGGATTGAGCATAATTGATTGGAGTCCGATCCATTATGCTCCCCAATCCGCAGATCTGATTCATCCTGTGGGGATCGTGGGCTTGCAACCTATACGGGGTTAACTGATCTCTCCATGAGCTCCACAAACAGGTAAGTTTTAAAGCAAGCAGGCAGTCTTTCTTCCCCCTCTCTCTCTCTGCCCCCTTTCTCCCCCCTCTCCCTCCCTCTCTCTCTGTGCCCTCTTTCTCCCCTCCCTCTCTCTTAATCTGCCCTCTCTCCCTCCCTCTCTCTCTGTGCCCTCTTTCTCCCCTCCCTCTCTCTCAATCTGCCCTCTCTCTCCCCCCCTCCTCTCTCCCTCCCCCTACCTACTACATGAAGCTACACTGAGTGCCCGATAGGTCACTCCGCTCCTAGTAGAGCGGGTCCAGTGTCACCCCCTGAAAAAGGTGTCACCCGGTGCGGCTCACACCCCCCGCACCTGCCTAGGGACGCCCCTGCACAGGAGAGCAGTAAAGTGCTTTGGCTGTACTTCTCATTTAAGCCCTCATACACACTTGACGTTTTTACAGCGGCTGTTTTTGGCATTTGACGTTTTTTTTCTACAGTCAATAAACTCCCCAGCATGTTATCCTATGTGTCCATGTACACAGACTGTAATCAACATTTTTTGGCTGGGACATTTTTTGGCAGAAAAAAAACAAAAACAAAACTAATGCGTTTCTGGAGGAGTTTTTTTGGCTGTACAAACGCTCTAACGCTGTAAAACACCGCAAACTGGCATTTTTGGAATTTTTTTGACCCCAAAAAAATTGGGGGTAAAAAAAAAGATAAAAAACTATAAAAGCCGTAAATGGCGGAAACCGCTGCTAATCGCGGCAAAACGCCACTAAACGCTAATGCAAAAATGCTAAAAACGGCTAAAAAACACATTTTTAACGTGACTTTACACAGCTAACATTACCAGCGTTATCAAAACTTCGTGTGCATGAGGGCTAACAGACATTTTTAAACAAAGAAAAGGTTACAGGATTTACATTTACAATGTTGCAATGTTTATGTAGCAACAATACAGAGAAACAATAAGAACTAGTATAAGCTGTGGTTCACATTGCTGAGACTTCTCATGTGATGTGTGACACAGAAAGTGTGACATGACAAGCCTAAGCACATTCATTTCAATGGGTGCCATCCTAATTGCTGCGACTCAACTCCCCAATAGTTCCTGCACTACTTTTCTGTGTATTCCTTGGGTCATGAGTGCATAGACTACAATGTTAAAATCACAAAAGTTGCAAGGACGTTATTTCTTTGTCTTATCTTCGTGACTTTGGCTGGATTTCAGAGGGTTTTGTAAGTTCAGTAACGTGTTACACTTTGTATTGTTATGACTGACCACAGTCAAAGTCACATTGAATTCATAAGCAAGTCGCAATGCAAAGTCGCACTAGAATTTTCATGACTTTGGGGTCGCAGCAGTGTGAACAGAGCCTGAGGGCTGGTTCATACCTATATTACACAGAAACATGGTCCATGTTTCTTTGTCACTCCTATGCAACTCAATGCAGTGAAATTTTCAGCACATTCATTTGAATGAGCTGAAATCGCACTGTATCTCACCAGAAGTAATGCATGCACTGCTTTTCAAAAACGCATTGCCAGAGAGGGGACAAGATCTATAAATGAAGATATAAGAGAAGAATCAGGTCTCCTACCCTGCCAGAAAGTGCTATGCTGTTATTCTGTTCAGCCAGGCTTGTGATCCAGGCACTCCGTCCAGATAGCATAGCCAGGCCTAGACCTTAAACTTGAAATGTACGTATGGCTTTTTTTGCATATTTACATTGGACCAGCTTGGTGCCATAACTGGCCGATCCAGTAAATCACTGTAACAGGCACTACTAGTAAAGTGATTGCTGCTAGCTTCCAAGTCCTATGCCAAGTGGCGGCCCTGCTTGATAGTGAACACGGAGCGTCGCTCACTCGGTATGGGTACCATTCAGAGAACACTTGGCATTTTCTCCATGAAATTCGAAAATTCAACTTTACTTGTAATTTTTTGCATAGTTGCATAGTTGAGTGTTATGGCAGCTATGGGTAATAGAGTGAGTTTTTATTTCATAGTAAATTTAAAGTAGAACCAAAGGCAAACTTTTTTTTCATTTTGGATAGAATAAGGAAGGGCTATAATAACCCATGACAGTATTTTTTTTGTCATCTTTTTTTTTCCCATTGGGAATATTTTCCTTCACTTCTTGTCCCATAGCCAAAACCGGAAGTGAGAAGAACTCCCTGCAAATTAGGGGAAATCCTTGGGGACCCCTAGGTCACCAGAACTGTCCCCATTGGAAAGGTTCCCCTATATTACTCTACTGGTGTCAACCCAAAATTTGGGATTTTCTTTTACCTCAACTTTCAATGATAATGGACAAAAACAGGACAAATAGAGAGGGTGAATCTTCCTAACGGAGCTCAGACAGCAATAAAAACCCAACACGTGTTCTAATCCTTCTCCACTCTATCCAAAACTGTAAAAAATAAAAAAAGTTTTGACTTTAGTTATACTTTAAGCTAGTTTGGAAGTGGGAGAAAGATAATATTCCAGGGAAAGGATCATATACACCACATGTAAAAATACCTGGAGAGAGATTCTTCTTTCATTCAATAAATTTTTATCATTTTGGGATTTTCTTTTAATCCCTAAGACATGACAACAATATAGTGCAGGCACAGTTGGGATTCACTGTGTATTAGGCCCCTTTCACATTATTGGTCCGACTGGGTCCACCTGTCAGTTTTTCAGAAAGAACTGACTGGACCCTCCATTCACTTCTATGTAGCGGCTGGTGCAAACAGACTTGTGTCCATTTACACCCACCTACCTCCAATCCGATCCACTAAAGAGAAGCAGAAAGGGTCCCATTCCCCTTCCATCTAGTGGATCGAAGGGCAGTTGGGTGTAAATGGGACAGATCCCATGCTGACCAGTGGATTCCTACGCATGTGAAAAGGGCCTTAAGTACAACTCATCTAAGGCAGTTACAATGTTCAGATAATACCAGCCAGCCTGCAAAGCAATCAATTTGGCCCTGTCTACCAGTTTGCGTTAAAAACAGAAGGTTTTGTTTGTGTCCTGTGTCAAGGGTCCTCTGTATACTGTGGACCAACTCTAAAATTTCAGAGCCTCCATAGAAGGAGCACATATATCAATATATAGGTTTAAGGCAGGTGTGCCTGGAGGAGCCCATCCCTACTTAAAGGTACAGGGACACACGTGACATCCAGCTATAGCAAAATGACAGTAAAGGCACCCAGTGCATCCCTGCATCCAAATTAGCCAACGACACAAAAAATGACAACTGTCCCAACCTATAACTAGCTGTAGCAGTAAGGTGCACAAGGAGGGGCAATGCGCATAGCAAACAAAGGATTTCCAAGCAACACTTACTAGCCAGCCTGTAAAACAACCAATTTGGCCCTGTCAAACAGTTTGCATTAAAAACAGAGGGTTTTGTTTGCACACATTTGCAAATACATGCGTAAGCCACAGTCCCACAAGGCACACCTGCCCTTAACCCATCCATTGATATATGTACTCCTACTATGGAGGCTCTGTAAATGTTAGAGTTAGATCCACAGTATACAGAGGACCCTTGACGCGGGACTGTGGCTTTTGCATGTATTTGCAAATGTGTGCAAACAAAACCCTCTGTTCTTAACACAAACTGTTATGGCAAAATTGGTTGTTTTGCAGGCTGGCTGGTAAGTGTTGCTAGAAAATCCTTTGTTTGCGATGCGCATTGCCCTTCCATGTGCACCTTACTGCTAAGGCTGGTTATAGGTTGGGACGGGTGCCATTTTTTGTGTAGTTGAAGAAACTGCAAGTCCCGTCTGCCACCGCGGCAGGTGGCTTGTAATTTGCAATGGCATGTAATCAGTGAACATATAGTCCAATCACTCTTAACATTAATACAGAGGTAGGGGCAGAAAGCTGGAGGGAGAATGTGCAGGAACCCCATGGTCCCATGGTCCACTGATCCAACTTGGGAGTCTGGGCACAACGTCTGGGTGCGGGGTGTCATGGACCTGCACTAAGGGTGCATCAAAATGATGCCCGGCACGCAAAGTGTAATGATGCAGAAATCCGCACTCGGGATGTCATTGTTAAACTCTGATTAGGGCTACCTACTGCTGGGAGAAGTTCTAAAGAGGTAGAGAACTCTGCATGTCATATGGTCAGTCTGTGAAATGTATATTTGAAATTAAAGAAAAAAAAGGCTTGGGAGGGTGGGGGGGGGGGGGTAGCTTTGGGCTTTTATGGTATTGCTAATACAGACAAAATAGCACATATCTTACATAGTACTATAGAAAATGTTTATTACATGGGAACCTTGACTCAGGAACACATTTCTTTACCTGACACCTGGAATGCTCTGCAAATAGATTTTAATCATTTTTCAAGCTGTTCTATGATTGCTATTCTCTTTGACTCAAGGTGCCCTTATAATGCCTAAATCTATACACCAGATGATGGAGGAATGGACAGATGTTTCTTTATAATATAATGAAAAAACCATACAGGAGAAATGTTTGCTGCTAAATTTGACTCGTCTACATATTTTTGCTATAACTCTGTATAAAAGCTATGCTGTAAAGGACGCATTGTGCTCTGCTTTATTAAGGATTACTCTTACAAAATGTAAAAAGTTCAGAAAACTGAAAACTACTCTTTCTAAATAATATTCCTCTCCACTTGATATGAATGTCAGGATCACTGTCTTGGTTACTCATTCATGTGTGATAATGTACGCTGGAACTGTCATATTTGAATATGTTGAAATTTCATAGGGAAAGTATACTTCCTTATTTAATGTTGCCCTCTTTACATCTGACAGCTGCCTTTGTATGATTGAACCCTTGAACTGAAAAAAGGAATTAGTCACCACTCAGATGACCCATTAAGTTCTGTGTGCAACCAGCTATTTTTATATTTAGGCTTTAAATAAAAGAAGGAAACCAAGAGTCTGGAAAATGTGTTAGGGTGACTAGAGCTCCTCCCACTGGTTCAAAAGGAGAACATTACCAAAAAAAATGCAGTATTTTTTATTAACAAAATTAATTCAGAAAAAAATAAAACATGACAGTTGTTGTAATAAATATGTGCAATACAACTATAAATTGTCTACCTGTTATAGAACTGCACAGAAAAATCAAAGTAGTTAGAGCCGCAAGTTCAGCGATTCTGTATTAATACAAGTAGCCTAATATGTTCCTGTATTTAAAGTGGTAGTAAACTCAAAACCAAAAATGTAATATATTTCAGCTTACCAACCATTAGATGTGGTGGTTGCATTAGTTTTCTTTTTAAGCTTTTTCCCCTCTGTTTTATCTTGTGATCCTTCCATTAACACAATAAAGCTGGTCATACATTATCCAATTTTCTTTTTCAGCTTCCTTTAGATTTACCTACAACTATGTAGTGCACAGGTATCAAACACAAGGCTGGCGGGCCAAATCCGGCCCTCTAGGACATTTTTCATGTGGCCCTTGCACCTCTTCTGTAGGTACCCCCTTGTCTCCACCCCCACCTTGTCTCAGCAGTCAGCAGCAGAGAGAATGGAACTCCTCTGCCAAATCCTGCACCTCTCACTGCAGCTGCAGCACCCCCTCATCTCTACCTCCCCTGGTCTCAGCATTCAGTAGACTCTGGTAACTGACTCCCCTCCTCCTCTGGTCCTCCTCCAGACTCTGCACTTTCTGCTTTCCAGCTCTGCCCCAAAAGGGGGTGCATGGTGATGTTAGGGAGGGTGTGGGACTCTTGATATCTGATGTAATGGGGGGTGGGGTACCCTGGACATCTAGTCTTACAGATACAACTGGCCCTTTGAGGGCAACCATAATGCTGATATGGCCCACGATAAAATGGAGTTTGACACCCCTGATGTAGTGCAAGGATCTGCCTGATTGCAAATTGAAAGTGTTTAGGTTTGACCTCATATTATGTTTTTTTTTGTAAATCTAAAGGAAAATTGTACAAGACAATTGTATAATTCATGGCCAGCTTTAGAATGCTAAAACTCTGAATGAAAGAGCAACAGAGACACCTCTGGGCAGCAGCATTATCCGACTGGAAGACAAACTCCAGCTAACACCTTTTTAAGCAGTTACAGCAACTGTTTTGTTCCTTTTAGGATAAAGATTGTATATAAATAATAGCTGATCACTGTAAGCACCCATGTCAGTGTTCTATGGTTTGTCTCAACATTCTAACTGCTACATCTGCAGCACAGCTTGTTCTGTTGAAAAACAATAGACTTACTGGCAGATCACCAAGTGAAAATAAAAGCGAGAAACCCTAAAAAAGAAAACTAATGCAACCGCCACATCTAAGAATTAGTAAGCGGACATTTAATAAATGTTTGCTTTTAAGTTTAATACCTCTGTAAGTGAACCAACAACATCTAAAGCTAGGTGTAATTTTTGTTGTTAATTAAAAGCATGCTGGTCCTGCAGGTTTGCTAAACACAAATCCGAAAAGCTAAAGGTAGTCCCAGGACTTGGCGTTGCCCTGTTTTCAGGGACACAGCTTATACGAGGGGCATTCAAGTCAAAACGGGACTTTTCATTTTACGGATATAAATAGGGATTCTAGCATGGCGGTACTACATGCAGTAGTAAGTGGCAAGTGTGTCCGATTACTGACGGCACATATATCGCAGGCCAGTCCAGAGCAGGGGCGGACTGACAACTCATGGGGCCCCCCGGGCAATAGGGGATCATGGGGCCCCTGTGTCCTTGCCCAAACTCAAAAAAGCCTATGAAAAAGGTACCAGGGGCATCTCATAGGGCTCCCTACTGACCCCGGGCCCTTGGGCAGTGCCCGAGTTTCCAAATGGTCAGTCCGCCCCTGGTCCAGAGACTGGTAATGAAGATGGCAGATAACAGTGTTAGTGCGTGCATGGAACAGTGTGTGGTGATGAAGGTTCTTGTGAACAAAGGATTCAGAAGACTTCAAGCACAGTACGGTGATGAGACTCTGAGCCGCAGTAAGATATTTGAATGGTGTAAACGTTTCAAAGATGGCCGTACATCCGTCAGTAATGATCCCGGCCGTGGTGCTTCCCGGCCCACAGCAGTCATTCCTGTGAACAATCAATAATCGATGCATAACCTGTCATGCAAATGCACAAGATTCAAATCTTTCAGTGGTCAGCATTTCAGCACTGATGACGGAGTTAAGCAGGCTGTCCTAGGATGGTTCAGGCGTACTGACAAATCTTTCTATGCCAAAGTTTTCCAGACGTTAGTTAAATACTGGGATAAGTGTATAAATGTAGCAGGGGAGTATGTTGAAAAATAAATGCAGTTTCCACTCCTTGAAATTTGTTCTTTTATTATATAATCTCAAAAGTCCCGGTTTGACTTGAATGCCCCTTGTATTTGGAAATGTACAGTGTATTTTCATTGTTCCACAAAGGTTGAACAGTTTATTGCAACAGTTGCGTAACATCTAAACCCTTGACGCCAACGTAACCAATATGCAGCCTCACAGAACTGGGCTTTTTTCCATGGGGCCGCATATTTGCATACCTGTCTTTGTGCTGGGAGCGCGTCAACCGGCGTGCTCCCAGCACAAAGACTGCAGTGTCACTGAGAACACTGGGTCCCGTTCTAACGATCGGGACCCGGGACTCCCGATTCTGGATCACATAATCGCTGTGATAGCCTCTGGTTGGCTATCACAGTGATCAGTCACTATACAGCCTGGCCCCCTTGTTTTTTTCTCTCTATGAATGGAGGAGAGAGATACATTGTATCTCTCTAACTCCTCGCATAGAGGGAAAAAATGTTTGTTAAAAAAATAAATGAATACATATTAAAAAATAAAATAAAAAATACCTAGATCAAGGTTTGATCTAGTTCAGTGCCAGGGTAAGTGTTTGGGTCAAAGTCAGGGTCAAAGGTCAAGGTCAAAAGGACAGGGTCAAAAGCCAGGATTACAAAAAAAATTGGTATCAGTGTCAATGTCAGTTTCAGTGTGTTTTAGGTAAAAAAAGACAAAAACAAAATGTGCACTATTGTTTCCGGGCTGTACTACGGGTACAAACAACAAATAACATACACATATATCGTATCGCTGCAATCGTCAAGAGCTGGAGAATTTATTTTGGGTTGTTCTTTGATGGTAGGTTATGGTAGTAACAAGAAACACACAGCTAAATAAAAAAACATTTTTTTTACTATTTTGGGCCAGTTTTCCTGTGATAATAAAACAAATTAGGAGATATCCAGTACCATATACCACCAAATGAAAGCCCAATTTGTCCTGAAAAAAACGCGGTATAATCCACCTGGATGTACAAAGTAGTTGTGATGATATGTATGCTTTTACTAACACATGTCAAAGCTGCAAAATTGTGCTTAGGCATTTAGATTTGATTTACCCTTAGGCATGAAGGGGTTAAAGTGATTTTTTTTTTGCTAGGCATATTGTATTTAAATTAGTACTGCATATATTGGCCGAAAATGTTACCGGCATCTTGCCAATAGGAAAAAAGGTACAGATAACGGTGTGGAAAAATGCACAATTTTACCTGTAATTTTGCCATGATTTTACCATGTTTAGGATGTGTTTTTCAAAGGTCATGTGACTCAAAAAGTAACACTTGAATTATTAATGCAAGTTTGCTGCATTTTCAATGTATTTCAGGCCTGGTCCACACCAATGCAGTTTGCATTTTGTTTGCTTTGCAGAGTGCTTTGTGTTTTTGCATGTGCTTCTTGATGCTTTCTTTTAATGCATATTGCATTTTTTAATGGTTTTTGTTTTTTTTGGCCAACTTGTTGCTGAGCAGATTAAAAACGCAAACCGTGTCAAAAATACTACATGCGTTTTTCTGTAGTGTCTCCATTGAAGACTATTTAAACAGAAACAATAGTTTGTGTTTAAAAAAGTTCCTGACCCTTTCCAAAAACACAGCAGCTCAAAAAAACATAAATGTGAATGTGTCACATAAGAAGCCATGTTAAATGGACTGTAGTGCGTTTATGCAAAAAGCAATAAAAAATGCATTGGTGTGGAAGTTTTTTGGTGCGTTTTTTTTTTCTAACTGACCAAACATGCACCAAAAATGTGGCAAGCAGGATTTTTAACATCGCAAGCAAAGCGCAATGGACCAGTGTGAAGACATACAATGAATTTAAAGGGAAGCATATTTCTTGAGCCTTTTTTTAATTGCAAAAGTGCTTCAAAAACTGCTCAGTGTGAAAGCAGCCTATTGGCCAAAAAAGGTGTTGAAAATAAATTTAAATTCATGATATTAATTAAAAAGTCAAATATAATACAATTGTATCTAAAAATATATCTTTTTAAAAACTGTCCGTTTAAGTTTTCGGCCAAATGCATGCTGAATTTTTGGTTTCCGTCCAAAATTTTCATTTCAGTGCACTACTAATTTAAATAAAGCTTTGGTTCCAGTTGTATGTGCATGTCTGGCAATGCAGTCAGCATCCCTGCTGAACAATTGCTGCAAGGAAATTAATTGCAGATTTAGCAGACTATATTGTTTTTATTTATTAGTGCAGTGAAGGTGCAAGTGTTCTGTATATAGGCATGCAGTGGCAAAGCCCATAGACATGCACTGAGAAGACAAGTAAACCACAACAGTGGCTGAGTGGTTAGCACTCTTGGCTTGCAGCAGAAATGTCCTTGTCTTGAATCCCAGCCAGCACATGAGTTCTTCTTGTACTTGTATGGGTTTCCTCTGGTTTTTCTGGTTTCCTCCCACATGCCAAAGACACGATGTGTTCAATGGCTCCTGTCTAAATTGTCCCTAGTATGTGTATGTATGGCACCTTACCTTAACCACATCCTTATCGTGCTATAGCCGAATGGCGGCTACAGCACGGTTGTCCAGTTCTGGGAGGCACGCACCTAGCGATCTCCGTGATCATTGTGTCCTACGAACACAGGTGACCACATGATGAGGTAAAAGGCCAATCACATCGGCCTTTTACCACGTGAACAGCTGTGTCCATTGACACAGCAGATCGCTGAGTAAATACAGTTGCTAGTTATCGGCAGCACTTTCCTCACGCTGTCACACCGTGAGGAAAGTACTGCCAATAACCTGCAGCTGATCGGCACTGATCATTAGGGTACTGATGATCAGTGCCCTGCAGTGCCGCCCAGCAGTGTCCATCAGTGCCCAGCAGTGCCACCCACCACTGCCCAGCAGTTGTGCCCAGCAGTGCCAATCAGTGCTGCCCATCCGTGCCCAGCAGTGCCACCCATCAATACTGCCCAGCAGTTGTGCCCAGCAGTGCCAATCAGTGTTGCCCATCCGTGCCCAGCAGTGCCACCCATCAGTACTGCCCAGCAGTGCCAATCAGTGCTGCCCATCTGTGCCCAGCAGTGCCATCAGCGCCACCCGTCAGTGTCTCCAATCAGTGCTGCCTATCAGTGCCCTCCATTGCTACATATCAGTGCAGCATCATCAGTGCCTCCTCATCAATGCCCACCAGTGCCGCCTCATCAGTGCAGCCTATCAGTGCCCATCAGTGCTGTCTATCCGTGCCACCTCATCAGTGCTGCCTATCAGTGCAGCCTCATCAATGCACATCAGTGAAGGAGGAAAATTACCTGTTTGCAAAATTTTATAATAGAATCAAATAAACTTTTTTTTCCTCAAAATTTTTGCTCTTTTTTTGTTTATAGTGCAAAAAATAAAACAACTGTCGACTAAATACCACCAAAAAGCTATTTGTGTGAAAAGAATTATAAAAATGTCTTATGGGTACAGTGTTGCATGACCGCGCAATTGTCATTCAATGTGCGACAGCACTGAAAGTTGAAAATTGGCCTGGACACGAATTGAGGGCCGGGACTGCAGTGAATCTACAATATTTAAATTGTCAGTGCTAGTACCTGTAATTAATAAATTACTGTGCAGTATTCCTGATCTGGGAATGGACCTTTTTACATAATGGTAAAATGATAGAAGCACAGAAAATTTTAAAACACCTCAATGTGGCAAATCCTGGTGCTCTAATTACTGGTGGGTCTGTCCCTTTCAGTCACTAGGCGGTGCTGTATGATATGCACGGTGACAAGAGGTATTTGGCAAAGATGCTAGGGATGCCATATTTTTCATAGCTTTTATTCCTCTTCTGGCTGTCTGGTGGATCTTGACAGGAGCATCAATTACCTTGGCAGGTTTGACAGGAACTAATTTGCATATTCAGGTTTGGGTAGGTTTTATACACATTTATACTATATCAGTGGTCTCTTAACTGTGGTCCACAACCCGGTTGTGACCCTTTGCTTGTCTTTATTTTTCCTTGGAGAATTATTTCCACCATTGATATATTCCAGCAATGATGGAACATTCTTCCTACCACTGACATATACTCTTACTGTCACTTACAACAACAATGGAGCACACTTCCTATCACTGACACCAACGATGGGGTACTCTTCCTATCATTGACACCAATGATATGATACTCTTCCTACCACTGACACCAACGATGAGGCACTATTGCTCTCGTTTACACCAACGATAGGGCACTCTTCCGATCAATGACACCAACGATGGGGCACTCTTCCGATCAATGACACCAACGATGGGGCACTCTTCCTATCAGTGATATCAACAATGGGATACTCTTCCTACCACTGACACCATCAATGAAGCTCCATTGCTTTCACTGACACCAACGATGGGGCACTCTTCCTATCAGTGATATCAACAATGGGATACTCTTCCTACCACTGACACCATCAATGAAGCTCCATTGCTTTCACTGACACCAACGATGGGGCACTCTTCCTATCGGTGATATCAACAATGGGATACTCTTCCTACCACTGACACCATCGATGAAGCTCCATTGCTTTCACTGACACCAACGATGGGGCACTCTTCCTATCACTGACACCAAGGGTGGTGTCACAAGTTAGCCTGCATCCTCTTGTTTGTTTTGTCTTACTTCCTTGCTGTTCTTTCACATGTGTGTTTCTCTGTGCTCTCCTATGGGCATCGTCTGCTATTCCCTGGGAATTATGTGCTTCCCTTTCATCATTTCCTGGCCCGCCTCCTAGCTGGCTTGTCTATTTAAGACATGCTCAGTCTGTCTCACTTTACCTAAGCAACATTGTCTGAGCTCCCCTGTGGTTCTCTGAGAATCCAAGCAAGGATATCTGTGTACCGACCCCGGCTTGTCCCTGACATTCCTCCTATATTGGCTATCCGTGTACCAACCCTGGCTTCGTTCCTGACATCGTTTGTCTTCTGCCTGTCTTGACCTTGGCTTGCTTACTGGATCTCCTGAGTCTACTCCCATTGTACCCTGCTCCCGCTAGCGGTCTCTTCTACCTCAGCTGGGTGTACCTGAGGGCTGCGACCTGGTTCCAGCCTGCTCCAAGTCCATCCCCACCATCAGGGGCTCTGGTGAACAAGCAGGCTGGGGCTTAGACTCTGTGCCCTGGGGAACCCCAAGCTGTGGATTAAGAGCTCACTACCACAGGTGCTGACAGGTGGGGAACTCTTTCTTCCATTAATACCAATGATGGAACATTGGTTACTGGGCAGCACAGTGGCTAAATGGTTAGCATTTCTGCCTGGCAGTACTAGGGTTGCTGGTTCAAATACCAACTACGGCACCACCTGCCTAGAGTTTGCATGTTCTCCCTGTGCCTGCGTGGGTGTCCTCCGGGTACTCCGGTTTCTTCCCACACTCCAAAGACATGCTGGTAGGTTAATTGGCTCCTGTCCAAATTGGCCCTAGTATGTGTATGTATGAATGTAAGTTAGGGACCCTAGATTGTACACCCTTGAGGGTTAGGGACTGATGTGAATGTACAATATATATGTAAAGCACTACATAAATTGACAGCTCTATATAAGTACCTGAAATAAATAAAATAAATAAATAAATTGGTTACTCCCATCAGGACATTTTCTACTTCAACTGGCCATAGTCCAGCCCCCCGTAAAATCTGAAAGACAGTAACATGGTCCTTTGTTTAGAATAATTTGAGACCCCATACTGTGTATTTGCATATCCTTACAATATAGTATTTTGTTAATTCTTGCTGTTTGTCTCATAAAATTGAGCTGAAAATGACATATTCTCTCTGTCTATCTATACATATAAACACACCAGGGGAAATTTACTAAAACTGGTGCACTCAGAATCTGGTGCAGCTATGGATTGTAGCCAATCAGCTTCTAACTTCAGCTTGTTCAATTAAACTTTGACAATAAAACCTGGAAGCTGATTGGTTTCTGTGCAGAGCTGCTCCAGATTTTGCAGGCAGTTTAGTAAATAGCCCCCACTATGTATATGTATAGTCAGCTTTGAATGAGTCAGGAGTTTTTTTTAAATTTATATTTATATTAAATATTGAGAAGGTTTTTTAGATTAAGAAGAATCATCAAACCAAATGCTTCTCTTCCAAGTACTTTTTAGTAAAATTAAAAAAAAAATGTGTTTTGTGGAGATGTCTTTTGATGCTTAAAGGTCACAATAACATGAATTTAATATAGGTCTAAGTGTGAAATATAAGGTATTAGTCTGAAATAAGCCTCATGCAACAGGAAACCAAAGTTGTTAGTGAAACCGTTCAACCAGTCAAGTCTTAATATTACTCGACTTCCTTTTTTCACTTCTGTTGTTAGGGTATGGTAGGACTGTAGAAGGGTTTACCTAAACACGTAGGAGGACAGAAATTTGCGGTATCTGAAAAAAAAAAAAAAAAAAAGTTTATTGAAACATTTTTTTTAAAATCAATGTTACTTTAGCTTGCTGCTTGACTTAAAATTGTTTGATCCTTTATGGGTTAGTGCTTGGGTTTTAAACTGTAATTGAATTGAGCTTGATGACTGTGGTTTTCAGTGAACTGATTAATTGAAAGAATAATGCATTAATCCATGCTAGAATGCAGGCCTTTGGACCAAGCATGTTTTTTATGTTTCCAGGAGACCTGTTAGATTTTTTTTTCTTGTTAAAGCTGATCTCTGGGATCCCCCTGGCATTACAAAAAACCCCAGATGCCATTTTTACTCACTTAAAAAATTGGAAACTCTTACATACACTGAAATGACTGTTTATCTGCAGTCTTTTCCTCTATATGTCTGTTCAAACTACAGAATTTATAAAGCTTGTCTCAGAGTTCAGAAAAAAAGGGGATGGAGAGCTGAAGTCACAGTGCAAAGCCCAGCGAGGAGAGCTCTGGGAGCTGATTGGAGGGAAGGTACACAGCCCCCTTCACAGAGCTTACAGGAACAGAGCTGAGGCTGTCAATCTGTTGGACAGGGCTACTGATAGAAATCGCAGGGCCACATACAGGCTATCTGACAGGGCCTGCCCTCAAGAAAATATAAAAGCAATATTTTGCTAAAAATACAAGAAAATTATTATTAGCGGAGACAAACACAACATAGCTTACAAAATCCTGTACGGGTTCCCTGCTAAATCTAAAAGGTACAGAGTTAATAAATAAAGCTCTTTGTGGATGAGGTCTTGGGATCATTCTTATGGTGCTGTGGCCTGTACAGTGTGAATCAGTAATTCATTTATGTGGCTGGAGTCACCTGGAGCTGTAGAAACACAGCTATAGGTCCTGATTTGTCAGGTATGTTGATACAGGTGTACGGCCTGAACACAAACAGTGTTCATTTGAGCCTACTTAGCCTGGGTTCACATATGTGCGGTGCGGTATATCGCATGTGATTATGTGATTCCACCGCATTCCTGTGCAAATCACATGCAATTTGTGTGCGGTGCGATTGGAGCCATACATTTTGTATGCCTCTGTTTGCACCGCACCCGCACCAAAAGCATGCAGGACCCTTTTTTTGGTCCACACAAGAATCAAATCACATAGTTATTCGCAGGTGCGGTGCGATTGGAGCCTTACAAAATGTATGGCTCCAATCGCACCACACACAATTCGCATGTGATTTGCACACGAATACAGTGCGGTTCCTGTGCAAATCACATGCAATATACCGCACCGCACATATGTGAACCCAGCCTAAATGAGGCATAATCAATGGGAATGAGAAGGGGAAAGATCAGAGAATGCAGATAGACTTACAGAGGTAACAGATTCAGCACAGCTAACATTAGAGCCAGTGGTGCAGGAGGAGGGGTGCCCGATCACACAGGGGGTGGTGATCAGATGTGGGCAGCTCAGGGAGTGGGATATGTGCAGCGGTGTGGAGAGACGATTACAGAATGGTGCACTGCGTCTGTGTCTCTGTAGCAGCTAAAAGCCAGCGGGAGGGAAAGGGGGAGAAACCGGCTTTCAGCTGCTCGAAAGAGAGAGACGCAGACAGAGTGCATCATTCTGTAATCATCCCTCCACCCCACCACACAGATCCTTCTGCTCTCCGGGCCCCCCTGTGTGCCCGGGCCCTGTCGGCAGCCCTGCTGCTCAATGTCCCTCCCCTGTCACCATTTTTCTCTTGGGGTCAGGAGAATTTGTCAGAAGCTGATAGCAGACAGAAATTACTCATTGTGCTCTGGATAGAGACAAGTACACACTATAGAGGAATATGCTTTGTTCATATTTCACTTCATAGGTTTACAGCCACTTTAAATATATGGTCACATAATGCTCCATTCTCGAGTCTTTTCTTTTTTTTTGTGTAGGGGAGGTTGCTGTCCTCTCAGGATCCAGAAAAAGGAATCTTGGGTGATGTCAGTATGAGGGGACCATCGGGGACCAGCCAGTGTGGGCACATCTGCAGTGCTGTATTAGGAATCCTCCGCACCCAGAAAAGGCATCAGTGAGGGACTCGAACAGGAGGGCTTGTGAAGCAAAATGAATATATCTTGTTTCACAATGTAGGAAAAAAAAAGTGCTGGATGGGTTGGTGAGGTTGTATTATTGGATGATTTATTTTTGCTCGGAGATGGGCCTTAAATGCATACATTAATAATAACAGGCATTTATTACATGTTATAGAGATTACAGTGCTCTCCCTGACCATGTCTTCATTAACTTTTCTTTCCTGATGTTTGGAACCCTCTTTTTCGAGGTCTTATTTAGATTTCACATCTACTTCTTGAAGTGGCTTAGTGATACCACATCATGTAAATCCTGGTGCCTCTGCAGTTCTTGAAAAGAGTGTTATTCACGCCATGTTCGCTGAATTGCTCTAATCTGCATAGAACAACACAGACTCAAGGCAAGGGCACCTAGAAAAAGTAATGTGTGTAACAATGCATCACACTGTCCCAACACCAATGTGCACATGTTTTAGCATACGGGCTGGTGTGAATGAGCCCTAGAAAATTATTTCTCCCACCAGCAGCAAACTTATGACATCATCTTATCCTAGGCAAGTCACTGAGCCGGAGCTTAAAGATGGCTTTTCCATGATGATAGGTAGAGCTTTTTGAAAAAATGTTACTGTTGCTGCATATTGTGAAATGTCAAGAAAGTCAGGGCCTGGACTGAGCGAAGCTAAAGGGGAGGACCAGCATGACTGGGGCTTGCAGACGAGGCAGAGATTGGATTTGGGTGGGAGTATATTCAGGAGGTAGGGGTGGTTACTCAATGAGGAAAGAACAAAGAGACAGGCCTAGTGCATTACCATAAAAAATGTTTAATAAGAAATAAAATAGGTGTTGTACTCACAAACGAGAATAAAGTAAAGGCACATCATAAAGAACAGCTGGGTCATCACCGCGCTGAGTAACAGTCCGCAATGGGGAGTGTAGACATCCAATAGACTGACGCGTTTCGAGGACTTGCCGCTTCCTCAGAGCCAGAGGGGTGGTTACTCACCTGATTGGAGTATACGAGCTTGAGGTTGGTCTTGCCAGGATGTGGAGAGGGGTTGGGACTTGTTGGAGGTCAGTAGGAGCTTGTGCCAGCACGGGAGTGGTTTCTCCTGCCCTCCCTCCCCGGAGCTGTTGTTTTTTTCTGTTTTGTTTTGGTTATTAGTTTTGTCCTTTGTGATAGTCCTGTTGTTTGTTTTGTGTGGGTTTGTTGATTTTGTTTTCTTTTCCTGGTTGGCATTTTGTGTCCTGAGGTGTTTGTCTGCTTTGGTTTTGTCATGGCATCTGGCAGGGGTTCCTGGGTCTTTGAAGGCGGTGCTGGAGTGACAATTTGGTGGATTACGGGTTGGGCCCATCATAGGTATGGGTGTTCCTTCCCAATTATAAGGTCACGTTGGTAAGGTGGGAGTTCATTGGCTGCATCTGGGACTATGTAACTGTAGTATTGTCCCCGAGGCGGTGTAGTAGAGGCTGGGGGCCTTTTCATTGGGTGTCAGATACAGCCGAGTTATTGATGTGAGTAACAGTGCCTTCGAAGACCTTGGACCCGGTTGGGATCATTCACCTTCCACCTTGAACGCAGGAGGATTTTTTCTTTATTTTTTTTTCTTTATTTCATTTTTGATTGGGATCATTACTGTCAGTTATTTGATTGTACTGTAAGAAGTGTTATGTAAGAGTTATGTTAAATAAATGGGCTGCTATGGCCTGTTTTACACCAAAAGGAGAGTCGCGTGGTTATTTAGGTGGGGGTAGATTGAAGGGGTGGTTGTTTTATGGATTAGGTGGTAAGTATTAGCCTCGATATTCTGCATGTCCCTCAGTCATGTACTGAATTCATGCTGACTTGTAAAGTAACTGGAAGTGGAATTTTTAATACATGCTTAGGGCCCATGTGCGCATAGGTTGTTTTCCTGCATTTGACCTGCGTTTCCACAAACGTGTTCTGTGGAGCCCACCTCCCTTTTCTAGCACCACCACTGAGTACCAGTTAATAACATTTTCAGTCACATTTGTTATTTATATTCGATGTAGATATACTTTTATTTGTAGCTTATTTCATTACTTTGTAGGTGTACCCTTTAGTTTATGTGTTGGAGTTTGCGGTTAGTTTTCCCATTGTGCCCGGTTTAGAATGTCAGCTGGTGAAACATAAATGCTTTGTAGTGCATAGTATATTTAAACATTAATGCTGAAAAAGACCCAGCGGATGTATATTTGAGTGTATCCACAACTACCTGCAGCTACTTTCCACACGGGGTACCAAGGATTTCTGCTGAATCAAAGAGAACAGGAATAGAAAATGTTCAGCCAGAAAATAATATACCAAGCATTGAATTAACCCCTGCATGATCAGCAGAATATTATCCTTTTGTGATCAGTCAGCCTGTGCTAGACAGCTAAGGCTCAAGTGAAATGCTAATAGTTCCTTGTATTAGTTATTCATGTAGTGCAGATCCTTAGAGTACATTGCACCATGTGTTCCAAGATGTTAAGATGTTTTTTTGTATTGTCGGGAAAAAACTGGAGCGTCCAGAGGAAAGCCTTGTCAGTATGGGGAAAACAAAGACATTCAAAGGCCACAAAAAAGGCCACAAACAAAGGCCACATCAGCATTATGGTTGCCCTTAAAGGGCCAGTTGTATCTGTAAATCTAGATGTCAAGAGCCCCCCCACCATCAGAAGTCAAAGGTCCCCTACCCTCCAAGGGGAGGCTGAAAGGGGGGCGTACTTCAGCTGCACAGAAAGGCACAGGATCTGTAGGGCAGTGATGAGCCTCTCCTTGGCTTCATGGAGAAGTGCAGGATCAGGATCTGGCGGAGCAGTTCTGTTCTTCTCTCTGCTTCTGAATGAAAGGTGGTGGCAGACACAAGCTGCAGGAATGCTGCCAGGTCCAATAGCCTGGCGGGCTAGATTTTGCACATGGGCCTTGTATATAACACATGTGATGTAGATAGTTCCCCTATTGAGGATTGAGGCCAGTCCATGGTGCTAATCACTTCATTTTTGTCCTGTTATCATTCAGATGGACAAGTATATTAAAGAAAAAAATACTAATACCATTTTAGTGACTTCATGCAACAAATTGTGAAGTGGCACAAGAGGACATTAGATGAGAGTGCCTACCCAAATGCACTTTGGTACACTTTTCTGATCGTTAGCCATAGATGCTTCCATTATATGGATAAAAGTGTCAGTTTATCCTAACACACAAGTTCAAGGTGCCCACTAGAAGGATGCAAATAGGGGTCAGAAGGGCCTGACCCCATACCCTTCCCCCCACGCTGTGCCCCCCTCCCACCACCCATCCTCTTTAGCCACTTGTTAAAGCACAGACCTCCTATCGGGGATGCATGTTCACTGAGGAGAACCATATCATTTTACATGTAATAATCAGAGAGATAGAGATAAATGAAAGTTTGACTTAATTTTTATTTTTTTTGTTTGCTTGTCTTTATAGAAGGTCTGTGTTTTGAAACTAAAAAGTAAGTGGCTGAAGGGGCAGTGGCATGATGAGATTATTTTGACTGACGTTCACCCAAATGGAAAAGATATAGTTAGCTATTATCTATTTATCTGGTCCAACACTGTCAGTACATATTGGATACCTCAACTCCTGACACTTAAGGTCCCTTCTTGGTGTAAGCACCCTGGATTTCCAGGCTCCCCAGTTGCTCTAAGATGATTCGATGAATTGAGAGCCTGGCAAAGAACTTCTCACCCACCCTAAGCCTCACTGTTGGCCAGTAAACCTGCCAATCACAGTAATGGGCAAATAATGGGGATTGGGAAGTAGGAATGAGTATAGCCTGTTCCCAGTCTACCATTCCAGTAAGTACATGCATAGAGCAGTTGGCCTTTCCAGGACCTTAGGATATCTATAATGAGGTAGGACCAGTGCAGGGACATGTAGGGGCCTGATATATGCTATCGCTGGACAAGGTATATATAGTTACATAGTTAGTCTGGCTGATAAAGACAAAAGTCCATCCAGTTCAACCATAAAAAAAAAAAAAGTTATAATCTTACACCCACAGTTGATCCAGAGGAAGGCAAAAAAACCCAGCAAAGCATGATCCAATTTGCTCCTGCTGGGAAACAAATTCCTTCCTGATCCCCCGAGAGGCAATCGGATATTCCCTGGATCAACTTTAACTATAAATGTGAGTATCTAGTTATATTATTTGTATCTAGGAAAGAATCCAGCCCTTTTTTAAAACAATCCACTGAGTTGGCCAGAACCAACTCTCGAGGGAGTCTATTCCACATTTTCACAGATCTCACTGTTAAGAAACTTCCATGTTTGGTGGTTAAATTTATTTTCCTCCAGATGTAAAGAGTGCCTCCTTGTCCTCTGTGATGACCTCAGGGTGAATAACTCTACACCGAGTTCACTATATGAACCACTGATGTATTTATACGTGTTGTTTATATCCCCCCTTAATCTCCTCTTCTCAAGAGAGAATAAATGCAGTTCCTCTAATCTTTCCTCATAGCTGAGCTCCTCCATGCCTCTTATCAGTTTGGCTGCCCTTCTCTGTGCTTTTTCCAGTTCCCCAATGTTCTTTTTGTGTATTGGTGCCCAAAACTGAACTTCATATTCCAGATGAGGTATTACTAATGACTTGTATAGGGGTAAAATACAAGAGAGGATTTTGCTCGCTTTAGAAACCGCAGCTTGGCATTGCATGCCATTATTAAGCTTGTGATCTACCAGAACTCCCAGATCCTTCTCCACCATTGATTCCCCCAGTTGTACTCCCCCCTAGTATGTATGATGCATGCATATTCTTAGCCCCCAAGTGCATAACCTTACATTTATCAACATTAAACCTCATTTGCCACATAGTTGCCCAATTAAACAGTGCATTGAGGTCGGCTTGTAAATTGAAGGCATCCTGTAATGACGGTATTCCACTGCACAGCTTGGTGTCATCTGCAAAGACTGAAATGGGATTTTTAATCTCAGACCCTACATTGTTTATAAATATATTAAAAAGTATATAGAACACTTTTGTTTCGGAACTACTTTTTATACATATTATTTAGGTTTACAACTATAATATGAACACCTTGAATAATTACCAAGGCCAGAAAATTAACCCATGAATCACGATATTTCAGAAGTAGATATAAACATCACATTTTCTGCTTAAAGTGAGCATCAGTACATAGATATATGAATTATTGGGTGTCCTTCAATATAAAACTTTTTTTGTATTAAATATATTTTTGAATCAATAACAGTGTTGGGCCTGCTGTCATGCACGCTGGGGGTACGATTGTACAAATAATTAGTTATTTTGTCAGTCATGTACAGCTTAAGCATGTTTGTTTCACATTTGGTGACAAGCAGAGTAGATAAAATGAGTCAAATCTCATTGCCATTCCCTGATATTCCTGAAGCTTTGTGAGATTCCTAATACCCTCATAAATCAGTATGTTTCATAAATTACAGATTTTTCAACATAGAGCTAAACTCCAGTTAGATATTGAAAAAAAACATGTGTTAGGCAGCACAGTGGCTAAGTGGTTAGCACTTCCGCCTAGCAGGACTAAGGTCGTCATTTCAAATCCCAATCGTGGCATCACCTGCCTGGAGTTTGCATGTTCTCCCTGTGCCTGTGTGGGTTTCCTCTCATACTCCAAAGACATGCTGGTTGGTTAATTAGATCCTGTCTAAATTGGCCCTAGTATGTATGAATGTAAGTTAGGGACCTTAGATTGTACAACGCTTGAGGGTTAGGGACTGATGTGACTGTACAATATATGTATGTAAAGTGCTGCATAAAATTGATGGCACTATATAAGTACCTGAAATAAATAAATGTGTTCATTAACTGTATCTTTAAATGCAATTTTTGTATGTGAATTTGTTTTGTCTGCCATCCCTCAGAGATCCCATATGCTGAAGGAGTAAGGTTTTGCAGCAAGCCATATGTGCTAGCAGATAACATGCTGACAGGAGTAAGGAGCAGGGAGTAAGGAGCAGAGCAAGCAGGGAGATGACACGTCAGTGTCCTGCTGCTTCTTTATTGTCCATTTAGCAGACTGTGGATGTGACCTTGGCCAAGCTGGCCAGACTGGAAGAGGAAGAGGTTAAGAACCAGGAGTCACTTGCTCCTTTGCTGCACTGCATTTGTGCAGTCAGTATATGTGCTGATTGGAAGCTAGAGCAAAGTAATGACTCATCAATGTGCTACTTGTTAACCACTTGCCGACCGCGCATAGCCGAAAGACGTCCTCCCAGAACGCGCTCTCCTGCGCGCCCCAGGGGGCGCGCACCCGGCGATCTCCGTGATCGCTGTGTCCTACGGACACAGCTGATCACGTGATGTGGTGAAAGGCCGATCCCACCGGCCTTTTACCACGTGATCAGCGGTGTCCAATGACACGCTGATCACAGGAAAATGCAAGTGCCGGTTCTCGGCTGCACTTTCCTCACGCTGTCAGATCGTGAGGAAAGTACTGCCGAGAACCGGCAGTTGTCAGAGCGGGGATCGGCACCGATCATCAGGGCACTGATGATCAGTGCCCTGATGATCGGTGCCCAGCAGTGACCCCCGCAAGTTCCGATCAGCAGTGCGCCCACTAGCCCCGCCCACCCATTCCCAGCAGTGCCCCCACCTGTGCCCAGCAGTGCCCCCACCTGTGCCCAGCAGTGCCCCCACCTGTGCCACTCTGCAGTGCCACCTACCTGTGCCCAGAAATGCCACCTACATGTGCCCAGCAGTGCCACCCACCTGTGCCCACCAGTGCCACCCACCTGTGCCCACCCACCAGTGCTGTCCACCAGTGCCACCCACCAGTGCCACCCACCAGTGCTGCCAGTCAGTGCCACCAGTCAGTGCCCAGGGGTTGTGCCAGTCAGTGCCGCCAGTCAGTGCCCAGAAGTGATGCCAGTCAGTGCCGTCTATCAGTACCCATCATCAGTGTCACCTATCAGTGCCGCCTATCAGTGCTGCATATCAGTGCCGCCTATCCGTGACCCCTAATTAGTGCTGTCTATCAGTGCCGCCTATCCGTGCCACCTCATTAGTACTGCCTATCAGTGCCCTTTAGTGCTGCCTATCAGTGCCCATCAGTGCCGCCTATCAGTGCCCATCAGTGCCGCCTCATCAACGCAAATCAGTGAAGGAGAAAAAATACCTGTTTGAAAAATTTTATAAAAGAAACAAATAAACTTTTTTTTTTTTTTCAAATTTTTTGCACTTTTTTTAATTTATAGCGCAAAAAGTAAAGCGCCCAGTGGCGATTAAATACCACCAAAAGAAAGCTCTATTTGTGAGAAAAAAATGATCAAAATTTCATATGGGTACAATGTTGCATGACCGCGCAATTGTCAATCAAAGTGCGGCAGCGCTGAAAGCTGAAAATTGGCCTGGTAAGGAAGGGGGTATAAGTGCCCGGTAGGCAAGTGGTTAAAAGAGCGATGGATTAAAAAAAATACAAATATGCATACTCTCCTAGGGGGATGTAGCATCAGTCTGATGCTGCATCTGTCCCTCGCTGCCTCTAAGATTGGGAACTAAGAGATCAAAGACTGCTGATTGCTCAGTACTTGGTCTTCAGTGGGCAAAGAGCCGGCGACTGTCAGTCATTGGCTCTCCGCTCTGCCTCTCCAGCGCTCACTGAAGCGCCAGGCTAAGGAGGGAGCAGCAGCAGCTGGCTCAACCTCTCAGCTAATTAGAACAAAATTAAAATATTACTAATAGATAGCACTCTGAGACACTGAGCCAACTGCTGGTCAGGAACCTGAGCGGATCCCGACATTAAAGTCGGGATCCCTCCAGAGTCTGGTCAGCTGTATAAATGTCACAGGAGTGCAGAACTAGGAACTTTGGCCATACTTCTCCTTTAAGTATTCAATCAGCAGAATAGAAGTGTGTTCTTGACTAAAGTCGATGGTGCAGGATCACAAATCTTTTGGCAGGTAAAACTGTGTATGTTGCTGTTTTCCCTTGAGTTCATCTGTAATGTAAGCAAAGTTAAATTATATAATGCCATACCACAGCCAAAACCAAATCATAATATTAAGCCTAACTCATTGTACGCACCACTCAAGGGTAGGAATTATTTAGGCTTTTTGGAATAGTCAGGTTGTAAGTGTCAGGTTGAAAATATGCCTCTAGTCCTGTGGAACTGCCAGGCTCAGGCATCTCGGGCAAATGCTTTTGGTTCCCTGGCCAATGCCTGGGTCTATTAAACTATGACTGCAAACCGCATTCATTTCTTTGCCCTTGTCCACGATAGCATTGGTTAGATCTGATACGCAGAATGCAAAATATTTTATTAAGTATGAGATGGGTTGGGTAAGTACATTTTGGATCTGTTACTTCCCAGATCAGTATGTTCCTCTGAAGTCTGTCCAAAGAATGGTTTCTATATGCCACTGACAGTTGCTCACAACTCTTAAGTGAAGCTGCTTTTATCAAATGTGCAAAGGGTTGTTCCTTTTCTTTAACCCAGGGATATATACACTCATTGGCCACTTTATTAGGTACATCTGTTCAATTGCTTGGTAACATAAATTGGTAATGCTGAAGTTCAAACCAAGCATCAGGATGGGGAAGAAAGGGGATTTAAGTGACATTGAACATGACATTGTTGTCTTCCCCTACCATGATTCACTCCTGCTCATATGGAGCTCATGGAACAGGAATTTCTGGAAACAGAAGTGGCTAAAGCTATAAAAAGCCTAAATCCCTCTAAGGCACCAGGACCAGGTGGCTTTTTGGGCCATTACCATAAAAAATATTTTGATGTCCTAACTCCCCACTTATGATCCTTTTTTCAACAGCATTCGTCAGGGCACCCCGCTTCCCCGTTTTGAAACCAATGTGTTCATACAAGTTATACCCAAACTAGGCAACAACCATGGGGACTGTGCGAACTACCGTCCAATCTCCTTTATTAATGTTGAACTCAAGATTATGATCAAGATATTACCAAACAGATTCCCCGTTTTGAAAACAATGTGTTCATACTAGTTATACCAAAACCAGGCAAGGACCATGGGGACTGTGCGAATTACCGCCCAATCTCCCTTATTAATGTTGACCTCAAGATTATGATCAAGATATTACCAAACAGATTAAATTCATTTCTGGCAGGTTATATCCATCTGGATCAAGTGGGCTTTGTTCCCAATAGACAAGCAGCTGACCAAACGAGGCGACTGATAGATATTATCTCTGCACTCAAATCCAATTGGGATGGTAGAGCAATACGAAAAGCTATGCTATGACCTTCATAAGGCATTTGATTCCCTGTCCTGGGAATACCTATTTTACACCCTGGAATGGTATGGGTTCGGCAAGAATTTTCTCACAATACTCCATACATTATATAGTGGACCAATATCCAGATTGTCGGTCAAGGGATATGGCTCGGAGTATCTCTCCATTCATGGAGGCAGGGCTGCCCACTATCCCCTTAGACCCTCTGGCCATTAAACCTAGGAATAACCCAGATGTTCTGGGTATCCGATGTGGTGATAGGGTACATAAGTGCGCTTTATTCGCGGACTATCTTTTAATGTTCCTAACATCTCCAGCCACCTCTATACCTAACCTGTACAGTGACCTATCATTTCATAGCAATCTCTGGTCTAAAGGTCAATCATAATAAATCCCTGTCCCTTAACTTAACTTTGGACGACTTCACAGTTCACTCCTTACAACAAAGCTTTCCTTTCAAATGGCAAGCGGATACAGTTCCTTACCTAGTAATTAATTTAACCCCCTCCATTGGCATCCTCTACCAAAAAAAACTATCCTCCCCTATATAGGATGCAGGATGATCTCTCCAAATGGGCCCTCCATTCCCCCTCTTGGTTCAGTAGGTTGTATTCAGTGAGAATTAATATTTTGCCTAAAATCCTGTATTTGTTTTGTACTCTGCCAATAATGATAAACATATCTGATTTACGTATCTTTCAAAAGAAGATACTAAAATTTATATTGGGAAATAAGAGACTCAGGGTGAACAGACGTATGCTTTTCGCACCGAGATTGAAGAAAGGATTGGGTGTCCCGGACCTATCCAAATATTTTTACAAGGCTCAATTAGTCCCATTTATACACTATCAATCTAAACACATCTGCCCCCTGTGGATGCAATTAGAATCATCCCATGTCCCTAATATTCCAATTATTATTATTATACAGGATTTATATAGCGCCAACAGTTTGCGCAGCACTTTACAATATAAGGCAGACAGTACAATTAATATACATTTCAGTACAGAAGGAATAGGAGGGCATTAGCCATATGATATGGGATAGACCTGGAATTCTATGTCCCACGGTATCTTTTTCCTATTCTCTATGGGATAGATTAGCGAGTAACCATGGCTCTAAATCCGCTCATACTCCATTAGCCCCTTTATTGGGCAACCCAGTGTTCCCTAAGGATCTCAGACTTTACGCTTTCGAATGGTGGACCACTAAAGGTTTTCTTCGTCTGGCAGACTTCTGCCATCACAGGGGCTCAATATCTAAGACAGTTTTTCAGGAGAAGCATCACCTCCCCAGTAAGGAGCTATATCGATTCTCTCAAATAACCCACCTTCTCAATACTCTTAGGTGCACCAGTGACTTGTCCTCATCAGCTGCAGTGGAACATTTCTGTAGAACTCTAGATAAGCATACTGGTCATATATCTAAGATATATACTATTTTGCATGAGGACTCCACCAAATTACCCTACATGGAGAGATGGGAATGAGACCTGGGGGAAGTATTGGAGGCAGCAGAGTGGAATAAATTGGCATAGCTTAACTCTAAAAATTATATCAATACATCATTGATCGAGGCTAATTATAAGGCCTTAATATGGTGGTATTTGTTACCTTCCCGTTTGGCGCCCTTTGTTCAGGGGGCCTCCCCCAGTTTATCCATGGCTGCAGACAGGAGGGAACAGTTCTCCACACGTGGTGGACCTGCAGCAAAGTAAATCGATTATGGATCCACACCTATAATTTTATATATTCACGTACCCAGGTGAATCTTACCAAGTCTCCACAACAGGCCTTTCTACAAAAATCGGTGGAAGGAATGCCTGGACATGTGAGACGCCTGATTGCATTCATATTTACTGCTGCCAGAATATCCATTGCGTGCTCTTGGAGATCCCCCACAGTTCTCTTTGACCTCCTAAAGGCCAAGCTGACCTGGATAATGGTCAATAAACGTCTGACCACTATTCTCCATGATAGGATGGCCTATTTTGAGAAAACTTGGGACCCATAGATGAAATATCTCATAGCACCCTCCTAAGCTGGACTGTGGGTAATGTGTGGAACCCATGAAGGGTGCAAACCTTACATCTCACACTCAGCTTCTCGTCCTTCCCCTCTACGTCCTTCCCCTCTACGTCCTTCCCCCCCTCTTCTGTCTTTTTCTTTCTCTCCTTCTACACTTTTCTTTCCTTTTTTTCCTCCCCCTTATCTATATTTTTCCCTTTCTTTGTATATAGTCAGCTCAAGGCCATAAGGGGCTCCCACCCCTCAATGTCTGCAGAGAGTTGGGAGCTCGATAACGCCACACAAGCTGCAGCTGCCTCTGACACTGGGTCTGACAAAAGTTTCCTCTTTAGTTTTTTTTGTTCTTCTTTTGTTGTTGACCTCGCATTCTCAAGTCCCAATGGAACCCCATTTTGCTATGATGACTGATGATTCTCATAGCTTGTTGCTTATTATACATTATTTGTACCAGCCCAGATAGGCTGTAGTTTGTTGTGTAATGGATGTATAATTCGATTCGATTTGTATCACCTTTTTCTAAGATAAAACGAATAAAGACTATTGGAAAAGAACATGGCATGGTTGTTGTTGCCAGGTGGGATGGTCTGATTATTTAAAAAACTTCTGATCTACTGGGATTTGTATGCACAACCATCTCTAGGGTTTAGAGAGAATGCTCCGAAAAAAGAGAAAATATCCAGTGAGTGGTAGTTGTGTGGACGAAAATGCCTTGTTGATGTTAGAGGAGAATGGGCAGACTGGTTCGAGATGATAGAAAGGCATGCTATCGTGTCAATATGGACCAAAAACCTCTATGGAATGTTTTCAACACCTAGTTGAATCTATGCCACAAAGAATTAAGGCATTTCTGAAGCCCAAAGGTGATCCAACCCAGTACTAGCCAGGTGTACCTAATAAAGTGGCCGGTAAGTGTATATAGCATTAGATATGGCCCAGCTTGAAGTGAAAAATGGTTCCAAACCTAATGTTTAATTTGGTGGAAAGATATGCAGATATGTTGTAGCTTTTTGAAAAATCCCATGATGGCGCTGAGATCGCTGCATATGGCACTGAAATAATAATACAATTTTGCACCAGATGCTTTTTGTACTCTTCCTTGATAAATTCTGCTCGGATTGTTGATAGATAGTTTTATCTATATTAAGCATCTTAGGCAAAAAAGGTGCCATTTTCCATGTAGCGCTTTTATAACAATTTGATGAATTTTGTGTCACTCCAAGAATAACAGCTGCCAGATCTGTCATTTTCTGACAGTCTAAGTTTTGTCATCGTTTCTTCCTTGAATTTTCGGCAAAGTTCAGTAAATACTTGACTTGCCATTACAAAATGTTCTTGCTGTACATTTGTACAATGTTTATGGAGATGAAGCAGCCAGAGGGGCAACGTGTCTCAATTATTAATTTTTATTTTTTTGGAAGTGTAGCTGAACTCAATATGCTGAATAAATCATTTGCAATTTGACGTGAATCTACTGTGAAGCAGTGATTCTCAGATGTTTATGCCTATTGTTGCATTGCTACTGGGCACAATGAGTTGGTATAAGACAGCAGGCCATAGCTGTTCTCATGTAATCGCACATATAGCATTTACCTGCAGTTGGGGATAAACCATGAAGCTGGACTAGAAGTGGTTTAATCTTAAACTACATGAGAGTAGTTTTTTTACTGTTGGAGTAGTAAGGATGTGGAATTCCCTTCCACAATTAGTGGTGTCAACTAAGAGTGTAGATAACCTCAAAAACTGTTACATGTGTTTCCCAGTGAACCCAGAATACAAGGATATGGTAATTTGTAGAGACCCACGTACACACACACACACTTTTAAAGTTGGTAAAATTGATCCAGGGAATATCCGATTGCCTCTCGGGGGATCAGGAAGGAATGTTTTTCCCAGCAGGAGCAAATTGGATCATGCTTTGCTAGGTTCTTTTTGCCTTCCTCTGGATAAACTGTGGGTATAGGATTATAACTTTTTTTTTTTCTATGGTTGAACTGAATGGACTTTTGTCTTTTTTCAGCCAGACTAACTATGTATGTAACTGGATGGACCTGTTTCTTTATTCAACTTTACTATGTAACTAATTGCAAACAGCGTCAGCCTGTCATTGATTCGTACATTTTTTGCTGTCCATGGCTGATCGGAAACACCTGGCCTCAGATACACAGATCTTGGTGTTGTACAGTGCTATTTGGCCATATGCATGAGCCATTAGGGGTCTATTTTTCAATGTCTTGTATACAAAAATTGTAACAGGTAGGAGAGATCAGGCAAATGATCAGAGGGTAGCTTTAACTGTAATGTTACTAAACAGGTGCTGAGTAGGATTAAGAATGCAACTTAAAGTTGCAAAACAGGATGCATGCAGTACAGAAGAAAGTTAAACTTGAACTCCAAGAAAGATTTATTTTTAAATTTATATTGGACCCATGTGGTTTTGTGCTTATGTAACATGTAGAGCAAGGGCCACTTGAGTGATTTAGTAACTGGTCGCGGGCCACAATGAAATGGTTCAGAATTTCAAACCTTTTTTAATGAATAGTATAATGAACATTTTCCTCCTGAAGCCGCTGAATACAGAGGGAGAGGAGGAGAAACTGGCTTTCAGTGGTTGCATGTGTAAAATGGAGATGATTGGTTCCTGTATATGCTGCCCCTGCTGCAGAATGTGACAGGGAGGCCGCACAGGCCCCCCTGGAGCATGGGGTGGGGTCACCATTGTGACCCCTGACACTACACCAGTGGTTGGGGGTGTGTGTTAAAAACATGTCTCAATTATGGGGTTTTTTTGTCACCCCTTCCCCCCCAAACCACAAATGTAAACTGCCCCTTCTATCCTGAGCATCCTATAAGACTGCTTTCACACTGATGCTCTGCATTTTACTTTTAATGCAGGTGCAGCTCAGTGCACCTGCAGCTTTCTTGCAGGTTAGCTGTGCTCTGCCATATTCTTCTATTATATCATGTGGGTGTGGTACACTTTCAGAAAGTGCACTAAACTCGCAGGAGGGCCCTCAGAGTCCTCTGATGTTGCCCTTGATTTTGCTTTGAGGGCAACATCAGAGGGCTCCAAGGGCCACAAATTGAGCACCCATGATCTAGAGCAGGGGTCTCCAAACTGCGGCCAAGGGCCACATGCAGCCCTTTGCTAGCCTTTATTCGGCCCTTGGGGCACTATTCTTCCATCTGACACCAACAATAGGGCACTATTCTTCTAGCTGATATAAACGATGGGGCACTATTCTTCCCACGGATGCAAATGATGGAGCACTATTCTTCCCAGTGATACCAACGATGGAGCACTATTCGTCCCACTGATACAAACGATGAAGCACTATTCTTCTAACTGATACAAATGATGGGGCACTATTCTTCCCACTGATACAAACGATGAAGCACTATTCTTCTAACTGATACAAATGATGGGGCACTATTCTTCCCACTGATACAAACGATGAAGCACTATTCTTCCCACTGATACAAACGATGAAGCACTATTCTTCCCACTGATACAAACGATGGAGCACTATTCTTCCCAGTGATACCAACGATGAAGCACTATTCTTCCCACTGATACAAACGATGGAGCACTATTCTTCCCAGTGATACCAACGATGAAGCACTATTCTTCTAACTGATACAAATGATGGGGCACTATTCTTCCCACTGATACAAACGATGAAGCACTATTCTTCCCACTGATACAAACGATGGAGCACTATTCTTCCCACTGATACAAACGATGGAGCACTTTTCTTCCCACTGATACCAACGATGGGACACTACTCTTCTTCCTACTGACCACCAACTCTGAAGCCATGTTTATTTTCACTGATGCTGGGCCCAGGACATTTTTACCCCCACTGGCCACAACCCGTCCCTTCTAAAGTCTGAAGGACAGTAAACTAATCTAGAGGGCTGCTCAAATTGTCATAATGGAAGTTTATGGCAAAGCACAGCTAACTTGCACCAAAACCATGGGTACACTGTGCTGCACCCGTGGTGCGAGAAAACCATTCTACATCAGTGCGAAAGTGCCTTTCTCAGCTCTCTCCTTCTGTCACCACATGTGCATTCATCTGCACCTGATAGTTTCTGAGTACTGCCTTCCTTCTCCCAGTCTAAAGTCTGGTACACACGATGAGAATATTGGACGATTTTGGAGCGATCCTCTTATAATCTGATTGTTAGTACACAGTTTTTCATGAGCCGATCATGACAGTTCATGCAAAATTATCCGAAAGGACAAGCACGAATATTTTTCTTGTATGATAACAGAACTAACAATTTTCATTTAATCAGTACAGTATTCGTCTGAAAAGAATTGAGTGACCAAGACTGCGCATGCTTGGAAATGAAAGAATACATTACAGTAGAATACAATACATTATATCATTGTGGGAGTTGTATTCTGTCTTACAAGAATTTTCGTAACTCTAGTAATCCATTTGTTTTTGATATGTGACTAGCATGCAAAAAAAAAAAGAAAAAAATATTCTCATCGTGTGTACTAGACTTAAGTGTTGCTGTGCTGTACTAGAAATGACAGCAGGATGATATCAAGGCAGATTCAGGTACTTTTGCTACTATGTGTAAATGACATGTAATTATCTTAAAGGATAGGTTCACCTTTTAGAAAAAAATAATAAATGCATATTTATTTACATGTAAAAAAATGTGCATTTATTATTTTTGTCTGCAGGAGCCTGGAAAGCATTGCACCAGATCACTGATGTCATGCAGGTCTCCTGCAGACCTGTCAGAATATCTGCTTGCCATATGGGATGTACGAGCAAGCAGATATTCTGACAGGAAGAATGAATGAACTACCACGGTGCTCCCCAGCACCATGGTAGTTCATTGAGGACTGCAAGCTGACAGCCGATAAGGCTGTCGGGCATTGTAGTCTGTCATCCACAGATGATTGTAAATGAGTGACAGCTAGGGAGGGGGGAGATCAGAAGTGGGGAGCGGGGGCCGGTCTGATCGTAACATGTTACATGTTACACCATGAATATAGGTGAAACATGTAACATGTTAAGAAAGGTGAATTTGTCCTTTAAAGGAATATACAGCCTTTTATAACTGCCTGGTCTTCAGTCTCGGTTATAAATGTGAAACGTGGATTTGCCTTAGGATGTAGAAAATATGAACAAAGCCTTGCTATTGAAAGAGTTAAGACCAATCATTTGTATTTTGTCCCCACTTTTCAATAGCTGATTTTATTGCTATCTATCCATGCAGTGTGTAGAAGTAGGTGTATTTAACAGTTATAGTGAATGCCTCACTTATCTTGAATATTTCTCATTGACTTAATGTAGCAAGAAGCAATTCTCTAGATAAGAAATCCAGTGAAGTGGTGCAGTTGGGAATTCATTATATTGCATATATTTGGCAATAAATAATGCTACCTGTAGACAACAATGAACTGTATGTCATTATAAACTATAAGCAATATGTCAGTATCATAACATTGTAATTACATTGCTTTGTCTGCTTCTATCGCTTAGCATACTGGAAGACTGAATAGAATGCCAAAATCTAATCTCGCCTGCATTTCATAAGTTAATAGCTGCAGTTAGAGAGATCAAAGTATCCCCACTTACCTATTCTCCTCCTCTGTAGATACTGTTGGCTGATTCTCTATGAATGGTACTAAGGTTTATTCATGAACAGTATAATACATCTTCAGCACGCTTTTCCCTATTTCACCATGATAGAGGTTCACACATAAATAGCTGCATTTATTGGTAATGTTGTAACATCAGTTATTACATATTATCTACACTTACCTCTGGAACTGAACTTATTACAGCATCTTTTTCTATTTTTGTTCCTACCCCTCCCTCTTTCAAAAATGGGTTGAAGTTTTACAACTATCTATCACAAGATATAAGGTGAGCGCAGAAAGTAAAGTAGTTGCTAGCACAAATTGGGCAAAGGTAACAAAACCCACAATACTAAATACAAATAAAAGTGCAGCACTAAAAAATAATTCTCCAATGCAATAATAAAGTGCTTAAGTGGATTTAGTGAGCATGCAATATCAGTGTGATAAAAACTTGATAAACATATCAAATCTTAAAAATCAAATAACACTTTTGGCTTGATTTTTAGGATTTGATATGTTTATCAAGTTTATATCACACTGATATTGTATGCTCACTATATTCACTTAAGCACTTTATTATTGCATTGAAGAATTATTTCTTAGCGCTGCGCTTTTATGTGAATTTACTACTATCTGCATAGCATAGTAACATTTTGTGTTGCAAGGTAGAACTTCCTGCTTTCTGACATAGAATGCCCCACTGCCGCCCTGGGATTGCAGCGTCGCAGCTATCCCAGGAGGTAGTGTGCTACCAAGGGTGCATGCGTACCACAAAATTCACACAGACAGGGGGTGAGGGGAGGGAGGTTGTAAGGTTTTGACTTTCTTATCTTTTGCTTTTTATTTTTGTACCTTTTGTAGTCCTGTGTTGTTTTTTTTTCTAATTCTCTTTTGTACTTGGTTATTGCACCTCACTTTTGAGGCTCTGCGTTGCCAGCACTTAAAATACACTTTTATATTTCAATTGTTTTTTGTTTGTACTTATTTTTTGTCATTGTGTGGGTGCTTCGTTGTATATCTTAACAGTAAAAAACCTTAATAAAAATATTTTACAAAAAAAAATTTGGCACAGATGCAGAAATGTCACTGGTCTGTATATCTGCAAATGTACTGGGGATACCTGTACATGGGTCACTAGAGGGTCCATATGTCAGAAAATTGCGGCATTTGTCCTCAAAATACCCCAGCCTGTGTGCAGTTGTGCTTCACATCTCTGCCAGGCCATAAAATACTGAGCAGAGACCTGCAGCACATCTGCACTTGTGTCTGATTTTTGAAGATGCCAGCACAGAAATAGAATAGGGTGGGGCGGGTTGATGTCTTGGTGTCAGATACTGACCACAACAGGAAGTAAGAGATAACCTCTTTAAGATACACAAGCAGTGGTCAAAGTTTTCTAGTTATAAGAGGAGGACGTGGAGGGGGGTTATGTACTAAAACTGGAGAGTTCAAAATCTGGTGCAGCTCTGCATAGAAACCAAACAGCTTCCAGGTTTTATTGCCAAAGCCTATTTGAACGAGTTGAAGTTAGAAGCTGATTGGCTACCATGAATAGCTGCACCAGATTCTGAGTGCTCCAATTTTAGTAAATCTCCCCCAAAGCATCTGTTCATTTGATATCTCCATTGGGAGATTCCTTCTTGTGAAGGGGTCATTGTGAGAAGCGTAAGAACAAATGTTCCCAGCACAGACAACATGAAATCCTGATCACCTTTTGCCCATCGAGCCCAAAGCTAAATTTGGTGGTTATTATTTTAGAGCAGCCGTTTTCAACCTTTTTACTCCAGAGGAACCCCTTCAATAAATTTCAGGTATCAGTGAACCCTTAGAAACACCAAAACATGCCACTTACATTGTGGTCAGTAGGAAGGCTGCAACCCTTACAGTGGTCAGAATGCCAACCATACAGATGGTTAAAAAGATTATTGATGTCATGCTGTTGACTTTGCCAAGTGGTGTTGGTCCTGGACCTATGTAGGCACCTTTAAAAGGCAGGTCAGTCAGCCACATATCAAGGAACCCCTAGCAACTCCTGGAGAAACCTCAGCTTAGAATGGTTGGAATGGAGTATTGTTCTAGTGTGTCTTCACTGCTAAGCATATTGATAATAATAACACTCTATATGTAGCTCATGAGAGGAGTCGGGTGAAAACTGAGAACCCCAAAAATGTGTAAATCTGGTTTACAATATGGAGAGAAATAAATCTTCCTGTGCAAATTTATTAAAACACACAAAACAATTTAGTAGGCATGGACAAGTTGTGACCTATATGACCACTGACTCCTCAAACATTTGAAGGGTTAGTGGTCAGATGGATTATAGTTTGTTCATGCTTACTGAATGGGTTTAGAGTTTAATACATTTGGATATGTAGATTTACTGATCCCCAATCTGCGTCACTTACTACTGACTCCTGAACTCTGCATCACTTACTACTGACTCCTGAACTCTGCATCACTCCAGACCTCTGGACAGCCTACTCCTGACCCCTGAACTCTGTGTCACTTACTATTGATCCCTGAACTCTGTGTCACTATTGACCCCTGAACTCTGTGTCACTATTGACCCCTGAACTTTGCATCACTACTGACTCCTGAACTCTGCATCACTTACTCCTGACCTCGGGACTCTGGGTAACCTACACCTGACCCCTGAACTCTGTGTCACTTACCCCTTAACTGTGTGTCACTTATTAATGATCCCTGAATTCTGCATCATTACTGACCCCTGAACTCTGTGTCACTACTGACCCTTGAACTCTGCCTCGCATACTCCTGACCCTTGAACTTGCTACTGACCTCTGAATAACCTAATACAGAACCTTTGCGTAACTTACTACTGAACCCCTGCACTCTGCGTCCCTTTAAAGTTTTACTAAACCCAGGACCCTGCATTCACTATATCTGATCTCCCACAGTACAAACAACATGGAAATGCAATTATTTTAGTAAATATAAACTGCTAAATAACTTTTCTCATCAGCAGTTAGAGCAGTCTGGTGACTTCAGCAAAGCACTGGTTTAACGACTTCAAGTCCAGACACTTTTACCCCCTTCCTGTCCAGGCCAATTTTCAGCTTTCAGTACTATCACACTTTGAATGACAATTGCACAGTCATGCAACACTGTACCCATATACATTTTTTTTAGCATTTTTTTGAGACAGATAAAACTTTATTTTGGTGGTATTTACTCACCACTGGGATTTTATTTTTTTTGCTATATAAATGAAAAAAATCCAAAATCTTTTTAGTAAAAAAAACAAAAAAAAAACAAATTAGTTTATAACCCAAAATTATAATTTTTAAAACTTTTTTTTGTTACATTTTTATGTTTTTTTTTATACTATTATTTATGTTTTGTTTTTTGTTTTTGTTATCATACTGTCACCCTAGCAGTACGGTGTCACCATAGTGACACTGTACTACTTGTGGGGGGGGGTGAAGATTTTTTTTTTACACTGATTGTTTTTACACCCATAAGGGCTGTAAAAGCAATCACTTCTCTTTCTCTCTGGCTGCATTCTTGCATCCATTGAGAAATACTGTGAGAGCTGTGATTGGTCACAGCTTGTCACTTGGTACAAGGATGTTGTGAATAGCCTTGTACCATGTGATCTCTGTGATCATTCACAGATTTCACACGTAGTAAGCAATGATGTCAGAAGTGACATCTTGCTTACTACTATTCATGTGATCACTGATTAGCCAATCAGTGATCACATGATCGGACCTCACACAGAGGTCCCGTACAGCGAACAGTGTTAAGCTGTGTCCGGAGAAAACAGCGGCCACCGGATCACGGTGCTGCAGGGAGCGTACACAACCTGTAAATGCGGGCACCGTTTATTAACGGCAACCCACTCCTGCACTGCTCCCTTCCGGCCATATATGTACATGGGCCGGAAGGGAAGTGGTTAAGCTTGTAGGAGGAGTTTTCTTTCTGCTCTAGGAGAATGTGACAGTCCTGACCCTCCATCTGGATAGTGCTGATTGGCCCTGTGCTGATCACATGCACTCTCCCAAGAAAAAAAAAAACCTCTCTAGCAATGCACACCAAACTGAGCATGTGCATGTGACCATGGATTCAGTCTGTATCAGGTGGTTATTTCAACAAGAGGAGAGGCAGAGAAGAAAGGATCAAACAGCCTTTTTACACAAAGCAGAGGATTAACCCCTTAGGTTCCACAGCGGTTATAACAAGCATGCTTTGCTTCATATACAAACTGATTTTACTGTTGTGGGATTAGTAACACTTTAAGCCACAGTTAGTATTCAGCGCAATGAAAACCACACCTAGTTTTTGCCACAGTGCAGCAGGAGGGCCCCAGTTATTGTCTTGTACATAGGCCCACTGCTTTCAGAAAACACAACTGAGTTTATTTGGCTTTTATTAAGTTAATTTCTCCAAATTTGTATTGCATAGATGCAAGTTGCCTTGGATTTGCTGGGACAGTCCCTCACCTAGGCACTGTGTTCTAATCATGATGTGTCCTGGGCTGTGTCCTGAGATCACAGCATCACCCATAGTTATTGAACATGCACAGTAACTCAGAAAAGGGTATTAACTGAGGATAAGAATAAAAGAAGATATGCTTGGCTAACACATACCCATAACATCATCTTTTCACTTGATTCCCTGCATATTTTCAGTTCTGGCGAAGTTTGCTTGGCAGGCAGCTTTTCATGCCATCAAATGGCAATACACAAGGTGTGCAGATCTGAAACCCCCCAAGAAACAATTAACAGATCATACAGCTGACTTGGAAATAGCACAAAGAAAGTTTGCCAGAAGGCCTGAAATGATAAAATGGTAGTAGATATCCTCTATGCCTTTTAGCAGTTGAGTTTTCTGTTAAACTACCCGCAAGCTGCTAAAATATTAAACCAGCATTTATTTTATTTATATCTCTTGCTGACATTTCTGAGTGCTGTAAACAGCCCCACCCTGCACGAGCCTTGCGTGCACAATTTACACGTTGTATCTGTCCAATTCACATCGCCTGCATAGAGACATGGCAGCTCCTGCTATAAAATGAAATGAAATAGCAGAAACCGGCTGATCTGTTTAAAATGTGTAACGCTTATCAAAGGTCAATCAAATAAATCAGCAGCTATGGATGAACACAGTCAGCAGGAGAAATAGAATTCATATTTGACCTTGTGAAAAATAATTCTGTATTTTTTCCTACTACAGCAGTAATATAAACATTGTTACAAAGACAAGGGCAGAAGATGAAATAAACTGAGGCATTATTAAAGGTACACTCCAACCATAACACAATGAATGCAACTTTGTAATTATAAGACATCATTAACCTCTTGCTGCCCACATAACACGTTTGTGGAAGCAAAGAGGTGGACTTTAATGCACATACTGTATGTGTCCATGGACCAGTGTTTCTCGGCCTTTTTTCAGTCAAGGCACCCTTTAAAATTATGGACAGTCCCGAGGCACCCCTTAAAATAATGGACAGTCTTGAGGCCCCCATTCTAAAATGGGGTGCCTCTGGACTGTACATAATTTTAAAAGGGCACCCCATTCTAAAATGTGAAAAACTATTCTAATAGTTTTATATAACGCAGCAACATCCACACATGTAGGACACCCAACATTAGAGGAGATTTATTCTTCCAAAGCAAATACACTTTTGCACACTGGTACTGACTAGTATTCCAGTGTTTCTCTTCCTCAGTTTTTCTCCATCACTGAGCTAATGTGACACCAGCACTGATGGAGAGGGGCAAACTAGGATGCTGTGCAGGCAGCCAACTTCCTCCTTCTCAACTGATGATGTCATTGGTTGTCAGGATGCTGGCGGCATGAAGGTCGTAATGGTGCACAATGAAAACCTCTGATTTTGTGTAACTAATAGTCAGGCTTCTTCCACCCGCTGGCTTGTATACAAGTTTTGGGCAATTTTTAGACATTTTGCCAAGGCACCCCTGAAGAAATCTCAAGGCACCCCAGGGTGCCTGGGCACACTGATTGAGAAAGGCTGCCATGGACAGCAGAGCTTTCTGTGCTGAGAACACACTCACTGCGTTCACCCAACACAGTGACTGAGCTGTCAAAGATGCTCTCATTCCATGCTAATGTTCAGGAACCGACAGGACCAGCTCCTGTTCATGTGAGCTGTGACAACCAATCACAGTGGTCACACAGGTAAAGGGATGCCAGGGCTGGGCAGGAAAGGGTTACACGTATTTTTTAAATGCAAGCAGTGTGAGTACCTGAATTTGATTTAGCGAAATCCTCCTGCAGTCAACTGTATAGTCTGCACAGCAAAGCTCAGAGAGAGAGAGGGCAGAGAGAGAGAAGCAGCAAAAGGAGCCAGTCACTGTCGCAGTACATGGAGCATGCTGATAGGAGGAAAAGGCAGAGTGAGAGAGAAGTTCTCCTTTCCCTGTCTGAGTTTTTAAAGAGACCTGTAAATGAAAGAGAGGTAAAACAATTCTCATATATGTATTTCATTTGTGTATTTAGCTTTTGCCTGGAGTTCCACTCCAAGGAGTAGCTATCCAGCCAACACTACAACACTTTCACATTTTCATTGCTACACATTGGTGTAATCATTTACTATTTACCAGCACACCTTTCCTGTGCATAAAAGGATATTTTTATTTCCATTCCATGGTCATCACCGTTGTCTACCATTTTTGGATGATGTAAGATCCCTTCATCAAGACAGAATAATCTTCTGTCATCATTCTGCAGTGATTAGGAGACCCAGCATGGCGTGGAAATGCTGACACAGTATGATGATAATGGATCTGCAATTTTAATGCACAGAATCACAGAACAAGAAACTGCAGTCCTATCCATATGAGTGTGAGAAACTTCCTATTTGCAAGGAATTAAATAGAATTCAGGCTAAGAGACCTATTAATATAATAAAATAATAATGTGAATTCTTTGTGTTCTGTTTTATCACATTTTATCCCTATATAAGTAATATACTGCCCAATGTACAGTGCATTCATAAAGTATTCAGACCCCCTTCCCTGTTTTCTATTTTGTTATGTTGCAGCCTGATACTACAGTTTTATGAATTCTTTTTTTTTATCATTAACCCACACTCAGTACCCCATAATGACAAAGTGAAAACAGAATTTTAGAAATGTTTGCAAATGTATGAAAAAGGAAAAACTAAAATATCACATTGGCTTAAGTATTCAGACCCTTTGTAACAACACTTGAAATCAGGGGCAGACTGACCATTTGGAAACTCAGGCACTCCCGCGGGCCCGGGGTCAGTAGGGGGCCCCATGAGATGCCCCTGGTACCTTTTTCATAGGCTTTTTTGAGTTTGGGCAAGGACACAGGGGCCCCATGATCCCCTATTGCCCGGGGGCCCCATGAGTTGTCAGTCCGCCCCTGCTTGAAATTTAGCTCAGGTGCCTTCCATTTCTCTTGATTGTGGCTGAGGTGATTCTACACCTTGATTGGAGTGCACCTGTGGTACATTAAATTGATTGGACATGACTTGGAAAGGCACACACCTCTTAACCTCTGGTTCACATATATGCGGCCGTGCAGGCCGCTTTTGCGCGGGCACGAGAGCCCAATCATTTGAATGGACTCCCGTGCCCGTGACACGCAGGGAAGAAGTGCACTTCTGAAAACGCAGCCCGCACTGGAGCCTCGGATTTCAGTATGGTTGCGTTTTCCAGTGCGGGCAATGTGCCATTAGAACTAATGGCACCCGCTCGCAGGTCCGCATTCCTCTGTGCAGGTGGTGCAACTGCACTGATTTTTGTGCGGATCCATAGCCTCACTACCCGCACATATGTGAACCTAGCCTTATAAAAGGCTTCACAGCTGACAATGCATACTGTATCAGAGAAGAAGCCATGAGGTCAAAGGAACTTCCTGCAGAGCTCAGAGACAGGATTATTGCAAGGCACATATCTGGGGAAGGCTACAAAAAATGTCTACTTCACTGAAGGTTCCCAAGAGCACAATGGCCTCCATAATTCTCAAATAGAAGTTTTGCACAACTAGGACTCTGGTAAGGGTTGGTTGCCTGGACAAACTGAGCTATCGGGGGGAAAGGCCTTAGTAAGAGAATTGACCAAGAACCCGATGGTCACTCTGACTGAGCTCCAGAGATCCTGTGTGGAGATGGGAAAAAGTTCCAAAACAACAACCATCACTGCAACCTTCCACTGATCTGGGCTTTATGGCAGATTGGCTAGATGAAAGCCTCTGCTCAGTGCAAAATGCATGAAAACCCAAAAAAAGACTCTCTGGTCTGATGAAACCAAGATTGAACTGTTTGGCCTCAATTGTAAACGTTATGTCTGGAGGAAACCAGGCACTGCTCATCACCTGTCGAATACTATCCCAACAGTAGGGGGAGACTGGTCAGGGTTGAGGAAAAGCTGAGTGGAGTAAAGTACAGAGATATCCTCAGTGAAAACCTGTTCCACAGTGCTCAGGACCTGAGCTGAAGGTTCAAATTCCAATGTGACAGCAATCCTAAACACAGCCAAATCAAAACAGGAGTGCCTTAGGGACAACTCTGTGAATGTCCTAAAGTGCCAGAGCCCTTACTTAAATCCTATTGAACACCTCTGGAGAGACCTGAAAATGGCTGTCCACTAACAGTCTCCATCCAACCTGACTGAGCTTGAGAGGCTTTGCAAGAAGAATGGCAGAAAATCCCCCAATCCAGGTGTGCAAAGCTTGTCGCGTCATACCTAAAAAGACTTGAGGCTGTAAATGTTGCCAAAGGTGCAAGAGTAAAGGGTCTGGATACTAATGTAGTGGGGTTGCGTAGCAGCAGACAGCATGTAGCCTGTCATTTTTAAGGCTCCATCCACACCTGAGCACTTGGTAAATGCATGCAAAATTGTGCAATTATGCGAAGGTTTACAAAAATCACTAAAGTGTGTTGCTTTTGTGGTACCATACATAGTTAAAGTGGTTTTAAAACCTAAACATTTTTACGTTATTGCATGCCCTGCAATAAGTTAAAAAAATGTTTAGGTATCAGTATTGTTTCCTCCCCCCCCCCCCCCCCTTATAGTTACTTGAGTCCTCACTCAATTATGCACTATGCCTGTCAGTAGCAGCTCTGTCTTCTCTCCCCACTCTCCTATGAGGAGGGAGCAAGGGGTGGAGCCAAGCCACCCTGACTGTGTCTTGGAAGCAAGCAGTGCAGCTTGCGACCGAGCCTGCATAAGTGCCCCTGTAGCAAATGGCTTACTATGGGGGCACTCGGAAAGGAGGAGGAGCCAGGAGCGCCAGCGGGGGACACAAAAAAAGGTTTAGGTCTGCTTTGTGCAATTTCATTACAGAGAGCAGATAAGATGTAACATGTTTGTTTTAAAAATAACAAATAAAAAAAATGAAAACTGTAAGACTACAACTACTTTAAAGGGGCCACTAATGTGGTGAGCAGATACTCAACAAACATGGCAAAACGTGCGGGTAAAAAAAGCTACATGAGTAACATTGTTACATGCAGGGCAGCCCATTGAAATGAATTGGCTCCCCTATTTGTGTCACACGAAGCTATACATAAAAAATGCACATTTAGAGATAGGTGTGAATGGGGCCTAAGGATGATTCTGATGGACTTGCAAAGTCCTTTCAGCCAATCACATGTGGCTAGCTCTGGGTTGTCCCCTAACCACGCTATTTCTTATGCATACAGAATGAGACAGTCAATGGAAGTGGAGTGTTGCCTGCAGCAAATAATTATATTCTAGCTTCTTACTGCTTACTGTGAGCAACAAACTATTTTTCATTTTTTACAGTTTTCCCCAGTTCAGCCGTAGTGTTTTAATTTCCTCCCAAAGTAGAAGCTAGTCCAGAGGCTACAATATCTATAAATAGCAAAGTACAAATTATTAAATTTCCTGTGATTGTTACCACCACATCATTTTTATGTTGCAGAAAGCCAAGTGGGTGCTTTTATAATTTGAATGAGATGCTTATACCAGCAGTTGGCAATCAATCGATCACAGTCTAAGGCTACGTTCACACTAGCCTTGTTAGCAAGCGGCAGACAGGCATTTGGGAAGCGTTTTTACTGTTTCCCAAACACCTGGGAAAATTCTGCACATTGCAGCACATGGTGCTGTTCAAATGGGAGCATTAGCGCCGTGGCGAAACGGACACCTCTGGTCGAGTCAGGAGGAGTTGAAGCCTCCTATTCAAGCCTATGGTGCCGCTCCTCAAACGCCCGGCCGGCGTTAGCAGTGCGGTTGAGACGTGGTTGCGGGGCGTTTGCGGAGTGTTAACACCATTCAAACTTCATTATAGGCATTTGTGGGGCATTTTTAACGCTTGGCAAACGCCTAGCAACCGCCGCTAACGCTCCGCAAACGCTTGTCAAACGCTATAGGGGTCGTAAAAACGGTCAAGTGTGAACAAGCCCTAACCATTGATCATGGCCATGTGACCAGGTAGATAGGCATTGCAGAGCCAATGGAAGTCCTGGATGCTTCTTAGGCTCTAACTCGTTGTATAACACAGCTGAAGGGAGACCTAAGAGGTCTGTCCTTCTTCTGATAGGCACCATTGCATCTGAATTCTGGTGAGTGAATTATACAGAGAAAGGGGCTAATTTGTGCTGTGGGCAGTTTTAGCTTGGAGGGGTATATGTTTGGACTGAAGGGGATATTTTTTTGTTTGTAGGGGGAAGATGTGTGTTATTTACTACTGACCTCTGCATTGTGTGTTACATTCTACTAACCTCTGCACTGTGCATTCCATACTACTGATCCCTGGACTATGCTTTACATACTACTGAGCTCTGAACTTTGCATGATTTACTACTGACCACTGCACTCTGCTTTGCATACTGACCTCTGTGCTACTTATTACTGCCTCTTGATGTACATACTACTAACCTCTGAACTATGCATACTATTGACCGTGCGTGATTTACTCCTGACCTCTGAAATTTACATTATTCCTGACCCTTGCACTCTGCATGACTTACTACTGACCCCCTGCACTCTATTACTTCTAACCCCTGCACTCTGCATACTACTGACCTCTGCCCTGTACTTTGCATACTACTGACCCCTGAACTCTGCGTTACTGACTCCTGACCTCTGTACTCTGAATTACTTATGTCTGAGCCTTGAACTCTATGGAGTTGATTTACTAAAGGTAAACACACTGTGCACTTTGCAAGTGCAGTTACACTCATGTTCCTCAGAGTTTAGTGAATATGGGGAAGCTTCACTTTGTAAAGAATACCCAATCAGGTGCAAGGAAATTTTAAATAACAGCATTTTTTTTCTTGCACTTGATTGAACAATGAAAAGCTTCACCTTATTCACTAAGGTCTGGGGAACAATTAGTGCAACTGCACTTTCAAAGTGCTCAGTCTATATGCTGTTAGTAAATGAACTTACTACCAACCCCAACTCTTGAAACCTTCCCTACTTTTCAAGGGAGTTTGTTAGGTTATCCCCTTAAAAAAAAACAGTGCTGCACCCTGGTGATCTTTGATCTCTTCCGTGTTGTTCAGCTAGATCTCCACCTCTCCAGGGTTGCCTACTCCTGACTTACACAATGCTTATCTACCTCTGACATGACTAAGCATACATAGCAGGGAAACCCTGCCAACTTTTTACCATGTATTGTTACAGTTCATTCGCACTATTTATTTTTATGAAATGTTTATACAATGGTGGATGCACTGAATGGAAACACACAGACTGCTGCAATGTGATAGAACCCGGCAGAGTAACATACTTATTGAGAGTGAATTTGTCTTCATGGTCTCTGAGCACAAGGTATTATCTCCCGTTCAGCACTGAATACATTCCTGACATGCACAGATAACCGCGTCAGATAGAACTCCCATCCCTTGGTACTGGAAAATAGCATTACCAGAAGCAGTGTACTGAGAAATGTACAACCTTGCGCAGTTATTGGGGGTCACAGCTCAGTGACCTTAGAGTATGGTTCACTTTACTCAGTTTTATTCTAGATTTTAAAAGGTTTTTTTTAAATTTTCTTTTGAACTTATAACTTATTTAGTGGGTGGCCTTCATGACTAAATGTAAGATGTAGGAGAGAATGGAGCCAATCATCAGGATCAAGGCTGCAGTTGGTATTTGCATATTGTAGAACATAGTTTGGCGGCTCCCTGGGTACCCTGAAAGGAAAGATGTGCCTGATCTTAAATTCTGATGCAAGTTAAAACTGAATTCCAGGCAGATATATAAAACACAAATGAATGCAGATCTGTAATAAATCAGTCTGTACAACAGAGCTCAGAGGTGGGTGAAGGGAGAAGCAGCACCAAGAGCCATTCAGTACAGTGCATTGAGCCATGTGGATAGAAGGAGAGAGCTGTCTGGCAGAGAGATGAGATTGTCAGTATATTGCTCCTTCTTTCACCATCCCATCACAGGGCGAGAAGTTGACTTGAAGCAAAACTGAAACATCAGCAATCATGTCCCCTTGTCCCCTTTCCTGCCAGTCTGTTATGGGCAGAGTTGTGTAAATCTCCAAATATCACCCAAACCATACTCTCTGTTCCTCGCACAACCTCCTGCTCTCTGCTCCTCGCACGACCTCCTGCTCTCTAGCTCCCTTGTCTCCTCCTCCCATGTTTGTCTCCAGGACTTCTCCAGAGCTTCCTTCATCCTCTGAAACTCTCTACCCCAATTTATGAGACTATCGCCTACTCTGCTCACTTTTAGGTGATCTCTGAAAACTTATCTCTTCAGGGAAGCCTATCCTGCCCTCAGCTAATAATGGAATCTTCTACTCCTCCTACCAGTCCATCCCCCACAGTTACTACCTTTTGTACCACTAGCCCCTCCCTCTTAGATTGTAAGCTCCAAGGAGCAGGGCCCTCCTGACCCTCTTGTATTGAACTGTATTGTTGCTGTATCTTCTCCCGTTACATTGTAAAGCACTGAGCAAACTGTTGGCGCTATATAAATCCTGTATAATAATAATAAAAGAATAATAGTAATCTGTGGACTGCTGCCAGAAAAACAACACCTTTGGCAGGTGCAACAGCTCTCATCTTTATATTTCATCTGTGTATTTAGCCGTTTGCCTGGAGTTTAGTTTTCAAGAAAGCCTGCACTTAAAAATAGGCAGACTGTTTTGGTGACCTATCCAGAAAAAACTAGTTGCCTGGCTTTCAAGTTCATCCAATTGTCTTGTTACTTTCTGTATCACTGACCCAGAGCAGACACATACAGTACTGTGCAAATGTCTTAGGCAGGTGTGAAAAAATGTTGTAAATTAAGAATGCTTTCAGAAATAGAAGTGTTAATAGTTTATTTTTATCAATTAACAAAATGGAAAGTAAATGAACAGAAGAGAAATCCAAATCAAATCAATATTTGGCGTGACCACACTTTGTCTTCAAAACAGCATCGATACTTCAAGGTACACTTGCACACAGTTTTTGAAGGAATTCGGCAGGTAGGTTGTTCCAAACATCTTGGAGAACTAACCAAAGATCTTCTGTAGATACAGTCTACTTCAAATACTTCTGTCTCTTCATGTAATCCTAAACAGATTTGATGCTGTTGAGTTCAGGGCTCTCTGGGGGCCTAACCATCACTTCCAGGACTCTTTGTTCTTCTTTACTCTGAAGATAGTTTTTATTGACATTGGCTGTATGTTTGGGTCGTTGTCCTGCTGCAGAATAACGCTGAAGCCAAGTGCATGCCTCCCTGGTTGTATGGCCTAATAGATAAACATCTGCTTGTATTTCTCAGCATTGAAGACACCATTGATCCTGACCAAATCTCCAACTCCATTTGCAGAAATGCAGTCCCACACTTGCAAGGAACCTCCACCATGCTTCACTCTTGCCTGCAGACACTCATAATTGTACCACTCTCCAGCCCTTCTGTGAACAAACTGCCTCCTGCTACAGCCAAATACACTATGCTGCCAAAAGTATTGGGATGCCTGCCTTTAGACACACATGAAGTTTCACATGAAGTTTCACTGTGCGCTTCAGCATGCATTGACTCCGCTCTGTCATTTTACGCGGCCTACCACTTTCTGGCTGAGTTGCTGTTGTTCCCAGTTTTTCCACTTTGTTATAATACCACTAACAGTTGACTGTGGAATATTTAGTAGCAAGGAAATTTCAGGGATAGACTTATTGCACAGGTGGCAACCTATCAAGGTACCATGCTTGAATTCACTGAGCTCCTGAGAGCGACCCATTCTTTCACAAATGTTTGTAGACGCAGTCTAGGTGCTTGGTTTTATACTCCTGTGACCATGGAGGTGATTGGAACACCTGAATCCAATGATTCGGAGGGGTGTCCCAATACTTTTGGCAATATAGTGTATTTCAAACTGTGACTCATGAGAGTCAGAGCACCTACTGCCATTTTTCTGCATCCCGATTCCTGTTTTCATGCATAGGTGAGTCACTTAGCCTTGTTTCCACATCCTATACATGAAAACACAGGAACTGGGATGCAAAAAAATGGCAGCAGATGTTCTGGACTGATAAGTCAAAATTTTAAATATTTGGCTGTAGCAAAATGCAATTTGTTTGCGAAGGGCTTGAGAGAGCTACAATAATGTCTGCAAGCAACACTGAAGCATGGTGGAGGTTCCTTTCAAGTTTGGGGCTGCATTTATGCAAAATAAAGTTGGAGATTTGGTGAGGCTCTATGGTGTCTTCAATGCCAAGAAATATAGGTAGATATTTATCCATCATGCTGCATAGTTTGTGCAAGCAGCATTTAGAACAATACACTGATCCTTGCCAATGGCCTCCCATGGCCACTGCTCTTCATCTATCTGAGTGTAGCCTAACTGTCCTGGTGACAACAGTTTCATCAGTCAGGAATTGAGCAAAAATCTGCAACTATTGTAGTGAGGGGTAACCAAAGAGCTGTCTGCTGAAGCTGATTGCATTCATTTACCTTTGAGTGGTTCTGTATGTGCTGTGTTTTTGTGTCTACGACATGGTGTAGTATTCTGCATATCTCATAGCTTGTCAGCAGTTCAGACAGAGAAAAAGGGCCTGTGTCCATGTTCTTTGGACTTGTGTGGGTGACATCATTTTTATACCAGTTAGAAATGCTTCTGAGATCATTCAGAATTCTCTGACAGGTGCATTGGACCCGTGTTTGGTCAGCTTCAAGCAGGTTTTGCATTCTTATAGACCTGTATGGGAATACAAGACCCATTTGAAGCAGACAGAAGCCCCTCAACACAAACCTAATGGCTTTCTCAGACGTACAATGCACGAAAGTTTGGACTTTCTTATATTGTAATCCATTTCTGTATAGTAAGTGCAGGTTTAATATATGTGAAGCTCTTTTACTGTTTGATGATAAAGTCTATATGCAGTTATAGATACACCAAGTCCATGTGTCTGGGCCAAAACCTTTACCAGGGGCTACCAATGTCTACACTTGAGTGGGGACAGAGGACAGTGAGGAATGACCAGCAAAGGTAATTCAATACCAGATGTGACAGCTGAGATAGTCACTGATACAGTGTATCTGAAATTATAAACAAACCTTATGATTCCCTTAATGGCTAAGTTCACCTTTTGCACCATTTTATGTGTTACACCTGTATTGGAGTTCTCAAAAGACTGTGAGTGTGGTAATCCACCGAATCTTGCTCCAGCTTTCCAACTGACATCCCATACAGAGGTATGGGCAGAGAGCTGGAGGAAGTGTTTGCAGGAGCCTGACATTGCACTCACAATCCACTGATCATGGGTACAGTGCTCTGCAGGCTGCTGAAAAGAAAAATAAATGCACATTTTTTTCCCTGTAAAAATGAGCATTTATTATTTTTTTTTACAAAGGTTAACCTATCCTTTAAGAGTTCCTGCACATGGCCCATTACGGATGAGCACATTTCTGCAGTGAGCACTGGCAGGTGTTCCAATCAGCCATGGACAAGGAAACCTGTACAAATCAATGACAAGTTGCTGTTCACATAAAACTGCACATCCCTGTGCTTAGGGATGTATGTGCTCCCTTGGACACAGGCAGGCAGGGACACTGTATTGGAAACACCTGGATGCACCAGTTGCAAAAAAATGCAGATCTGGGCGCTGTAGGGCCCTAATCATGAGCTGTGTGCATGACTCTTAATGGTGCCACAGTTGACATCAAGGGGTGTACCATTGTCCTTAACCACAGGTAATCCCTCCATGTGCAATCACATTCAGACAGTGGTGGACAGCGTTGGCCAGTCAATAATTTGTGCAGGTTTCCTGTCCGCAACTGATCAGAAACACCTGGGTGTACCATCCGCACAAATTTTCTGATCTGGGCAGTGTATGGCCCTAAACAGCTTTGTACATGAGTCATAATGAATTCTATGCTCCTTTTTAAAAACCTGGAAAGTTAAAGCAGAACTACACTGCATCTGAGCATCACAAACAAAAAACACTATTTAATTCATTTTTAATATTTAAACTCCGCGTCCAGTCATGTCTCCATGCTTTATTTTGCTGAGAAATTACTTTAAGAAGCAACCCTCTAGGATTTCTGGCCATGGCTATCTTGTGTAAGGACATATGAATTTACTTCCTGGAATCTGGAATCCACTGGCCTTTAGCTCAGGCATACAGGCAGGTGGGTGTGCTTAGCTGAGAAAGCCCTTCTCCCCTCCTGAAGACTCCTGGGATGTATGACATATTTTGCCTAGGCATGGAAACCAGGAAGTAAATGTAAAAATAAGTTTAAAACAAGTAAATATAATATACCTTCCTATCCATTTGCTAATATTAGCACCATAGGGATTAAAAATAGCCAATGTTGATTTAAAGAATGAAGTTCCGCTTTTCACAGTAGTCCATGGCAGCAAATTACATCCCTGTGTGCTATTAATAGGTACATAACCAAAGATGAAAGTGAATACCTAAGTTTGTTTCTTCTTGACCTTTTATATAATAGCCCCTTTCTTGCTGGTTAAATTTGTAGATATACACACTGTGGGGAATATTTATATAGCAGTGAATCTAACATTTACCAAACATTCCCTGTAGGTGACTCTTCCAGGTTCTTGTAATTTAAATGACAGTGATTGATTTACCACATTCACTGCATTATAAATAGACCCCTGTGTGGTTTGCTTCTTCATAAGGTCAGAAGACTAGTGCTACCTATCAGGCGCAATTTTCCCCATAATTGCAAGGTTCGTACTGTGCAAAGCAGATCCTAAATATCTGTAGATTTCATGCAATAAAGTGAAAGACTCAACTATATGCTTTCAAGGCAAATGTCTGACCTTTCTGTTTAAACTAAGTAAAAATTTATAAAATTGAGCCATTTTATGTGGAGGATTATCAGTTTAGAAGTATAATTTGCTGATCCTAATCTAGTGCCAACTAAGCTTAGAACTATTATGTGTCAAAGATAGTCCTAAAAAGCAAATTTAATCGAATATAATGCATTGTGCTGTGCTTGTTTCCAAATACAAGGCAATAACAGCTGCGGTATATTGTACTGACCATTATAAAATCCAAACCCTGCTTGATACTAATTGCATTTATTGCATATGTAATAGGTACCAAGAATAATATGAAAGGAAGCAACAAGTGCTTGATATAATTCCTTTATACATTCGTAAGGCTGCTTTCACACTGATCCATTTTTCTTCTGCTTTTGCATTAAAAAAAACAGAAGAAAACCGTGTGACCTTATGTAATCTTATGGAATTAATCACACTGATCTGTTGTGGGTCCGCTGCATTTAGTAAAATTCTGCTTGCTGCATTTTTGGTGCGGTAAAAAAACTGCATATAAAATGCATTTTCCCATTGAAAAGCATGAAAAATGGCAAAACCGCATAAAAAATGCACTCGTGTTGTATTTTTTATGCACGGTAAAAATGTGGCAAAAACACATATGCTTTTTTAACGTGTTTTCACTATAGATCAGTGTGAAAGTAGCCTAAATCATACCAAGGTTAATATGCAGCAATCCATTTAATTTCAAGTCTTTTATGTAAAGCTGAACTTGAAAATTAGCATGCAGGGCCATTTATCTTTCATTTTCTATGCTGTTGGTTAGGCAGGGTGAGTACAAGAAAGACAATACAACATGTACTATTTGGGTCATGTTATCATTTTTTTTGGCCATGTTTAATATTATTATATCATTTATAAGTAAATTCATCATTAGAAGTAAATAGGGATGGATGAGGGAACTCCTTGAAAAAGCACACAAGGATCTATACAGCTCAAGGAAAACAGGGACAGCCTTTTGGCGCCCAAGGAAATAAAGTGCTTCTGCCCTTAGGCTGAGATAGATGATGCTTGCACATCGATATACTGTTGCTAGTAGTGTCGCCATTAGAAATCATGGGATCATGTAGAACCTAAGGCATCTCATGTCCACATATTGTACATTAATCTTTCCCTTTTCATTAGTTTAGTGAATTAGCCTGTAAAGGCACTGCACACCTTTAAATCCATCATGTGAAAATCAGCAGTGCTGTGGGATTTAATATTCCTTGGAATTATCTAGTAACCACTGTTGATGAGCCCTAGCATACACATCTGTACTTGGCGTCCAGGCCCAATACGCTTTTGCTCTAAAAAATGCATCTGATAAGTTTCTAGTTCCATTTTTATGTGTTGTGGTTCATATTTTTTATTTTAGTTTATGAAGTTTTACCGTGCGTTTTCTGTCTGCCTGTAAAGGACACAGGGCAAGAAGATGCATATTTACAGGTACTTACCAACATCTTCGTCCCAGTCCCTGGAACACTGTCAACCCCACCTTATGGATTGAACTTGATACGACCACCATCTGGGTGGTCCTGCTTAGATTAAGCCTTCTTTCTGGGTGGTCCAAGAATGGCTGGAACAACCCAAACACAGCCATAGTCTCCTCAACTAATACCGCTTTGATCCCAGGAGACAACCTGAGACACAGCATCATCAGGACAGAGGTCAGAGAAGCAAAACTCTCCCAGCCAACCCTGAGGAAAATTGATATTCATACCTGTTGCCTCTGATCATGTGATATGTAGGTCTGTGTATGTTTGTAGCAATCTCTTCTGCTCTTATCTTCAAATAAGAGCAGAAGAGAGAGTTGCGTAGGGGCCTAAAACTTCAGGCAGTACATGGGTATGCTAAAAAAGTTCTGAACATTAGCATTTTTCATAAAAAGTAAATTCCAGCTTTGCAAGTCTTTAGAACTGCTCAAAATAAGGTTATCAATGGCAGCATAGGCACCCTCCCAGTACCTAGAAGCACTGTTATGATATTACAGTGGATATAAAAAGTCTACACACCCCTGTTAAAATGTCAGGTTTATGTGATGTTACAAAATGAGACAAAGATAAATAATTTCAGAACTTTTTCCACCTTTAATGTGACCTATAAACTGTACAACCCCATTGAAAAACAAACTGAAATCTTTTAGGAAGTAAACATAAAAAACTGAAATAGTGTGGCTGCATAAGTGTGCACACCCTCTTATAACTGGGGATGTAGCTGTGTTCAGAATTAAGCGGTTATATTCAAAATCATGTTAAATAGGAGTCAGTACACACCTGCCATCATTTAAAGTGCCTCTGATTAACCCTAAATAAAGTTCAGCTGTTCTAGTAGGTCTTTCCTGATATGTTCTTAGTCGCATCCTACAGCAAAAGCCATGGTCTGCAGAGAGCTTCCAAAGCATCAGAGGGATCTCATTGATAAAAGGTATCAGTCAGGAGAAGGGTACAAAAGAATTTTCAAGGCATTAGATATACCATGGAACACAATGAAGACAATCAAGTGTAGAAAATATGGTGCAACAGTGACATCACCAAGAACTGGACATCCCTTTTAAATTGATGAAAAGAGAAGAAAACTGGTCTGAGAGGCTGCCAAGAGGCCTACATCAACATTAAAGGAGCTGCAGGAATATCTGGCAAGTACTGTCTGGTACATGTGACAACAATCTCCCGTATTCTTCATATGTCTGGGCTATGGGGTAGAGTGGCAAGATGGAAGCCTTTTTTTTACGAAGAAAAACATCCAAGCCTGGCTAAATTTTGCAAAAATACATCTGAAGTCTCCCAAAAGCATGTGGGAAAATGTGTTATGGTCTGATGAAACCAAGGTTGAACTTTTTGGCCATAATTCCAAAAGATATGTTTGGTGCAAAAACAACACTGCACAACACCAAAAGAACACCACAGTGAAGCACCATGCTTTGGGGCTGTTTTTCTTCAGCTGGAACTGGGACCTTAGTCAAGGTAGAGGGAAATATGAACAGTTCGGAACACCAGTCAATATTGGCACAAAACCTTCAGGCTTCTGCTAGAAAGCTGAACATTAAGAGGAACTTCATCTTTCAGCATGACAATGACCCAAAGCATACATCCAAATCAACAAAAGAATAGCTTCACCAGAAGAAGATTAAAGTTTTGGAATGGCCCAGCCAGAGCCCAGACCTGAATCTGATGAAAAATCTGTGGGGTGATCTGAAGAGGGCTGTGCACAGGAGATGACCTCACAATCTGACAGATTTTGAATGTTTTTGCAAGGAAGAGTGGGCAAATATTGCCAAGTCAAGATGTGCCATGCTGATAGACTCCTACCCAAAAACACACATCCATGGTGAACTTTAATGGTTCTAAAAACACTTACATGTTATGATTTTTCATTCTGTGACTTTGCCCTTTCTCACTCACTTATATAAATAATTTATAACTATAAAACATTTTATTACTACATCACAAAAATTTATGAACACAGCTATGGGATGGCTTTTATAGTATTCATAAATTTTGCTTTAAACGTGTAAACAGCACATAAGAATTGGTTTAGTAAAGCACAGAGTAAGCTGCATAATTATTATCGTTCTGTATTTGCTAAGTTTACGATTGAAATAGATTTTTCCAATACAGTAAACGTTTTATTGCACCGTATATTATGGAATTTTGTACAATACAAAAGTAAATTCAAGGCCATTACTGCACAGGTTTGTTTCCTAGGTGGACCTTTGACCAGACTTTGGACAACCATGTTTTTACATAGTCTTAACATGCAGTAATTGAGCTTTAAAAACTGACCTCTGTAGCTGTTAGCATTGTGGAGCAATTTATCAAATTTTACAAGAGAAACAGTAAAGTGATCAAATCCGGTTGTCTGAGCAGCTGTGTGTATGTATTCTTCCTGCGCAGAGATCCTGCCCAGTGTTACATTAGGTTTAAGAAGGTTTGCAGGCTGCTGAGTCACCGTTAGGAAAGAAGGGTGAGCTGAGCTGCTAGGAGAATGTGAAAGTACTTCTGCTGTAAACTGTGAGTCCTGGTTCACATTGCTGCGACCTGTGTTCTGCGTGTAGGCAGCCCATTCATTTTAATGGACTGCTCTACCCACAAAAATGTGGAGAACGAAGTCCCAGACACTGTTTTTAAATTGGTGATGACCACCTCCAGTGGCTCATGAAAGCTGGTGTAATGGTCTGGACGATTTTGTGACCACATGACTGTGTTGACATATGAAAATCTCTTCTTAGCTTTCTTTCTTCTGCAGCTGCTGGAGTTCAGTGTACTGTAAGCAGCACATCACACTGGGGGAGATTTACCAAAATTGGTGTACTCAGAATGTAGAGCAGCTGTGCATGATAGCCAATCAGCTTCTAACTTCAGCTTGTTCAATTGAGCTTTGGAAATAAAACCTGGAAGCTGATTGGTTTCTGTGCAGAATTGCACCAGATTTTGCACTCTCCCGTTTTAGTAAATAACCCCAGGTGTTTGCTTTTTTGGGGGGCAAACTTTTTTTGAAATGCCACAAAATGACATTTCCTTGAAGCTGTTGTAAACCTCAGACATCAAATATGAACAACGCAAATCCCTCTATACTGTGTATTTGTCTCAATCCACAGCACTAAGTGTCATTCTGTCTGCTGCCTCGTTCCTTTGCTCTCTGCATGAATCACTTCTGGAAATAAACAGGTAACAGGGGAGGAAGCTCCAGCACACAGCCTGAGATTGACATCCCAAGCTCTGTTCCATCATGGCTGTAAAAGCAATCAGTATAAAAAATAAAAAATAAAATCCCGATCACCTCCCCTGAGTAATACAGTGACACTGTACTGCTAGGGTGACAGAATGTAAAAAAATGGTAAACAAATATGTATTTTTTTTTTCTTTTTAACTCGCTGTCACTAAAAAAAAAAAGTTTGCTTGTGGTTATACTTTAAAGTGATTCTAAAGGTTTTTTTTATTTTTTTATTTAAGGAAAAAATAACAAACATGTCTATACTTACCTGCTGTGTGCAGTGGTTTTGCACAGAGCAGCCTGGATCCTCCTCTTCACAGGTCCCCCGCTGTAGCTCCTGGTCCCTCCCTCCTGTCAGGTGCCCCCACAGCAAGCAGCTTGCTATGGGGGCACCCGCAGCTCCGTGTGTCCATTCACACATGGAGCTGCGGCTCGGCCCCTCCCCCTCTCTCTTCTCATTGCCTTACTGGCTGTGATTGACAGCAATGGGAGCCAGTGGCTCCCACCTCTATCTCAGCCAATGAGTCCCAGGATAGCCGAGACTCCAGTGCACATCGCTGGATTGAGAGGGGACTTAGGTGAGTATTGGGGGGGCTGGAGGGGATGCTGCACAGGAAAGGTTTTTACACATGAAGGCAAAAAAACTTGAGCCTTTACAACCACTTTAACCACTTCTGCTTTCCTCTTACCTTGGAGCTGCTATCCACAGCACTGCCCCCTAGTACTGTACGGACTATGCTGACAGTTCTTTTGCTACATGCCCTTGATTTTGACATACATTATCTTTAGATCAATTACGGTATTTTCCCAGTTGACCTTGGCAGGTGCCACAGAGGGAGGTTTTCTTCAAAATTTTGCTATGGGGCCATTTGATCTTTACTTACGACCCAGTCCACACGAACTACACCTGATATTTATGTGAATTAAGTGAATGTTTGGATGGTAACTATTATGAGATAAACTAATGAATGCAGATAAAACTAGGTAATCTGAACACTGATTCAAAGGATGACTGTAGGTGGTTCAAAAAATACAAGCTATGCTCCTAACTTTGAGCTTGACTTGTGTTTTGTGGGATGTTGTAACAAGCAATTAACAAGTATTAACCAGCACCTACAGCCGTTCTGGATTTGGAGTCCCCCTGAGAGCAATACTGATCAGATGAAGAGAAGAAGAAAAGATAAAAGTATTGGGTGTATATTGCTGTAAGAATTGGGCGAAGAACTGAACTGGTTTCATTGTTGGTTTAAGAATGAAATGGTATCTCCTGCCCACCATTTTCAGGTTAATATTTGGCCATGTTTGTCCAACGTCATGGAATAGTACAAAGGAGTATAAATATTACACAATAAAGAGATACAGTATGTATTCAAATGGGTGTTATGGTCCCAATTTTGGCCATGGTGTTTTTAAAGGGGAATTGCACTCATCCTGTAAAAAAATACGTCAGCAGCTACAAAAGCTGTAGCTGCTCCCTGCCGCCTAAAAGGTGCCAGTCCTTAATGGGGAGCAGTCCTTCAAGCGGAACTTCCCCTTTTGGGTGGAGCTCTGTTTTAAGGGGTAACTTTAAATGTAACAAACATTAAACAACTAAATTAATTCATAAGTGTAGCCTTAAAGTGGCATGAAACCCAAAACAAAATCAAAATATATTTTAGCTTGCCAATCCATAAGGTGGTGGCTGCTTTAGTTTTCCTTTTTTTCGTTTTTTTTTTTGTTATTTTCACCTGGTGATCTATCCAGTAACTCACTTCCTGTCTTAGAGTGGCTTTTCTATCTATGGAAGAGAAGAGACACTCTTGACAGCTTCTTTGTCTGCAGAGGGTAGTGTTAGATGGGGGATGAGGGGGACACCTTGCAGACTCCGATAGCAAGAAGATGGGGAGGGCAGCGAAGCAGAGTCTTTTGCAGTATCCCATGGGGTTCCCGCTAAATACTAGGGACCCAATTATTCTTTATGAGGCTAATCCACTTGCAGTGTCTGTACGTATAAAGGTTCAGCAAGCAGCAAAAAGCTGATATGTGCAAGCAATAATAAGATCCTTAAACCAGATTCTATTCAGTCTGTCAGTATGTTTAATGAAGAGCAATCCTATGTATAATTCAACAGACATCCATTATGGATAGTTTAATAATCATAAATTACTAACTAACCTTGAGGGCAACAGGTACAAAGAAAATGAGAAGGTGCAATAGGTTATTGTCAGGCAAGTATTTTAATTAGACACATTTACAGCTCACTGTTGCCTAAATTGCATAGCTGTATATTCCTATGAAACATAATCCCCAAAGCTTCCATTTGTTTACTTTCCAAATTGGCAATTAACTACAGTTGTCTAATTTGGACAAGGGGTATTTCCTGTAAGACAGTTGAATATTTATAGTTTTCAGATGAGTGCAAATATCTTGAACTGAAATACCTGGACTATACTTTTCCACTAGTTATTTAAAATCTAAGTGCACCTTTTGTAAAATAAAATTAAAAAAATGCAGATCTTTTTGCAGGTAGAAAATTGTGTGTGTATTTATTATTTTTTTTACATTGTAGCCTGTGAAGGATCCTGCAGACTCTCAGTAAGCTGTCTACCTGTACCTCCCATACGGGCAGGCAACTACTGACTGGAAGGAAGAATCAATGAGCTACGAGAGCACCCACAAGTGCACTAGTACTTGTGGTCTACTCTTTCACAGGAGACCATAGATATTGGAGAATTGCAAAAGATGTTGCAAGTTAGGCAATGTGATAAGAGGGTTTTTAAGGGTCATGAGTGCATCATCCACAAACAGAGATAATCTGTGCTGCATTGCGACATATTGGACCCCTGAGATGTTGGAATTGCCCCTGAGTGCTATGGCTAGGGTTTCCAGGGTGAGGATTAAAAGAGCTTTGGATAGGGGGCACCCCTGTCTGGTGCCTCAAAAAATGGGGAAAGGATTGGAAAGGGCTGATCCATGCTAAGAACAAATAGACTCCTCAAAACTATGGGAGATAATCTCAAAACTGGGAGTTGCTGGGAGTTTTTCAAGGAACAATAAATCTTGTAGGTCCCTCAAGACCATGACAAGGTGAGACAATTCTGGAAAGAGCCACTCTTTCAGATTGCATCTTTTAGTGGTGGGGAGGCAAATGTAGACCCAATCTGCAGTTTTTCATTAGTTAAGTTTAGTTCTACTTTAGGACATGAGCATAGCTTACAATCAGAATGAACTGCACTCGTGTGACCTACAGAAGTAGAGCCAAAAGTGCTTTGACTGTACTTATCCTTTAAGTCAAGTCGAAACCGTTCAAAGAGAAGTTATGGCTATTTTATTGTTTGCAGATGTAACCAGAATTTCTATTACTGGATTCTGCAGTTCCTTTTTTCTGTCATAAGCTAGTAGTGACCTTGAGCTCCTAAATCTCAAATATAGACCACTGGAAGATGTAGTATAGACCTTGAGTGGTGCCATTATAGTTGTTGGTCAGGAAACTACAAGCCCTAATATGCCTGCAGGCAGGTGGAGTCCAAAGGAGGGTGTAAAAATGGAAAAGCCCAGGAAAGAGTGGGGGTTATTGGGAGAACGCCGCCAGCCAGTACGGAGAGTGTGGAGCTGCCCCTGGGAGAGAGAGAAGAAAGGGAACTGAGGAGACCAGATTATGACTATTTAGTGTAGCCATTGGTGGGTCTGCACTATCCAGAGAGCCACTCGCTGTAGCCGCAGATCGCTGGACTGAGACCTATAAAGTCTCAGCAATTGACACCCGTTACTAGATACTGCTCTGAGGGCTGTCCATTCGTTACCTGGCATGCCAGAGCATACAGCTCTGCATAGTGGTCTGATCTTCCTGCCGCTCAGGTCTGTTTCAGGGAAACAAAAACTGCCCTATCAGTGGGATTACTATTCATCAGACCACAAGAGGAAGCTGTCTGAAATCATCCTCTTGCCAAAGGGGGGCCCCTTCATTGGTACAGCCTGCTGCAACAAATCTGAGGGAGCTTGTGTGTGGGTCATTGATCCATTACTGTCCTACTTGTTGACAATGTACAGATTCTTTGTGAAGCTTGATCATCTTTTGCCTTTCCCAAGTTTTGCATTTGTCTACTAGCAAACACTGCTAGTCCTATTTGGCCAGAGCCAATATCACAAACTTTAATTCATTGCCTGGCCTCTCCCACTCCAGTGGTTTAAGGAACCCATTGTTTTCTTCAGATTATTTTACTGAGTGCAGGACTATTCAATGCCAATAAGTGTGCTAATGTCTTCAAGGGCCCCAACACATCCGGCAGAAGACTTAAGCCTTGTACACAGAAATCGTATGAAAAATACCACTTTTGAAGTGATTGTACGGTTATCTGATCGTTAGTACACAGCTTTCACCCAAAATTATTTGAAGGGACAAACATGAAAAATGTTCTCGTACGATACCAGATCATACGATTTTTGTTTAATCAGTATAGTTTTCAACCAAAAGCACAATACAAATACATTGCATCACTTCCGAATCTTCTTTCTGTCGCACAAGAATTTTCGTATCTTTAGTAACCTGTTCACTTTCGATATGAGTCTAGCATGCAGAATAAAAACGGATGACCATTTGTGCGATATTCTCGTGTGTACGGGGCTTTACTCTGAGGACTGTACATAGTTCACTCACTGTTGAGGGCAGTTACCATTACATTGCAATCTTCTTTTATGAGAAGGCCTAGGCTTAGCTCCCTTGTCCCTTGTCATAAGAGCCCATTGGCAACTTGGCCTCTAGCTGTGTTGTTACCTATCTTTTTTCCCTAATGCTGCCCATTTAGTGAAGAGAGCTACAGTTTATGCTGGTCAGATTTGAGTTTATCATAGTACCCTAAATATCTCAGACAACATCAGCGTATTGTGTATGTTGTTAGATTTTTCACTGCTATACCCTGTCTTATCTGATAATTACTTGACAATATACTCTATTTGCTACAATGTCTCAAGTCTGATTTCAGGGTGATACCAAGGTATTGAAAAATCACTAGCCTACCTCTGCTAAAGTTTGCTTTTAAAACAGGGTTTTGTTTGCACACATTTGCAAATACATGCGTAAGCATGTTTGTTTGTGATGTGCATTGCCCTTCCATATGCACCTTACTGCTAAGGCTGGTGATAAGTTTGTTTTTGTTCAGTTACCTCTGCTAAAGTGATTAACCTGAGGTGAGGCATTTATCAGAGTCACGACATGAACAGAGGACCCAGAATACCCCCCATGGGGGTGGCGCTATACAGAATTTATTGTGATGATAAAACAACACACCGTTCGGATAATTAAGGTGTGAATGACTACCATTAGAAATACAACGTAATATTTAACTGCTTCCCCGCTGCCCTATAGCAGAAATACTGCTACAAGGCGGCAGGGGTGCGCAAAATCACATATATATATACGTGATTTTGCATTTTCCGGGTTGCATTTCCGGTTTGCATCTCGCGCACGCCCTACCCGCGCCACCATTCGCGACCGCGGCTGTCAATCACCGGGTCCCGACCGGTGATTACCCATCGGCGCCCGGTGGTTACCAAGGATGTCTGACGGGGAGAAGGGCTTTCTTTGTTTACTAACAGTCCTCCTCCCCTGTCGGCTTGGGCACACTGCTCTGGATGGCTGTGCATAGCACAGCCATTCAGAGCAGTGTGCTTACAGTGAAGCATCAACACACCGCACCCCAGTAAAACACTCCCAGCACACAGTTAACCCTTTGATCGCCCCTTATGTTAACCCCTTCCTGCCCAGTGCCATTAGCACAGTGTCAGTGCATTTTTTTAGCACTGATCCCTGTATTAGTGTCACTGGGGATGTCAGTGACACCAAGTCAGTTCCCCCCAGTGTCAGAATGCCCGCCACAGTCCCGCTGTAAGTCGCTGATCATTGCCATTACTAGTTGAAAAAAAATTCCAGTAGCTATACCGCCATTTGTAAACTCTATACCTTTCACGGAAACCAATTAATTTACACATATTGGGATTTTTTTTTTTTTAGCAAAGACGTAGCAGAATACATTTTGGCCTAGATTTTTAAATTTGTGGCGAAATTTCATTTTTAAAATTTTTTACTGGACATGTTTAATAGCAAAAAGTCAAAAATATTGTTTTTTTTCTATAGTGCAAAAAAATAAAAACCGCACAGGCAAACAAATATCACCAAAAGAAAGCTCAATTCATGGAAAAAAAGGACGTACATTTCATTTGGGTGCAGCATTGCATGACCATGCAATTGTCAGTTAAAATAATGCAGCGCTGTAACGCAAAAAATGGCCTGGTCAGGAAAGGGGGTAAATCCTCTAAAGGGCCAGTGGTTAATGAGTGAACTAATGTCCTGGTACAGTGAATTCCCACCCGATCCCATGTGCTGTAGTTATTGTATTGAACTATGCCACTGCATATGAAGAGTAATACTATCTGACATACATCTGACTCTCTGTGACTTGAATGTGCATAAAGTCTAGCAAACTCTCCATGTGTGACAGTCATGGGGGGAGTGAATGAGAAGTAATTGGCCACTTCATTAGATCATTTCCATCTTCGTCTTCTTACAGATGTACTGTGCATATTTCCCTAACAAATGATGTTCTGATATGTGTAATATTTTATTTAGATAGTGACAGGTCTGTCTAGTGTAATTCTTCAATATTTATTTGAGATCTGAGATGACAGTTCTAAATGCATCATATATGCAGCTCTGTGCGGCTTCCCCTTCGCCGTTATTCATGCCCCATCTCCGTTCAACTTTATTATGTGGTCCGGTGTAAATGCTTGTTTATTGTTTGTCTGTCAGACTTATGAATAATTATGTACCAGAACAAAAAGACTATTGTAAAGCATATCATTCATGTGTGGGTGATAGGAAATACATCTATTAATAAAGCTCTTATACTTAGATGGGAAGGTGAGAACAACATGAATGAATTGGTGGAGGCTGTTCCAATATACATGTATGCTCAACATTTATAAATAAATTATCTTTTTATTTATTTTTTATCTGTATTAATTAGGCAAGTGTCAGGACGAGCTGTACTAGCAAACGTTGAGGATTGATACTGAAAATGATTGTAAAAGGATTTTTTTTATTAAAATAGCAAACATGGTATACTTACCTGCACTATGCAACTGTTTTGTACAAAGTAGTCCTGATCCTCTTTTCCGGACCGTCACCAGTGCTCCAAGCCTCTCCCTCCTGCTGAGTGAGGAGCCACTTGCTATGGGGGCATCATTGCAGGCTCAATCCTTAGCCGCGCTCTGTGTGTCCATTTACACACATAGCACATCTCAACCTTGCCCCTGCTCTCTCCTCACAGGCTGTGATTGACAGCAGCAGAAGCCAATGGCTCCCGCTGCAGCCTCCATGGCCAGTGAGGAGAGAGCCACTGCTCTTGCTTGCAGAGCTGGATTGAGATTGGGCTCAAGTAAGTATAAGGGGGAACTATGGGGAGGAGAGATGCACACAGAAGGTAAAAAACCTTCTGCCTTTAAACCATTTTAAAGTAGGATTAAACACTCCTTCAAATATGATAATATTGCAAGGAATGTGGAATGAAAGTTTTAAACCCAAAAGCAAACATTTATTATTTTGCAGCTTACCAATCCTTAGATGTGACGGCTGCATTTGTTTTCTTTTTTAAGCTTTCTATGTATCTGGAGACCTGGCCAGTAAGTCTTTTGTTTTTCAAAAGATCAAGCTCTCTTCCAGATGGCAAACACTGACAGGAATGCTTACAATGAAAAAAACTGCTGTAACTGCTTATAAACTGTTGCCTGGAGTTCAGCTTCAGTTTGTTAGTATATTTAAATCTGCTGGTACATGTAACCCTCCCCCCCAGACCAACAATACTGCTGTCTACTGTGCCCCCTGTGCTCCTTCATGCAGAGTGTAGGCTTTATAATACAGGAGGTGTGTTACTGGCTAGATTACCAGGTGAAAACAGAGGGGAAAAAGCCTAAAAAAGAAAATGAATGCAGCCACAACGTACATCTAATGACTGGTAAGCTGCAATATATGACATTTTTTGTTTTGGGCTTAATAATGCTTTCAGTTAATACCCCATATTTTAACTGCTCAGATCATTCCTTTGTACCATTACTTCCAGTTAGGTGCACCCATGCTGAAGCCACACTTTCAAAATCACAGAATACCCAATATCATTACAATTTCAATATCACTACAAAGCTCAATGACCAAAGGGCATCAGCACAAGAGGGATGAGGCTGTTATGCTGGTCAGACAAATGGCATGCTGACTTTCAGTGTAGAGCAGGGATGATTATCCCAGAATGACATCCTGGCTCCTGTCAAAGGAAACTTGAACGGGCTTTGCTATTTAATCAGAAGTTTAGTGGTACAGAAGGACAGGAAAGCTGGCAAGGTTGGCATCACTTCAGCACAATAAATAAATAGCTCTTGCATATACTTTAAAGCAAAAAAGAAGAGGTTTTGCGCCCATAGATCTGCTGTGTGTGGAGTTCTCCCTTAGGCCAGGTTTACATTTGTACAGGTATATTAATGTGCATTACATTGCATGTTAATGTGCATTGCTTTAATCAGCCCAAAAAATTCAAATAGGCTGACCATGCACCTAGAAGGATTGCAACACGGGTGCCTTGTGCATGGTGTAGCACAGGAGTGTTGCCTTGGTGCATGGATCAAAGGATGAGGACTGCACTCCTTTCAGTGTTCGACCTTGGTAATAGATGGGTGCTTTTAGTGACTTTTAATAGATGATGCCTCACAAATCACAGTAAAACGAGACTTCTCCAGAACTCCATTGCAAACAAATACACTCATTTATTAGTGCAATGTCACATCAGTCAAATAAACAAATCGTTTTGTAGCCATGTAGGCTCTCTTCCTCAAGACAACATAATGATGAATGTCGCTATGAGGAAGGGACCCTGCGCTGCCCCGCAATATTGGCTGATGTGACATTGCACTAATAAATGAGTGTATATGATTGTAACAGAGGGCTGGCGATGTCTCACCGTTTCACCATTCTTCAAAATGAATGTCACCCTAGCACAATATAATGTGAAATACTACACACACAAAACTGCAGCACAGTAGTGTGAACTGTCCCTTAGGCCCCATGTACACAGGACACTTCTGAGCGATGTAAACTGACTGCTGGAAAACGTAGGTTAAAAAACGTCTGTTTAGCCATGTTTGCATTACGCGTTTATGCGCGTTTGCATTTAGAAGCGTTTTTTACAGATAAGCACAGGAGAACCTCCCAAATGCCCAGAATGCGCAGAAAAGTGGTAAATTAATAACTATGTCAGACTGTTTCAGAGAAATACAGAGAGTAGAAGCAGAGACAGCAGTATGTGTTGAGATTAGCTTAGGTGCGAGTTGCTCATTAACATTTCTTTTGTTTCCAAGGGTGGGAAAGGTGTCTGGTGGAGTGAGTCATTAAGGCCACCTGGCAGGGGCTCTGCATGAGGAATTTAAGGTGTGAATGTACATTAACATATCTTTTGTTCCAAGGGTGGGAGAGGTCTGAAGTGTGGGTTTGGTCATTACAATGTGTGACAAGCTTCATAGGAACAGCCTGTGTTCAGTGTTTTGTCCATTTGAGTACCTTCAAAACGCTTTGCATGCATTTTTCATTATGAAAAAAGGCTCTGGACAGCATCGGGAACTTATAAACGCAATTTGCTGCATTTAGCTGCGTTTACAAGCGTTTTGAATTTGAAACGCTGATAAAATCGACTGCTGAACACACGTTTTCTGCATTCAAAAAAACTACTGTAAACGCAAATGCCTGTAAACAACTGTAAACAAAGATGTGTACATGGACACATAGGAAAACATTAGGGTGAGTTCAGGGGCTGCTGAGAAAAACGCTGAACAGCTCCTAAACATGAGTTTATCAGCTGCAGTGTACATGAGCCCTTAAAAGTGAACTCTAGGCAGATAAGACACCAGTTCTTTGAAAGCAAATAGTGGAGCACTGAATATGGCTTATCAGCCTCCTTCAGTCCCCTGTACCACAGAGCTCAGACTCAAAGAGAAGCAGCACATAAAGCAGTGCTCATGTTCTAACAAGGAACATGCTGACAGGATGAGAGAGCAGAGTGACAAAGACATGAGGTTGTAAGTCTCCTGCTTCTCCTTTACACTCCATTCACACCTAAGCAGTTTGCTTTTTGTCTATTTTGCAGTGCTTTTCGCAATTCATTTTGTGTTTTTCTACACGCTTTTTGCCGTGTTTTTGATACATTTTTCATGCATTTCCTGTTTTGTTCAGCTTTTTTTTTTTAAAGTAGAATTTTTTTTGCTGGGCAGAATAAAAATGCAAAACACAAAATGCGGCAAAAACGCACTACCATACATTTCAGTAGATTCTCCATTGAACTCTATTGTAGCACAAATTATGCTTTTTGCTTTTAAGAAAAGTCCCTGACCCTTTCCAAAAACGCAGCAGCTCAAAAAAACCATAGATGTGAACATGTTCCATAGGAAACCATGTTAAATGGACTGTAGTCCGTTTCTGCAAAAAGCACTAAAAAATGCATTGGTGTGAACGGAGCAGAGGCAAGACTGAGTTGAATTTTTTAACTGTAGAAGAGAACAGTCAGGTCTTCAGGCTGGCTGTACAGTTGGGTACGACTGTTTGCCTCTCAGGAATTATGTATAAGAATACCAATCCTTTGGCGAGTAAAACAGTGTTAATATGTCTATTTCATCTTTTTTTTTTTTTTGTGCCTGAAGTTCAGCTGTAAGCCTTTCATTGATTGGCTTTGCTTCCTTTGGACTGGCTTTGCTTCCTTTGGACATGAGAACACTGAAGCGTGAGGCAACAGCAAGTGAAAGTCTCTGATGATTTTCTCCATCTATTTTTCTCTTTATAGCTTCCAATATTCTCAAAAGCTTCTCAGGAGACACCAAATCCATTTAAACTCAGTTATGCTGGAAATCAGAAGTGTTCAGCCTTTTTTAATGTTATGGACCAGCTATCTATGTACTCTTTCCGTACAGTTTGTCATTACATTGAGACGTACATCCAAAATGTGTCTATGTAGTATTGTGTTCAGTGGGCAGCATTTCAAGCAATGTGTGGAACCTAGAAACGTATTTTGGACAGGGACATATATTCAGATGGCCAAGCACAAATTTATGTATAACTAAATGTAAACCAAATTACTCAGTGCTCCAAATATATACAGTTAATTAAAGTCCAAAGTGGGCACTCTGATAGGGATGCAAAGGATGGGGGGCAGCACAGTGGATAAGCATGTCTGCCTGGCAGTACCAGGGTCTTTGGTTCAAATCCCAACCACGGTACTACTTGCCATGTTCTTCCTGTGTGGGTTACCTCCCACTCTCCAAAGACATGTTAGTAGGTCGATTGGCATCTGTCTAAAATTGATCTTAGTATGTATATTTATGTATAAATGTGAGTTAGGAACCTTGGATTGTAACCTCCTAGAGGGCAGAGACTGATGTGAATGTAATATATATATACTGTATATATATATATAACTGTGTATATATATATATATACAGTTAGGTCCATATATATTTGGACACAAGCACAATTTTAGTTTTTTCAGATATTTACCAAAACATATTCAAGCTATAGTTGTATAATGGATACAAGCTGAAAGTGCACACTCTCAGGTTTAATTTGAGGGTATGTACATCCATATTGGAGGAAGGGTTTAGGAATTACAGCTCTTAAGAGTAGCCATCCCCACTTTTTCAAGGGACCAAAAGTAATTGGACAAATGAATATAATCATAAATAAAATGTTTATTTGTAATATTTTGTTGAGAATCCTTTACTGACAATGACTGACTAAAGTGTGGAAACCATGGACATTACCAAAGACTGGGTTTCTTCCTTTCTGATGCTTTGCCAGGCTCTAACTGCAGCTGTCTTTAGTTGTTCTTTGTTTGTGGGTCTTTCTGAATTTAGTTTTGCCTTCAGCAAGTGAAATGCATGCTCAATGGGGTTGAGATCAGGTGATTGACTCAGTCATTGCAGAATATTCCACTTCTTTTCCTTCAAAAGCTCCTGGGTTGCTTTTACAGTGTGTTTTGGATCATTGCCCATCTGTACTGTGAAGCGCCGTCCAATCAACTTTGCTGCATTTGGCTGAATCTGGGCTGACAGTATATCTCTAAACACTGCAGAATTCGTTCATCAATAAACACCAATGACCCAGTGTCACTGTAAGCCATGCATGCCCATGCCATCACACTGCCTCCACCATGTTTTACAGATGACGTTGTGTGCTTTGGATCATGCGCTGTTCCAAGCCTTCTCCACACTACACTTTTTTCTTCCCATCATTCTGGTACAGCCCGCATTCATTATATAACTATAGCTTGAATATGTTTTGGTAAATATATGAAAAAAACTAAAATTGTGCTTGAGTCCAAATATATATGGACCTAACTGTGTATGTGTGTGTATGTATATGTGTATATATGTATATATATATATATATATATATATATATATATATATGTGTGTGTGTGTAAAGCGCTGCACAATTTGTCGGCGCTATATAAGTACCTGTGATAAAAAATATTCCCACAGCTCCTTATGTCAGTATATGTGATGGATCCACTTGAAGCATATAAAAGAAGCAGCAGCACACAGGGATAAGTAAGACCGATATTGTATCACTTCATTAAAACATAGCACACTAACATCTTAGATGCTTATGCCCAGCCTAGAGTGCAATGGCTAGCTGGTAATTGCAATGTCAAAAACACATTCATACTAGCCAATCGGTAAGCCTCTGCGCAGTGGCGTCTATAGCCGCGTCTCATGCAGCTCTCTGACAGGATGCTGCACAACGTCATAGAAGTGGGCAGACGGCAACGCATTTCATGTACCCTTTGTCAAGCCTTGTTGCCAAGAGACTACTAGCTCTTATTTTTTATCCCCACCACCACAGTAGCGAGCTCTCAAATGCTGACCTCAGAGCTTCTGTGTCAGGGGAGAGAAAGCACATGAGAGGGGGTTTGAATTGGAGAAAGCCCGATGCTATGATGGTTGAGGTGAGCAGTAAGAGCTAGGAGTCTCTTAGCAAAGTCCTAGAAACAAGGCAAGATTGGATGATGCCATATCTGGGAGTTTTTCAGTCAGGCTTCAGGAGGTACAGAAATCCCCTACACCTATAGTAAGGGCATTATTCAGCTTTGGTCTGAGCTGCCAGTTTGTTTTTATCTACAGGCACTCCTTACCTGCATAGACAGTTTTTTGGTAAAGGTGGAACTGAACTCTGGAAACTGTGCCCAAAGTTCTGTTCCGTGTTCCAAGATACTTTAACCTACAGCAAAAAATTGGGATGACCGCTCTCTAGGTAAGTGTTACCCCTATGTTCTGGTATGTTAAAAAGTATAAAAACCATAAAGTCAGAATTACAGCCAGACAACTAAATTGTATTATTTTCTGAAAAGAAGTTGCATTTAACAGGCTTCCTCAGTTCTGTAAAGAGGTTCTGTGTACCCTGAGAGGTACTGTATACAAATGTAAGAAGGACAGTTTCTCTTGGAGGCCTGCGTAGTTATGTTAGTTTCTAAACTCTTACTTATAGATCATAGTAGCTTTTCTAGCTGATCTATCTGTTGTCTGTGCTGTAAGTTTGCTGCAGAGTTGCAGAATGCACAGAGGGTGCAAATTTAGTCACGTAGTCTCCGTCTGTTGAAAATGGGGCTGACAATCTGCCATAATATCTGTAGAAACACTTGAAGGCATTACAGATATGTTCTGACTTCTGCTAATGAGGCAGCAGACATTTTTACTATGAATCAAACAGCACTTTCTGATCCGCACAACTGACATCCATCCACTTTTTAGGATTATTGCTCCATCCCATCAGTCTAATGCTGGCGTATTATAATCCATAGTGTTGCCATCTAATAAGTCTTTGCAACATGACCTGAGTGTGGAGCAAGCATTCCCTACTGTGTCATGTCTATGCCGAAGCTAATTCTGGTCAGCAGGAGTGCATTTAAGAAGTGTCCTTCATTAGACGCTGTCATTCTCTCAATTACTTACTCTTTTCTCCTCGGAGGCTTGTTCTGAATGAGCACTGTGTGAAATCTGTTTTTCAATTCCACACACTTGACGCAGCAGGATCGGAACAATGGCCAGGAATGAAAAAATCAATAAGGATCATTATCCAATGTATTAACACATGCCGGTAATTATGTGGCTTTGTTAATCCATTCTCATGGCTATCACCTCACAAGGAGACCGATTTATTGGGTTACTGACCTTGAATAACAAATATTCCTTAATACCACCAGACATTCCAATGTTTTTACTGGACTTTTGTAAATGTGTATTCTTATAACTGTATTCTGGTAATACTTTATATTATATTTATATTTACAATGCATTCATAAAGTATTCAGACCCCCTTCACTTCTTTCAATTTTGTTATGTTGCAGCCTGATACTACAGTTGTTTAAATTCATTTTTTTTTTCAGTTTAATTTACTCAGTACCCCATAATGACAAAGTGAAAACAAAATTTTAGAAATGTCTGCAAATGTATGAAAAGGGAAAAACTAACATATTATATTGGCATAAGTATTCAGACCCTTTTCGTCAACACTTGAAATTTAGCTCAGGTGCCTTCAATTTCTCTTGAACCTTGCTGAGATGTTTCTACGCCTTGATTGGAGTCCACCTGTGGTAAATTAAAATGATTAGACATAATTTGGAAAGGCACACACCTCTCTATAAAATGCCTTACAGCTGACAATGCATACTGTATCAGAGTAAAAGCCATGAGGTCACTACCTGCAAAGCTCAGAGACAGGATCATTGCAAGACACAGATCTAGGGAAGGCTGCAAAAAAAGTTTTGCTGCAGTGAACGTTCCCAAGAGCACAGTCACTTCAAAAAAAGTGCTCCGATGCTGCATCTGTCCCCCATTGGCTCTAAGTGTGATCACATGACTGCTGATCACTGAATTCTTACAGCTTCTCTGAGCAGAGAGTGGGACTGTCAGTCACTCACTGGAGCGCTAGGCTGTGGAGGGGGAGGGAGCAGCTGGCTCAGCCTCTCAGCAACTTGCTGAGAGGCTGAGCCAGGTGCCACTCCAAATTCTGGGGTGAATCCCGACTTTAAAGTCGGGATCTTTCCCCAGCCTGGACCGGCTGAGTGACATCAGCAGACAGCAGGCTTCAGCCCGCTGTCAGGTGAAAACAGGTCACAGGAGTGCAGAACGTACTGCATTCCAGTGATCCACAGAAGAAGTACAGCCAAAAGAGCTTTGGCTGTACGTCTCCTTTAAGGCTCACTCATATCATGTGTGTGACCTGTATTATTCTGCACAGAGCAACACAGGCTCAGCGCAAGGGCACATAGAAACAACTAGAACCTGCTTTCTCTTGTTTGAATAATGTTTATAAAAAAAGAGAACAATTGTTTTCAGTGTACTGTTTACTGCTGCCTTGAGGTGGGTTGTGGTGTGGTGCGCAAAATGCAGATATACACCTTACCTCACGCCAGCTCATTGCACTGCACTGCAATGGAGCTGCAATGCATAAGGATGAATCAAATGTTATTTAATGACATTTAAATACTTAAAGGGATTGTTCACCTTAACCAAAAAACTGCCAATGCTGATAGGGCTGTCTGTAGATAAAAACAACTAAAGTTGAACAATGCCCTTGCTATAGTTGTAGGTCATTACCTCATGAAGCCTGACTGAAATACCCCCAGGACGTCGCTAAGTGAGACCTACATATTACTGCTCACCTTCTCCATCACAGGAGTGAGCTCTCAGACGTTGAGCTTAGTGCTATTGTATCAGGGGAGAGATGTGAGTGTCTGAATCAGAGAAAAAGCTCACTCCTGTCAGGGTGAGAAGTAAATGACTAGACCTCACTTAGCAACATCCTGGAATTACTTAGCAACATCCTGGGATTACTCCAGTCAGGCTTCATGAGGTATGTAAATGGCCTACACCTATAGCAAGGACATTATTCAACTTTAATCAGAGACACACAGTTTGTTTTTATCCACAGATGTCCCTTACCTGGACTTAGGCAGTTCTTTGGTGAAGCTGAACGGTGCCCTGCATTATAATGTATGATCCTCACCGCAAATACAGGATGGATACCAGTTTTCATGTTAAACTGTCCCATTAGGCTCCATACACACGGGGCATTTTAATAACGCTGGTAACGTTAGCTGTGTAGAGTCACGTTAAAAATGGGTGTTTTTGGCGTTTTTTAGCAGTTTTGTATTAGCGTATAGCAGCGTTTTGGCACGTTGTTTCACTTTTTTTCACATTTGCGTTTTTCAGTGTTTTTTAGAGGTTTCTTTGACACCCCCCCCAAATTTTTTTTTTGGCAAACAATTCCAAAAATGCTGGTTTGCCACGATTTACTGCGTTTTTCAGCGTTAGAGCGTTTTATTCAGCTAAAAAACTTCTCTAGAAACCCACTAGTCCTGGGTTTTTTCCCAGCCAAAAAATGCCCCTGGCAAAAAAACGTTGATTACAGTCTATGTGTTCATGGACACATAGGATAACATGCTGGGGGGTTTACTGGCTGTCGAAAAAACATCAAAAGCCAAAAACAGCAGCTATAAAAACGTCCAGTGTGCATGAAGAATTTTAGTGCTCAGGCTGGTGTCAATAAGCCACAAACTTGCTCTGTTTTCCAGACGTGACTATTCTATATTTTAGGGTTGTTCTGGTCAGCACGTATACCTGAGGGCTGTTGGATTGTACAGGTGAAACTTGAAAAATTTGAATATTGTGCAAAAGTTCATTTATTTCAGTAATGCAACTTAAAAGGCAAAACTAATATATGAGATAAACTCATTACATGCAAAGCAAGATAGTTCAAGCCGTGATTTGTCATAATTGTGATGATTATGGCTTACAGCTCATGAAAACCCCAAATCCACAATCTCAGAAAATTAGAATATTGTGAAAAGGTGCAATATTCTTGGCTCAAAGTGTCCCACTCTAATCAGCTAATTAGCCACAACATCTGTAAAGGGTTCCTGAGTCTTTAACTAGCTGCCGACCGCAGATAGCCGAATGACGGCTGCACTGCGGCCGGCCAGTTCTGAGTGGACGTCATATGACGTCCTCCCAGAACGCGCTCTCCTGCGCGCCCCAGGGGGCGCGCACCCGGCGATCTCCGTGATCGCTGTGTCCTACGGACACAGCTGATCACGTGATGTGGTAAAAGGCCAATCACAGCGGCCTTTTACCACGTGATCAGCGGTGTCCAATGACACGCTGATCAGAGGGAAATGCAAGTGCCGTTTCTCGGCTGCACTTTCCTCACGCTGTCAGATCGTGAGGAAAGTACTGCCGAGAACCGGCAGTTGTCAGAGCGGGGATCGGCACCGATCATCAGGGCACTGATGATCAGTGCCCTGACGATCGGTGCCCAGCAGTGCCACCCGCAAGTTCCGCCCACCTGTGCCCAGCAGTGCGCCCACTAGCCCCACCCACCCGTGCCCAGCAGATCACCCACCCGTGCCCAGCAGTGCACCAACCTGTGCCCAGCAGTGCACCCACCTGTGCCACTCTGCAGTGCCACCTACCTGTGCCCAGAAGTGCCACCCATCTGTGCCCAGCAGTGCCACCCACCTGTGCCCACCCACCTGTGCCCACCAGTGCCACCCACCTGTGCCCACCCACCAGTGCTGCCCACCAGTGCCACCCACCAGTGCAGCCCAGCAGTGCTGCCAGTCAGTGCCCAGGGGTTGTGCCAGTCAGTGCCGCCAGTCAGTGCCCAGCAGTGATGCCAGTCAGTGCCGTCTATCAGTACCCATAATCAGTGTCACCTATCAGTGCCACCTATCAGTGCTGCATATTAGTGCCGCCTATCCGTGACACCTCATTAGTGCTGTCTATCAGTGCCGCCTATCCGTGCCACCTCATTAGTACTGCCTATCAGTGCCCTTTAGTGCTGCCTATCAGTGCCCATCAGTGCCGCCTATCAGTGCCTATCAGTGCTGCCTCATCAACGCACATCAGTGAAGGAGAAAAAATACCTGTTTGAAAAATTTTATAAAAGAAACGAAGAAACTTTTTTTTTTTTTTTTCAAATTTTTTGCATTTTTTTTATTTTTAGCGCAAAAAGTAAAGCGCCCAGTGGGGGTTAAAAAAATACCACCAAAAGAAAGCTCTATTTGTGAGAAAAAAATGATCAAAATTTCATATGGGTACAATGTTGCATGACCGCGCAATTGTCAATCAAAGTGCGGCAGCGCTGAAAGCTGAAAATTGGCCTGGTAAAGAAGGGGGTATAAGTACCTGGTAGGCAAGTGGTTAAATAGTCTCTCAGTCTGGTTCAGTAGCAATCACAATCATGGGAAAGACTGCTGACCTGACAGTTGTGCAGAAAACCATCATTAACACCCTCCATAAGGAGGGAAAGCCTCAAAAGGTAATTGCAAAAGAAGTTGGATGTTCCCAAAGTGTTGTATCAAAGCACATTAATAGAAAGTTATGTGGAAGGGAAAAGTGTGGAAGAAAAAGGTGCACAAGCAGCAGGGATGATCGCAGCCTGGAGAGGTTTGTCAGGAAAAGGACATTCAAAAGTGTTAGGGACATTCACAAGGAGTGGACTGAGGCTGGAGGCAGTGCATCAAGAGCCACCACACACAGATGGATCCTGGACATGGGCTTCAAATGTCGTATTCCTCTTGTCAAGCAACTTCTGAACAACAAACAACGCCAGATCCGTCTTACCTGGGCTAAAGAAAAACAGACCTGGTCTGTTGCTCAGTGGTCCAAAGTCCTCTTTTCTGATGAGAGCAACTTTTGCATCTCATTTGGAAACCAAGGACCCAGAGTATGGAGGAAGAATGGAGAGGCACACACTGCAAGATGCTTGAAGTCCAGTGTGAAGTTTCCACAGTCTGTGTTGATTTGGGGAGAAATGTCATCTGCTGGTGTTGGTCCACTGTGCTTCATTAAGTCCAGGGTCAACGCAGCCATCTACCAGGAGACTTTGGAGCACTTCATGCTTCCTTACGCAGATGAGCTCTATGGGGATGCTGACTTAATTTTCCAGCAGGACTTGGCACCTGCCCACACTGCCAAAAGCACCAAAACCTGGTTCAATGACCGTGGGATTACTGTGCTTGATTGGCCAGCAAACTTGCCTGACCTGAACCCCGTAGAGAATGTATGGGGCATTGCCAGGAGAAAGATGCGAGACATGAGACTGAACAATGCAGAAGAGCTGAAGGCCGCTATTGAAGCATCCTGGTCTTCCATAACACCTCAGCAGTGCCACAGGCTGATAGCTTCCATGCCATGCCGCATTGAGGCAGTAATTGCTGCAAAAGGGGCCCAAACCAAGTACTGAGTACATATGCATGCTTATACTTTTCAGAGGTCTGATATTGTTCTATGTACAATCCTTGTTTTATTGGTTGCATGTAATATTCTAATTTTCTGAGATTGTGGATTTGGGGTTTTCATGAGCTGTAAGCCATAATCATCACAATTATGACAAATCACGGCTTGAACTATCTTGCTTTGCATGTAATGAGTCTATCTCATATGTTAGTTTCACCTTTTAAGCTGCATTACTGAAATAAATGAACTTTTGCACGATAATCTAATTTTTTCGAGTTCCACCTGTATTTGTAAGGCCAGCTGCTTTCCAAAATCTATTACTACAGAGTTATAGCACTTTACGCACTGCAGTATTACTGCTAGGCTAATTAAAATTTAAACTGTCTGCTAATTGCATCAATAGACAATCCCCAGGAGCCAAGTAACCAGAGCATTTAAACATTTTCGTTTTTAAGTAATTTCTGTACATCTAAATGGAAATACATATTCATCTTTCTGATCAAGATCTCTGTGTCTGAAACATACAGTATTCATAGTGATGGTTTCTATAATGTTTCCTGTTACATGTTTTATGGCCCATTCATACTATTATTCAGGATTTATAAAGTCCCAACTGTTTGTACAGTACTTTACAATATAAAGGGATGCAGTACAGTAGCAACACAATTCAATACAAGAGAGTTAGGAGAGCCCCTGCTCCTGAGAGCTTACAATCTAATAGGGAGGGCAAGTGGAACAAAAGGTAATAACACTAAGGGATGCACTGATGGGAGAAATAAAAGAGTCAGTTGTTAGGTGAAGGCAGGATAGGCTTCCCTGAAGAAATGAGTTTTCATGGATTGCCTAAGGCCCCATGTACACGGGACACTTCTGAACGATGGAAACTGACTGCTGGAAAACGTAGGTTAAAAAAGGTATGTTTAGCTGTGTTTGCATAATGCATTTATGCACGTTTATGCGCGTTTATGAGCATTTGCGTTTAGAAGCGTTTTTTTAAAGATAAGCACAGGAGAACCTCCCAAATGCCCGGAATGCACTGAAAAGTGGTAAATTAATAACTATTTCAGACTGTTTCAGAGAAATACAGAGAGTAGAAGCAGAGACAGCAGTATGTGTTAAGATTAGCTAGGTGTGAGTTGCTCATTAACATTTCTTTTGTTTCCAAGGGTGGGAAAGGTGTCTGGTGGAGTGAGTCATTAAGGTCACCTGGCAGGGGGTCTTCATGTGCAATTTGAGGTGTTAATGGTCATTAACATATCTTTTGTTTCCAAAGGTGGGAGAGGCCTGAGGTGTGAATTGGTTATTACAATGTGTGGCAAGCTTGGTAGGAACATCCTGTGTACAGTGTTTTGTCCATCTGAGCACCTTGAAAATGCTTTGCATGTATTTTTCATGATGAAAAAAGGCTCTGGACAGCATCAGGAACTGGAAGAGTTAAAAAAAAAATTCAAACGCAAACACTTAAAACGCGATTTGCTGCATTTAACCGTGTTTACAAGCGTTTTGCGTTTGAACTGCTGATAAAATCGACTGCTGAACCCAAGTTTGGTGCGTTCAAAAAAATTACTAAACTCACATGCCTGTAAATGACTGTAAACGAAGATGTGTACATGGACACATAGGAAAACATTAGGGTGAGTTCAGGGGCTGCTGAAAAAAATGCTCAACAGCTCCTAAACGTGCGTTTATCAGCTGCAGCGTACATGAGCGCTAAAGTGGGCAGAGCAGGAGAAAGCTGGACAGCTTGGGGTAGAGAGTTCCAGAGGAAAGGAGAAGCTCTGAAGAAGACCTGGAGATGAGCATGGATGGAGGAAGCGAGGGAGCTAGAGAGAAGGAGGTCTTGGGAAGAGTGAATAGTTTGGGTGATCTATTGAAACAAAATTTGTGATGTAGCTTTTTTATTAGTTAAATGGGCTTGTACACCCTAATATATGAAAGAAGGGACATGACCCCCCCCTTTCCTTTTTTTTTTCACACAGCATACCACAACACACAGAATTGTATTTTGGTGCACTACAGTGCAGATCCATTGCCTGCTAGTTTAAGGGTACATTGGGTTGTCATTGTAGTGAATGGCTCTAAAGTGCACTGCGGATTCTATAATAATATGCCGTGCGTAATCCTTGTTTTACCACACGTTACCGCAAACGACAACTCTGACTGAGCCCTCCATCTTAGCTTTAGTACCTGGGGCTCAATGACCCAGAGAGAATGTGTATTTCAGGTGTCCTAAGACTTTAAATTACTTCAATTCAAATAAAGTCATGAACACCCTGTAAAAGAAGAAGTTTAATACTTGGGCCAACTGTATGTTAAATCTTCATTCTCTTGAAGATCTACAAGCTCCACTGTTATCCAGTACTTCCTGGTGTGTCAGACAGCATGTCTCCTTCCTACCTGCTGAAAGGTACACTACAGGACACAGTCCAGCAGAGCACATAAAAGCGTTGGATAGCAATGGTGCTCGTAGATGTTCAGTAGAGTGATTTAACACTCTACTTTGCCAGAAAGGTAAAAAAAGACAGAGTCACTTTAAAAGACTATATAAATCAGACAAAAAATCATCAAGCGCTCAGGAAACCAATTGCGCAAGCCGCATATGCACTGAAAAAAGAAACCCTAAAGCCTTCAAAATAATCAGAAAAAACAGTGCAGCGCTATAATATTAGACAGTGTAAGTTGGAATAAATAAATATAGAATAATAATCAATGAAATTACTAGATCAATAAATCATTATTAGATAGTGATAATCAATATAAGTGAATGAAGCGTTATGATGGGCGCAAAAAAATTCTATGAAACTGTGAAAAGTCTTATAACAAAAAGTGTTCATGAAATAGTGAAGGCTTGACAAAATGAGGTCAGCATTGTCAAGGTCCTACCTTTTCCCTGAGGTTATGTTACTCCATGTGCTGGCGTCCATCTTGGATACTGCTGTGCATGGTGGGAATCCTTTTATGCCTTCAGGTCTCTGAGGTCCATCCCCCAGAGGGGTGTGGCTGATGACATATAAGCCTGTGGTCCGCACATGCTCATTGCACTTGTGTCTTGTGTCTTTGTGTTGCTATTACTCTGTTCTGACTCTCGTGACTCTCCTGGTATCTGATTCGGCTTGTACTCGACTATTCTTTGTATTCTCCTTTGATCTGACTCTCCATTGCTGAACCAGGCTCGTGACCTGTGATTCTCGTCTGCTGTCCTGTACTGTTTTGTCCTATTGTTGTTGACCCGGCCTGTCTGACTACTCTTTTGTCTCTTCCACCTGCTACATGCCATTGGCGGCGGCCATTACCGCAGCTGGGGTGTCTCGGGGGCCACGACCTGGTTCCTGGCTGCGTCAAGTCCATCCCCACCATCAGGGGCCCTGGTGAAGGGCAGCCTGGGACTTAGACTCCGCGCCCTGAGGGACTTCGGTCTGTGGGTGGTGGTTGTCGTCAGCCAGTGCGTTACATTGTTAGGCCTGCCTGTCCGTTCCCCGGCCCCAGTCCTGACAAGCATACAGTGCTCCAAATAACTCCTAATGCACAAGTGATATCCAATAAATCCATGTGGCTTGCGTACTCACCAGATGTGCATGATTAATGCGCAATATGTTGAACAAAAATCTGCAGGAAGCCCCCTTTAAATGGATCTGATAGACAGCATGGAACCAGGATCCCTTCTCTGGACACAAGCCTCCTGTGCAGCCACGCTTGCACTGGGGTCCTGGGAATCATTAGCTCAAACCAGAGCCAATAAAAAAGATGCTCATAGTGTAGTAATGTTGCCACTTTATTATGTAAAAAATAAGTTTAAAAATCTTCCACGTAGAAATGCATGAAAACAGCAGCATGAAAAACAATATGGCTGAACAGCCACTCCCTAAGATGGCCGCCAGACCTTTGTGCGGCTCTGGCGGTGTGACGTCACGGCTTACGGCTCCCCCTTGACGTGTTGCCCCTGATTACTTTAAAAGGCTGCATGCCTTTTCTGAACCTCCAAATTACTATGTAGTGACCTACACCTTTAGGCTTGGTTCACACTAGTGCAGGTGGAAGCCACTGCGGGACGAGGTGTGGGTAAATCTGCAACCACCTGCACGCAAAATGCAGGACCCACGGGCTGGTGCCATTAACCTTGATGGCATGCTGCCCACACTGGGAATCTGACCCACACTGGGAACCACACTATAGCACGGTTCCCAGTGCAGGCTGCGATTTCTGGAAAGGTGCAGGGACCTTTTTTCCTGCATTTTGCAAAGCACGGCAGCTCATTCAAATTAAGCGACCCACAAAACCACGCTGGTCTAAATGAGGACACTCATCTGGTGTCTTACCCCTTACATTGGAGAGATTTCACATCCAGTGGTGTCTTTAGGGCAAAAATAAAGCGGAATTTCTCCCATGGGACACAGGTAGACTGATGGACACACAAATACAAGTTCATAGAATTTACTGGGTCCTGCAGGCCAAATATAAATACAAATTACAGTGAACACAACATCAATAATAGAACTAAAATTCAGACATGCATTTCTCTTTCTTTTTAAAACAAGAGCAGCGCTCAGATTGCATATAGAACACAAAATGAATCACGTCCTATTCTGACAGAATTCTCGAAATGTTGTTATGGCAACATAAGGCATCTCTTTTCAAAGTCATAAACTCATTGACTTCCATGGCATTTTTTGTGCAACATTGGCGATGGCTTATATGTGTATTTTTTGGTATTATTATATTGTGATTTTAAATTAAATATGTGTACTATACAATATAGAAATGCAAATTCAATTAAAATAAAAAAATGATGACATAGATACAGTCAGGTCCATAAATATTGGGACATGGACACAATTCTAACATTTTTGGCTCTATACATCACCACAATGGATTTGAAATTAAACGAACAAGATGTGCTTTAACTGTAGACTGTCAGCTTTAATTTGAGGGTATTTACATCCAAATCAGGTGACCGGTGTAGGAATTACAACAATTTGCATATGTGCCTCCCACTTGTTAAGGGACCAAAAGTAATGGGACAGAATAATAATCATAAATCAAACTTTCACTTTTTAATACTTGGATGCAAATCCTTTGCAGTCAATTACAGCGTGAAGTCTGGAACGCATAGACATCACCAGACGCTGGGTTTCATCCCTGGTGATGCTCTGCCAGGCCTCTACTGCAACTGTCTTCAGTTCCTGCTTGTTCTTGGGGCATTTTCCCTTCAGTTTTGTCTTCAGCAAGTGAAATGCATGCTCAATCGGATTCAGGTCAGGTGATTGACTTGGCCATTGCATAACATTCCACTTCTTTCCCTTAAAAAACTCTTTGGTTGCTTTTGCAGTATGCTTTGGGTCATTGTCCATCTGCACTGTGAAGCGGCGTCCAATGAGTTGTGAAGCATTTGGCTGAATATGAGCAGATAATATTGCCAGAAACGCTTCAGAATTCATCCTGCTGCTTTTGTCAGCAGTCACATCATCAATAAATACAAGAGAACCAGTTCCATTGGCAGCCATACATGCCCACGCCAAGACACTACCACCACCATGCTTCACTGTTGAGGTGGTATGCTTAGGATCATGAGCAGTTCCTTTCCTTCTCCATACTCTTCTCTTCTCATCACTCTGGTACAAGTTGATCTTGGTCTCATCTGTCCATAGGATGTTGTTCCAGAACTGTGAAGGCTTTTTTAGATGTCGTTTGGCAAACTCTAATCTGGCGTTCCTGTTTTTGAGGCTCACCAATGGTTTACATCTTGTGGTGAACCCTCTGCATTCACTCTGGTGAAGTCTTCTCCTGATTGTTGACTTTGACACACATACACCTACCTCCTGGAGAGTGTTCTTGATCTGGCCAACTGTTGTGAAGGGTGTTTTCTTCACCAGGGAAATAATTCTTCGGTCATCCACCACAGTTGTTTTCCGTGGTCTTCCGGGTCTTTTGGTGTTGCTGAGCTCACCGGTGCGTTCCTTCTTTTTAAGAATGTTCCAAACAGTTGTTTTGGCCACGCCTAATGTTTTTGCTATCTCTCTGATGGGTTTGTTTTGTTTTTTCAGCCTAATGATGGCTTGCTTCACTGATAGTGACAACTCTTTGGATCTCATCTTGAGAATTGACAGCAACAGATTCCAAATGCAAATAGCACACTTGAAATGAACTCTGGACCTATTATCTGCTCATTGTAATTGGGATAATGAGGGAATAACACACACCTGCCCATGGAACAGCTGAGAAGCCAATTGTCCCATTACTTTTGGTCCCTTAACAAGTGGGAGCCACATATGCAAACTGTTGTAATTCCTACACCGTTCACTTGATTTGGATGTAAATGCCCTCAAATTAAAGCTGACAGTCTGCAGTTAAAGCACATCTTGTTTGTTTCATTTCAAATCCATTGTGGTGGTGTATAGAGCCAAAAATGTTAGAAATGTGTCCATGTCCCAATATTTATGGACCTGACTGTATATCATACCTTTAAAGTATGTATATATATATATATATATATATATATACATATATATATATATATATATATACATATATATATATATATATATATATATACATATATATATATATATATATATATATATATATACAGTATATATATATACAGTGGGGCAAAAAAGTATTTAGTCAGCCACCAATTGTGCAAGTTCTCCCACTTAAAAAGATGAGAGAGGCCTGTAATTGGCATCATGGGTAGACCTCAACTATGAGAGACGAAATGAGAAAAAAAATCCAGACAATCACATTGGCTGATTTGGAAAGAATTTATTTGCAAATTATGGTGGAAAATAAGTATTTGGTCAATATCAAAAGTTCATCTCAATACTTTGTTATATATCCTTTGTTGGCAATGACAGAGGTCAAACGTTTCCTGTAAGTCTTCACAAGGTTGGCAAACACTGTTGCTGGTATGTTGGCCCATTCCTCCATGCAGATCTCCTCTAGAGCAGTGATGTTTTGGGGCTGTCGCTGGGCAACACGGACTTTCAACTCCCTCCAAAGGTTTTCTATGGGCTTGAGATCTGGAGACTGGCTAGGCCACTCCAGGACCTTGAAATGCTTCTTACGAAGCCACTCCTTCGTTGCCCGGGTGGTATGTTTGGGATCATTGTCATGTTGGAAGACCCAGCCACGTTTCATCTTCAATGCCCTTGCTGATGGAAGGAGGTTTGCACTCAAAATCTCACGATACATGGACCCATTCATTCTGTCCTGTACATGGATCAGACGTCCTGGTCCCTTTGCGGAGAAACAGCCCCAAAGCATGATGTTGCCACTCCCATGCTTCACAGTAGGTATGGTGTTCTTTGGATGCAACTCAGCATTCTCTCTCCTCCAACACGACAAGTTGTGTTTCTACCAAACAGTTCTATTTTGGTTTCATCTGACCATATGACATTCACCCAATCCTCTTCTGGATCATCTAAATGCTCTCTAGCAAACTTCAGACGGGCCCGGACATGTACTGGCTTAAGCAGGGGGACACGTCTGGCACTGCAGTATCTGAGTCCCTGGCGGCGTAGTGTGTTACTGATGGTAGCCTTTGTTACGTTGGTCCCAGCTCTCTGCAGGTCATTCACTAGGTCCCCCTGCGTGGTCCTGGGATTTTTGCTCTCCGTTCTTGTGATCATTTTGACCCCACGGGGTGAGATCTTACATGGAGCCCCAGATCGAGGGAGATTATCAGTGGTCTTTTATGTCTTCCATTTTCTAATTATTGCTCCCACAGTTGATTTGTTCACACCAAGCTGCTTGCCTGTTGCAGATTCAGACTTCCCAGCCTGGTGCAGGTCTACAATTTTGTTTCTGGTGTCCTTCGACAGCTCTTTGGTCTTCACCATAGTGGAGTTTGGAGTGTGACTGTTTGAGGTTGTGGACAGGTGTCTTTTATACTGATAACAAGTTGAAACAGGTGCCATTGATACAGGTAATGAGTGCAGGACAGAGGAGCCTCTTAAAGAAGAAGGTACAGGTCTGTGAGAGCCAGAAATCTTGCTTGTTTATAGGTGACCAAATACTTATTTTCTACCATAATTTGCAAATAAATTCTTTCCAAATCAGCCAATGTGATTGTCTGGATTTGTTTTCTCATTTTGTCTCTCATAGTTGGTCTACCTATGATGCCAATTACAGGCCTCTCTCATCTTTTTAAGTGGGAGAACTTGCACAATTGGTGGCTGACTAAATACTTTTTTGCCCCACTGTATATATATATAGTGTGTGTATATATTTATATTTACAGTACATACATACAACATATATACAGTATATGGCCAAAACTTGTTTGGTTTTGGAGAAAAGGGAAGGAATAAAAACTGTCTTCTGACTTCTGCAGAAGATTCTGTTGACTAACCTGTTTTGGGGCAATTGTAACCAGGACAAATAGAAAGGTGAATCTTCGCAGATGGGATATGAGCAGCAATCAAAACTCCCCAGTCTACCTAAATATTTTAACCAAAAGAAAAAAACTAATGATAGTATGGCACTAAAGTCAAGCCATAAAATGTCCCACTCTCTAAATAAGTCACAAAACCCTAGTACAGTTAATCCCTAGTGCTTTTAACAAGTGGAGACAAGATCACATACATGCATGTTACTTTGCCTGCTCCAGTTCAGAAGCGTGCTCCCCCCCCCACTATGCGATCACATGATCACAATGTTAACAAAGCTGTTATGAATGAATGTGTGAGCTGTGACTGGTCCACAGCTATCACATGGTACCTGAGCCAATCATAGCACCCTGTACCATGTGCCTAGCTGTAGCCAATCACAGATCAGTAGTGAAAACAGCTGTCATGTAACCCATTCATGACAGTTGAAAACTTTGCTGTTACAATGATCTTCATTGTAACAGCAAACAATGTTGTAAAGAAAAAAAATCCCTGATAACTCCCCCGAAGTAGTTCAGTGTTACTATTTAAAAGAACAAACAACATACTGTCACCAGTCAGTATTCCTGACCACCGTCACACTAGTCATATGATGACGCTGTGCTGCACTGGCGACAGTATGTTTAAAAAAAAAAAAAACCTTTGAAAAAAATTATTTTATTCAATTTCTTAATTTTTTTTAAAAAATTGACAAAAAATTCACCACGCCTCTTACTAAATGCCGCAGACTGTCTGTCTACTTTCCAAAATTGGGTCATTTGGGGGATATTAATATACACCTGTTTGGTTTTTTCTTTACCAAATAGATGTAGCAGAATACTTTTTGGCCTACAATTATAATGAAATTTGATTTTATCAGATATGTTTTATAATAGAAAGTAGAAAATATTGTTTTTTTTTTTAAATTTTCAGTCTTTTTTCATTTATATCGCAAAAAAATAAAAACCCAGTGGTGATCAAATATCACCAAAAGAAAGTTCTATTTGTGTGAAAAAAAAGATAAAAACTTGTGTACAGTATTGCATGACTGCAGAATTGCCAGTTAAAGTAGCGCAGTGCTGAACAGCAAAAAAAAATGCCCTAGCCATGAAGGGGGGAAAATCTTCTGGAGCTCGTGGCTAATATAAATAAAAAAGTTTCAAAAAAAAAACCACGGCACTCACATTTAGGTACAAAAAACCAGATACGTATATCAGCAGTAAGTAGTGAAGTCTGGTATGGCTGAGCAGTCCTGCATGAGATGTATAGGTTTCCCATGCACTAGTAACGTGGACAGCTGGTGGATGGAGGCCTCCGGCATTCTTGTACCTGTTTTACACAAACAGGGAAGGGAACACTATGCAGCCTCAACTGCACTTTCAAGGCCAGATGTATGTTATGTGTGAGACTAGGTAATGCTGGAAGATCATGAATACGAGGATAACATGAAACACTGTCGGAAAGATGGACTTGGCCTTTAAAATGTCTTAGACCCTCTTTATACAGTTTCCCCTTGTCCATTCGGCTACACTCAGCTGTGTATGGTGGGAGTTGGAGCTTATCTCCAGTGGCTTGTTGCCCATTTTCATGATTCATTCAGTGAAGAAGTTTTACACCTTCTAAGCATTGTTGCTGATGCATTTTGTAATGAAGGATATTAAAAGTTTAATGCCATGATGTAAAAACAAAACTTGAAGGCACTTGTGCTTCCACCACTTCCTAATTGATTTAACATTCTGTTTCAGAGCAGCATTATGTACTGGCGAAAGCAAAAATATATTGACTTGGCAGGTGAAGAAAATGGCATGTAATCGGTATTTTGAAATAGGTTTTCTCCTTTACGGAAAAAGTGACAAGACAGACAGGATGTAATTGGATCTGGAGATTGAGGAAGATAAAATTACCAGAGCTCTAAATATCAATTTTTTATTTTTTTGTCAGGAATGGCGATCGTTTAAGGTTCTGAATAATAAATCAAACCAATGGAAAGTTTAGAGCAAAAGAAAACTTTTTCTGAAAATGTTGAGTGTATTGGCAAAATTATTTGTCTTGTGTAGGAACAGTCCTGCTTATGACATTCCCTTGTCCCTCGTTCTTGTGCAGTTGTCCCGCTTTTTGGATCTGTTAAATAAAGCCCAACTCCAGGCAAAAATTAAATGTAAAGAGTTAATTGTGCATCAATGGCCTTACTCCTTAGTCTTCATTTTAAACTCCTCTTTGTAAGCCAGTTTCAGTGTAATGGATGAAAGTTGCTGTTTCCTGTATGAGTAAAGCTTATTCCCTACCCTAGGGACCAGACATTTTTTCTGCTGAACATCTTTGTGGACACCAAGCCCCTCACCACCACTATGTGTCCTCCTACCTCTGGAGCCTATGAGAGAGGACCTGGCCACTGGAAGTATCGCCTCCACCAATTGGAGATGTCCACATCATGCAGGCAGTAATGTGGAGACCTGAAGAAGGACCCCTTAAATAAACAGGATTACCCTAGGTTTACACTTATGCAGATTTCAGTCTGTTTTCCAGTTTGCAGAAATGCACTATAGTCCATTTAACATGATTTTCTATGGATCTAGTTCACATCTGTGTGTTTTGAGCCAGTGCATTTTTTTGGAAAGGGTCAGGGACTTTTTTTCCTGCAGCAGATTGCGTTTTGTTTGTAATAAACTTCAATGGACCCACACCAAGAATGCAACTGTTGCGTTTTTTATGAGTTTTGCAGGGTTTTTTTGCCAATAGGAAAGCATTGACTTTGATGCAACTTTGGATGGGTGAGACTTTAATGCGACTTTTGATGAGTGCAACTTTGATGCAACTCTTGTTGGGTGCTACTTTGATGCAACTTTTTTTTTTGTTAATAGGAAAGTCCCACATGGAAGAAAAATATATTTTAAACAGACACCACTCTAGGAGTCCAGCGTTGTCTTCACCTGGGCCAGTTCTTCGCTGGTCTTCAGGTCATCAGCACCACCATCTTGGCTGTGAGAAGCTGGCGCTCACCAATTCACCAAAAGGTAGCGTGGCACTAGTACTGACACTCTGCTGCATATGAGAGTCATCAACATTTACAAGTGCTAACAGAGATCAGGCCTGATTCTGCCAAAGCTGCGGTTTTGTGTGCAATGTATCAAGTGACAGTGACATACTGACACTGCACTTGCTGGGGGAGAAGGGGGGGGGTAAGCGTAGGGGCTAAAGGCAGGTGCTGGCAGGTGCCAGGGCTCATCTCACTAATGCTGCGGTCTTGGAGACACTATACTAATGTGAATGCTGGTATAGTGCTGATTTAATCAAAGATATTGATCCGTCCAGACACTATACTAGCACTGGAGGTTTATTGTTTATGAGCGTGTTCCTGCCAATCGAGGGGTTAAATGTGATTACTGGTGTACTGACGGGCAATCTGATGCTATCTGGGAGGAACGTGAAAACCATGGGAGCGCGAATCACATATATGTATGTAATTTTGTGCACCCGTGCCGCCCTGAAGCAGTATTTCTATTATAGGGTGGTCAGGAAGTGGTTACAGAAGCTGTTTGGGTTACGTCACTGCATTACTTTAACTGACAATTGTGCGGTCATGCAACACTGCACCCAAATTAAATTTACGACCTTTTTTCCCCACGAATTGAGCTTTCGTTCGGTGGTATTCGATCTCCTGTGCATTTTTTATTTTTCGCGCTATAAAAAAAAAGACCAAAATATTTTTTTTCTCAAAATTGTCTGACTTTTTGCTATAAAATATGTCAGTAAAAAAAATTTAAAAATCACATTTTGTCATAAATTTAGGCCAAAATGTATTCTGCTCCATGTCTTTGCCTCTTTTTTTATACAAATAACGGCGGCGAACAGCAACTTATGGCGGCGATCAGGAGCAGGACTGCGGTGGACATTCTTACACGGGGGGGAACTAACTTGGGGTCACTGAAGTCCCCAGTGACACCAATACAGTGATCAGTACAAAAAATAAAAACTACTGACACTGTACTAATGGCACTGGGGAAGAAGGGGTTAACATTTCGCTAGGGGGCGGGGGTGTTTTCTTCAAAGGAACACACTGATCTGGTTAGTTGCAACTTATTACATTTTTGCTCTTGTGTTTAGATACAATTTAACTTGGCCACCAGGTGACTGAACTAACTTAAAGTGGAACTTCATTCAAAAGGGGAAGCTCTGTTTGAAGTCTTACCTAGTTTTGACTGGTACCCGCTCCCATGTCAATGATCCAAGAAGAAGGTCCCCCCCCCCTCCCCGCAATCTTCTGGGACACGTCATAGGCCCCAGAAGACTGCCGGACCATAAAGCGCAGCACAGCTCACGCATGCGCAGTGGCCATCCTTTTTTAGGGCTCCTCCTGCATTCACCTAGTGAAGAACTAGCCCGGGTGAGGATGGCACTGGATCCCTGGACAGGTAAATGTCCTTACATTATTTTGTAGCTTCTGACTTTTAATTTTTTTTTTTTTCCCAGAGTGAACAACCGCTTTAGGACTGAGTAATCTGAGTGCCTTATACAAGAGTACTTCTGATTTCTGAGCTTAGGGGTGTATTTATAAACGCTTTGCATAGTGGTTCACCCAGTGACAGTTCATGTACATTCATTCTGTGTGAATGGGGCAAAAAAATGAATGCTATAAGGCCACATTCTTGTAATACTCCATGCCATCTAATGGCCAAATGCAGTATTTCCCCTGTTAAATCCGAGAATATATTTGAACATCACAGGAATCAAATAATAACATTCATTTTTTTTACTCCATTTGCACATAACATGCACTTTCACTAGGTGAAATTTTCTATGAATATATCCCTTAGCGTTTTCTATCTGTTCATCCCAATACCTGCATATTGTGGTCCCAGGAGCCAGACAGATTTAGAGTATTATTATTATTATTATTATTATTATTATTATTATAATACAGGATTTATATAGCACCAACAGTTTGCTCAGTGCTTTACAATATAAGAATGTAAGACCTGTGCCCTATGTATCACAACACGATCCCTCCTTCCTGGCCTGACTGCCCCCCCATTTCTTTCACTTTGTTGTTTTTTTTTTTATTCTTTATTCATTCTTTTTTATTAGTCCCTTTTGCTTATACTACCTTACATTCATGCAAAGCTCCATACTTACATATTCTTTTATAACTTCCTTTTAGTTCAATCTTCTTTTCTTCTTGTTACATGTATATACACAAACTCATTGACCAATTTTGTATCCTTCCATTGGAACTTGCAGTATAATATATCAAGAGATGTGACAGTCGCTAACAAGAAAATCTTGTCCTTAAAATAATAAACAGAATCAAAGGAATGCTGCTCATTCAGGCTTACAGCCTAATAAATAGTATGACAAGGCATTCCGTGCTCATGGGAACTTACAATGTAATTAAACAAATCTTGTTTACAATCTAAAGGTTAACAAGAGCTTACAAACCTTCCAAAATACTATAAAAAACACATCAAACTCCTCAATAATGACATTAGCTCTCTATCCAAAACTTTTCCTAGTTTTGGCTGGAGAGGGCAAGTAAAGATAGGTGAACATGGCTTCTGGACAGCAGCTGGGGCTCAGTAAAGTCTGCATGGGAGCTTGGGTGCCTGTCCTTTCAGCCCCTTTAGAGTTTATTGAATCATGGAAGCATATCTCTTAAGTGTATAACTGTCACGTATCTGATTGGAGACTGAAATGACGAGGTCGGCCTCTCTTGTGTCACTTGCCCTGACCCCACTGGAAGTGGAACAGAGGGTGTCTAGGGACCAGGGGGACAAGAGCGCCATCAGTTGTTGTTTGCAGCTCTTGCAGCTGGAGACTTTGGAAGACTAATGAACCTCCGATTCAGGATCAGTAGTGATATGCAGAGCTGGTATGGTAGGTCACCAGGTGTGTGCCAGAGCAAGGCAGGAAGCAGGGATGGGAGACAGGAGCAATGTCATAGGAATAGCCGGGGTCATTAACGAGCGGACAGCGAGGTACCAAATCATAAGCAAGCCAAAGTCAGGAGCAGAGCCGAAGTCAGGAACAAGTATCAAGCAGGAGAGTAATCGGAGTCAGGTGAGGAACAAGCCGGGTCAGCAACAAGGAAATCACACAGGAACGATCAGGAAATGGGGAATAGCTGAAGACCAGTCAGCACTCAGCACAGGCAGAGGCACCTTTTAAATAGTCCGTCTGGCGCCAGTCTTCACCGTGCGTGATCGTGCATTTCTTTGCGCATGCGCACTTCTATTCACCAATCGTCTCACCGGGATTCCCTTACAATAACTATGCTGGAATGCTTTGCTTCAGAAGTGCTGCTGGAAAGGTTCAGTGAACCCAAATGGCAGTGGATGGGAAGGATCTAATTTTGTTGTGTGTTAAACATAAATGGTGGCACATCATGTTCGGTTGTCCTCCAAAAGTCCATGTACAGTTTCCGTAGACAGGAAGATAAACGCCATCAAATTAGCTGTCTTTGGTATGCCTGATCCCATAATTTAGAAGAAAATTTATTCATGCAAATTTACTATCTAATTACAGAGCTTCTAACCTCAAGGGCTTGTGATCTGTCACTAGGAACATACACGTACCTATTTTTCATCCTGAAAGACTGGAGAAAACTCTCTAAGTAGCAACTATAGCAGGTTCTGCATATTTCTGTAAGAACTATAGCCCTTTTTATAAGCCCTGTCTTGGTTTCCATGGTAATATGTCACCATCTGTGTCACCTATTGAATCCAACCCTTTAAAGTCTGTGGGGCTGTTTTAAATCAGAGTAAAGTTTATTGAAAACATACACTAAAGTATCAAGATTCCATTCAGAAACCTAAAGTGAAACTGCATTTAAAATGGGCCTTTCATGCCAAATGGAAAGTCTATTTTTTTGCAAGCCCCCTGCCCTCCAACACAAATGGATTTAAAAAGATATTTGTTAACAAACAGGTCACCTGGGGGAAAAAAATAGACCCTTATCCCTGGCCTGTGTTACCCCTAGGAGGCATTGGTGACATCACTGTGCCTCATTGCTGCCTCCTGTGATATCTGGACACTCGAAGTCCCATGAGAATGCCCTCTTACAGTTGACTGGTGTACATTCTCATCAGATTTTGACCTCCCATGTCTGCAGGAAGTCAAACTGGCATCTTCCATACCTCCAAGAAGAGATGGGGTTCATAATTTTTTTCAGAGTGATCTGTTTGTTTACAAATGTCTTTTAAAAGCCAATTGTGTTGAGGGGAAGGGGGCTTGAAAAAATCAAGCCTTCTGTTTGGCATGAAAGGTTTTAACCTCCCTGGAGGTTTTCCCAAGCGTAGCTCGGGGTAAAGTTTCAGCACCACAAGCGGTAACCCCGAGCTACACTCGGGATTACACTGCAGCGTTGCTCCGGGATCTCTTCTTCACTTACCTTGTCCTTCGCTACCCGCGATGTCCCCCCTGCGGTGTTCCCAGCAGGGGCGGACTGACAACTCATGGGGCCCCCGGGCAATATTGGATCATGGGGCCTCTGTGTCCTTCCCAAACTCAAAAAAGTCTATGAAAAAGGTACCAGGGGCATCTCATGGGGCCCCCTGCTGACCCCTGGGCCCTCGGGCAGTGCCCAAGTTTCCAAATGGTCAGTCAGCCCCTCGTCCCCAGCAATGTCCTCCGGCCGATGTCAGCATCCGTCTTCTGGGTTCCGTTCCCTGCGACGTCAGGACGTATGGGGACGGAACGCCAGGAAATGTAAAAATGTGAAAATGTGACATTCACTATATACACTAAAATCACATAGTAAAACATTACTGTATTAAACCATTTCACATATATTTTGTCCCTAGTGCTTTGTCCTGTGCCCTGCCTGCATTTTTACCGTTCTTTCTGCCTGGAAACTGAGAAATGTCCATGGCGTCCAAAAAGCGTCCCTTTAGGTCAAAAGCAGTTTTAGACCAGCTAGAGAACAGCGATAGTAAATTAGAACTACTTTGAGTATTGAGTGATAATGATTTGTGGGGAAATTCGTCATCAGACACTGAAAACGATTTTACGACTTTGCTCAGTGATGTGCGAACTTGGCGCTATATTTCAAATTTCAGTGTTTTTGGTTTGATTATATTATTGAATTAAATGTATTATTATATTATTATTTTTTATGATTACTTATTAAATTATAATTTATGATTTCGTGTTTCAAATTTTAACATACCCGGGATGTTTACTAGACTCTTGTTCGGACAGATTTCAGTGAGTTATTCCTAAAAATTACAGGCCTACAATAAAAAATACTACATATTTCCATGCAAAAAAATGTACCGCTTTGAGCACAGAAATACTGACATAATCAGACCGCTAGGGAGGCTACAGTACATATTGTAGTAACATGTCCGACTTTAGGAGCCAAACACTTTTGTACAGGAGAGCATCCAGTGCTATTTTTCACTACCTCCTCCCCTTCCCCAGCACAGAAAAAATGTAACATGTTCAACTTTTGTTGACTGCACTGGAAAGCACTGCGCTGGTGTGAACTAGGGCTATTGGAATACATGTTAAACACTGACCATGTGTTTTTGATGCAGAATAAAAACATATTGAACTGCATCTGGTCTGAACCAGCCTGAAGGTTATTATAGCCACACGGTGAGGGGTGCGCCATAGTAATGCCCATGGCATTGGCCATGTAGTGTATCAAATTTTCAAATGACAACAGTTGGAGTCATCACAATTTTCTTCTTTTTATTAATATTATTATTTTATACACGTCCCTACATGCATTGCTTTGCTGACACTGTTCCCACCCACATTTCATATAACTGGCAGTAACAGTCAGGTTTGAGTGATTCCAGCAGTCTTTATGTTCTGTACTCTTAGGTACTCCATTGGGACTATTCAGCAAAAGATTTCAAAGCTGTAAAGCAGTCTTTACAGAGCTCTAATTCTTTCTGATCTGCCATTATGTAAGCACACAAATTTCCCCACAGCGTTTGATTCTTCAGCTACTGAATCGTGCTTTGGAAGAGTGAGACTTCTTACCAAGCTTAGAATTCAGAAATGTCCACCTCTGTAAAATCTCTCTAATTACACATCGCTGAGCCAAACTATTAATTTCTGCACAGATGAAGTGTTTTCCAGATTAGCAGCAATATAGTGATTGATTTTGCATATTGCCTCAAATTGACTCTTCAAATAGCAATTTTTTTAAATTATTTTTTTATTGGTTTTAGGTTAAATGCAAAATTATACAAAAAGTACAAAAATACAAAAACTACCAGCATTGCAAAATTCCAGCACCAAATGAGCCTAACAAAGATTTCAAAGTGCTCCATGGCAACAGTATATACACAATCTATTAGAAACCATATCATAAAGGGATATGTAGGAACGGGTGTTGAAAAAAAAAGCCTCATCACTATGAGGGGTTCCACAAAAGCAAATAAAGATGTGTACCCACGTTAAGGAAGAACATTGAGGACAAGACGGCTGAATCACAGGATGCAGGCCATAGGGACAAGATTTTACCGAATTTGCTTTAAATTTTTTCAAGAAATTAACAGCACTGGGGTTGTGGTAGTAGCAGCCATATATTGTATGTAGCATTTGTAGTATGTAGTATTTGTATTATCATTTTTTGTTGTGTAATTATTATTTGGAAGCATCAGGTGGTTAGGTAGTTTTTTAACAGTCACACAACCGTTTAGTAACACCAGCGTTGTGGTAACACTTCTTGCAAATAGCTTGTTTTTAAGTGTAATATAGAGCAGCACTACACTACTTTCATTTATTTCATGTGGGAACATTTGTAGTGTTAGCAACAGCTCTTATGTTATTAGGAGATAGCCCACTTACTTGTATTCATTTGGTTAGGTGGCAGCACAGAAGTACCAATTAAATATAACTATTAATTGTGTGTTTAGCTAGAACAACTCTGAAAATATACAGTTTGTTTAGAATTTTTAATATTGTAATTGTCACATTATTATATCCCCCTGTATTAAGCCAGATGTCAGTATGATCATTATGAATCGTTGCCAGGGAGTTCCAGGAAATGTAAAAGACATTACTTTGTCCCATTCGCACCAGCAGAGCTTCAGATTGGGCTTACTGTGAAGCTATTTAGAGAGCACTGGTGTCGGATCAGTTAGAAAGATATGGATTTTGAGCACAGAGCAGGCATTTTGTCAAGAGTGATGATTAGCAGAGATTGGGGCTAATGAAAGTTAAAGTCATTCTTTGGTGTATGGTATTTTTGGTTTGGTTGAGACACTATTGGGACTTGCAAGCATGGCTACACAGCATTATTCTTCCCAGAAATTATCATAGCACTGTGGCAATTGTGCTTCTAGTGCGTGATAACTCTCCTTATTTTTCCAAGTTTCCATTGTAGACCTAATGTGCAACAGCAACTGAATTATAGGAGACAGCCATGTCTGCAAGGAGCATGGGAGTCATGGTCCCAGGTAAGGCAGTAGACCAGGGGTATTGAATTCAAATTCAAGGAGGTCCAGTCACTAAATTTTTTCCAGTCGAGGTCCAAATCTCAAGTTTGTGCTATCAAAGTGCCCCCTTACATCTGCCCCCATCAAAGTGCTGGCTTACATTTGGTGCCCCCATCAAAGTGCCCCCTTATATCTTGTGTCCCCATCCAAGTACCACTTTACATTAGTTATGCCTATCAGAGTATTCATATACATCAATTGTGATCCATCAGTGTGCACACATAGGTTGAAGGAGCCCATCAAAGTTAACAGTGTACATGACGCATATGTCCCTGTAGCCAGACAGGCAGGGGGGCAGAAGATGGGTGAAGAAGTTTGCTACAGGGAGCATGGCATACATAGGACGTCATTGGCTGCTAGGAAGCCAGCGGTCCTAGAAACTGAAGACTGCTATGCAGTAGGGACCTGGCTGCAGACTGGTGGGCTGAAGGTGCAGGCTGGAGTGTCACTCGGTCCGTGTCCAGACCATGGTCTGCCATTTATTGATGGCTGGAGTAGACTATAGAGATGATAGTTTCTGTAGGTTTCTTCACTGGTTTGTTTGAGTAGGGAGTGGTATTGAGGCATTTCTCAGGGTGGTTTCTTCTCACTCTGGGATTTTGTTGCTGCATACATACTGTAGGACTTGGTATTTGTACAGAAGCTTCCCACGATGAATAAGGTCAAAATGAAGCAGATTAATGTTTCATTGGGCTTAGTTTAGGCACGTTGTTCTCTTTAGGGTTTAGGAAAGGAATTAGGGTGGGGGGTTTAAATGTGAAGCCTACACTTTTTTTATGAACCCTGATTAGTTTGTATTGCTCTCTGTATCCCTGATCAAGAAATGTATCCCCTTCTTTCTTTCTTCTGATAACATTATAAAGGGGAAATTCAAAGTTTTGAGTTGTCACCCAAATAGGAATAGAAGGGAAACTTTCTAATAGGAACTCTTGTTGTGGTGACAGGAAAGGTTTCACTCAGTTTGGAGAGATTTCCCGTCTCCTCCTTTTGTCTCTGCAGGACAGGAAAAGAAAGTAAATCTCCCCAATGAAACATAGACAGGGTCGTTAGCTTTTCCTATACTCTATCCAAAACAAAAAAAAGTTTTGGCTTTAGATATGATATATGATAGAATGATTGCAAACGCTTTAAAATGGCAACCAAAACCTGAAAGATGTGGAAGAAAGCGAAAAACTACCAATCGAATGGATAGAAGAATAGCCAAAATGGCAACAATCAGCTCCAGGAAGATCAAAGAAGGTCTAAAGTTACCTGTGAATACTGTTACAATTAGAAGACGCCTATGTGAAGCCAAGCTATCTGCAAGAAGCCCCAGCAAAGTCCCACTGTTGAAAAAAAGACGTGCTGAAGAGGTTACAATTTGCCAAAGAGCACATTGACTGGCCTAAAGAGAAATGGCGCAACATTTTGTGGACTGATGAAAGTCAGATTGTTTTTTTTGGGTCTAGGGGCCGGAGACAGTTTGTCAGACGACCCCCAAACACTGAATTCAAGCCACAGTACACTGTGAAGACAGTGAAGCATGGTTGCGCAAGCATCATGATATGGGGATGTTTCTCATACTACGATGTTGGGCCTATTTATCGCATACCAGGGATCATGGATCAGTTTGAATACATCAGAATACTTGAAGAGGTCATGCTGCCTTATGCTGAAGAGGAAATGCCCTTGAAATGGGTGTTCCAACAAGACAACGACCCCGAACACATCAGTAAACGTGCAACATGTTGCTTCCAGACAAACAAGATTGACGTTATGGAGTGGCCAGCCCAATCCCCAGATCTTAATCCAATAGAAAACTTGTGGGGTGACATCAAAAATGCAGTTTCTGAGGCAAAACCAAGAAATAGAGAAGAACTGTGGAATGTAGTCCAATCATCCTGGGCTGGAATACCTGTTCACAGGTGCCAGAAGTTGGTTGACTCCATGCAACACAGATGTACAGCAGTTCTCAGAAACAGTGCTTATACAACTAAATATTAAGTGATTCAAAGGAAAACAAAATCTTCAAACATTTTTCAGTTTATATAGTGAATGTTTGAGTTTGTAAAGAAGAATACAAACACTGCTATTTTTTTGAACAGTCTAATATTCACTTTTCTTCAATTTTTTTAGAGGAACAACACAAATTTGATATATTTTTCTTCATGTTTTGATTTGGAATAGAATGTGTAGTGTTACCAATGCATTTATGCGTATGGAAATAAACGCTATTAGAAGGATTTTGAGCTTTATTCACTTTTTTCAACACACTGCTATTATTTTGAACACATATATATATATATATATATATATATATATATATATATACTGTATGTATATATATATATATATATATAGTGCATTTCTATTTTAAACTGAATGGGTTGTTTTACATACCTGTAGGCAAAACTTTTTTTTCATTTTGGGTAGAATAAGGGAGTGTTATAACCCCTGTAAGGTTTCTTTTTTGTTCAGTTGGGGGGATTTACCTTCACATCCTGTCCCATAGCCAAAACAGGAATTGAGAGGAAATCCCTGCAAATAAAAGGAATCTCTTGGGGACCCCCAGGTCACCAGAACTAGTGTCCCCATTGGAAAATTTCTCCTCTATTAATTTTCTGGAGACAACCAAAAATTTGGGATTTTATTTTCACTGTCAGTGATAATGGTAAACAGGACAAACAGAGAGGGGTAATATTCCTAGTGGGGACACAGACAGGCAGAAAACCTGACAGGTGTTCTAATCCCTTGCCTCTCTATCCAAAACTAAAAAAAAGTTTTGCCTTTAGTTATAGTTTAAGTGTTAGGGTTAGCGTTAGTATGGTTAAGTGTTAAGGCAGGGGTGTCCAACCAGCGGGCCGCATGTGGCCCAAGAGGGCCTTGCCTGTGGCCCAAGAGGGCTTTGCATTCAGCCCAACAAAAAATTATAAACTTGGAAGGATTGGAGGGAAGCCAGGGATGTTGTGTTTGGCCTATCACCTATGGCTGTGGCTGGTATAGACAAGCAGGGCCCAGTAACGCCTGCAGGGATGACAGGAATAGTACCGGCAGCACATGCAGGAACTCTGCTTTTTAGCATCAGCCAAGTTAGTGCCACACAGGGGCAGACTGACAACTCATGGGGCCCATGGGCAATAGGGGATCATGGAGCCCCTGTGTCCTCGCCCACAATTAAACCACACCCAAAAAAGCCTGTGAAAAGGTACCAGGGGCATCTCATGGGGCCCCCTACTGACCCAGGGCCCTCGGGCAGTGCCCGAGTTCCCAAATGGTCAGTCCGCCCCTGGTACCGCATGACCAGATCTAGGAGGTGCTGGGGTTGGCTTTACCCTCCCAGATTTTAGTTGCACTCCCGCCAAAGGCCCCTGCCCTAAAGCCCTCTACCCCTGACACCGTGCCTGGCCGTTTCTTATCTATGCTCTGTACACACACAGCCTAAACATACAGCACATAGTTAAAATCAAAAAATCTGCCCCACTTTTTCTGCACATCAGCTATCCTTAGGCCCCATTCACTCTTCGTGATTTTGAATCACAGGCAGAACTACTGCAATTCTGCCTACGATTCCAAATCACACTGCAGGCGTGGCAAAATGCACCACGCAAAGCTTGTCACCCAAAAAGGAGCAGGAACTTCTTTTGGGCATCAGCTTTGCACAATGCTTTTTGCTGCTTGATTATATTGCGCAGCAATAGCTGCAAAATTGCACCCGTTTGAGGTTCAATTAAAAATGAATGGCACTCAAACATGCGTGTCGTGTTTTACAACAATTGCAGTGCAATTTAGAATCATGGAGAGAATCTGACCTCGATTCAAAATTGTGAAGTGTGGTTGGGGCCCTTGTTGTTAGTGTTTTTTATGTGTTGCCCAAGACAATTCCTCTTCTTCCAATGTGGCCCAGGGGAGTCAGAAGGTTTAACACCCAGTTTCAAGGGCTTACTTTAGAGGTTGATTATGGTGGTGGTGGGATGTAGATTAACGTTTATTATAAGTTGATCATTATATCTGTAGTGTTTTAGGGGAGGGTTAACTGTTAGCTGGAGTGTACGGCTACTGTTTCTCGGATCAGGAGTCTTACCAGCACCAGGCTCCTGGCACGTTAAACAAATGTATCACTTTCTAAAATGTAAGTACATTCACATCTGATTTATTTATGGAACTTTTATGTTCTGTTATTGGCTGTTTTGGGCACATTAGGAACCTTTGCTGGGGTATTTGTTGATCATACCTGGCAACCCTGGTTTACGTTTCTCGGGAGTTGCATTCAATATAATGGTGCCTGCTGAAGTATAATTGTATTGTGGCCTAAAAAACCAGCCCTTCTGGTTTATGGCTCACATCTCACATCATCTTCAGACTGTTCAAATGAGCAGGCCTCCTTATCCCCTTTCACTGCCTGGTACATTGCTCCTTTGATTGCACAGCTCTGCAAAATATATTACAGTGATGTAAATAATAAATATAGAGAACGCAAGGAATTTAACATTCCTTGGAAGACTTAAAAATAAAAAAGGAATAAATTATTTAATCAACTGCTTTTACTGTAAAAATCTTCAGGCTTGTGTCAGTCGTAATGATGGTAGAGCCAGTTTAAAGAACATTTTTATTGTTGTTGTTGACTGGGGAAATGGTCTATTGATTGAGATGGAGTGCTAACTATTCACTCCCCTGTGTTGGTGCCTCAGGTCCCTGTGGTTCCTATAAATAAAGTAGAAACAAAGGCAAAACGTACATTTTTTATTTTGAATGGAGTAAGAGAGGGTTATAACTCCTGTGGGATTTTTTTTAGTCAAAACAGGAAGTGAGAATAAATCCCTACAAAGTTGTCACAACATTCACCAGAACAGGTGTACCCCTTGGAAGAATTCCCATCTATTCCTGCACTGGTAATAACCGAAAATTTGGTATTTTTCTTTTTACACTCTAATGGTAAACAGAACTGTTAGAGAGTGTGAATCTTTCCAACAGGTATCAATAAAAACCCAACAGGTTTTTTTAATCCCTCTATATTTCATCCAAAACTAAAAAAAAGTTTTGCATTCAGGAATACTTAAAGTGGAAATTCTCTCAGTCAACTCTCTCCATCAGTATTGACTATTTTTAATCCTTTAGGCTGTTAGCATTAGTAAATAGATAGGAAAGTATATCATATTTACTTGTTTTAAGTTTTTTTTTACATTTCTTCACAAATTATGTCAAACATCCTAACAGTCTTCCGGAGGAAAGGGAGGGTTCTCAGCTTAGCCAATGCCTGAGCTAAGAGCAGATGAATTCCAAGAAATAAATGCTACATAAATCATCTGCCCTTACTCAAGATGGCCACTGCCAGAAATTCCAGGGGGGTGTTTTTCAAAATGATTTCTCAGCAGAATAAAGCAAAGAGACATGGATAGATGGCTGAGTTTTCTTTGAATATTAACAATGAATTAAATAGCACTTTTGGTTTGTGGTGCTCAGATGCAGTGCAGTTCCATGTTAAGGTTAAAGCCCAATTCCAGGAAACCTGAAAATATCCCTTGCAGTGGGGCTGCACCCGCATTGCAAAGATTAATTGGTTTTATTTAGTTCAAGGGAGATTAAAAGTACTTTTATTTACCCGATGCTCTGCTCCCCCGCCAGGCGGTGCTCCCACGTGCACTGGCAGTGACTGTCCCTCAGCGTCATTACATCTAGTGCAGGGCTATGGACCCTGCTATGGTCACCAGGACCTAGGATTGTTGGAGCGTAGAAAGGAGACGCTGTGGGGACCGGTCTAGCAGTGCAGAGCAGCAGAGGATTGAGTAAATACACTTTAAAGTCCCCTGGACCTACGCAAACAATTTAGTTCTCACTACAAAGCATACTTTTTAAGTTTCCAGAGCTCCTACGTCCCTCCTCGCCCCACTATGATATTTTTTCTCATACTCTTCCTCCATTCCCTTGCTCATTTCATTCCCATTTCTTCTTTCTCTCTTTTTCACCTCTTTACCATATTCTAACTAACTATATTTTTCATAAGGTACAGAGTACTTACAGACACACAGGTGTAACAATACTCCTCCAATCTAATCTATAATGTTCAAGTACGGAATCCTAAGACATATATGCCTTGAGTTGACACGACTATTGCTATATACCTCACTGTCCTGTTTCTTTAGATCTCCCTACACAAGGACTATTGTACCCCGTATTTCTATAAATTACTTACTGCTAACATCATTGCTATGGGTATATACGGTGCCTTCCCCTTAGGACTGTATTTCAGGTTGAGCTACGATTTACTTCTATGTCCTGAACCCGTCTGCGTTACGGGAGAACATGCTTAAAGACTTGCGCGGACTGCGATCCGTATTTGTTTATGACTTGTTATGCCTTTCATATCTCAATAAAATTTATTGGAAAAAAAAAAAAAAAAAAAAAGTTTCCAGAGCTTGACATTCGGCCTGCTAGACTGGTAACATTTAGTGGTGGAAAGAAATTGCTGCGAGGGCAGGCCTGGATTAAAGATGAGTATTGCTGCAAAAATGGTCCTATGCTGTTTTTTTTATTCAAATTTGGGGACTGCCATTGCTGACCTCCTTCAAGAGATTCTAACGCACTGACCTGGAACAAGCTTGCAGATTAGGAAGGCTTGTTGCAGATGAGTGCCTCAAATATTACTGAGACCAGAGGATCAGCAGGGCAGCCAGGGAACTAGTATTTTTAAAAAGGGAGATCAGCAATGGCTGCCACCATACTTCCTCAGTATATTTTCTGTAAGGTAAAGCTTTACAAAGAGAAATATGTATTGATGCATCGTTCTGAAAAGACTAATTGTTAGGCTGTTATGCTGACCATTGAGGTCAAAGTACTTCCTAGGCCACTTATGCTGGAAAAAGTGTGATTATCAGAAATGTCAAAAGTATTAACTACGTATTTGTTTACCATTAATAAGTCAAGGTACTGAAGATCAAGAGGATCATGATAGCTCTGCAACTAGTTTTTTTTTTTAATGATAGCTCAGCAATGGCAACTGTCACTTCTGTTCATGACAGATTTCCTTTAAGCTCAAATTTCTGGTTCAGCATTTGATTGTAGCAATTTTCAGTTATCGATCTGTGTATTCATCTAGGAACAGTTCCCACAAGATAACTACGAATCGGTTCACTTCCCAGCACAGTTCACTAACAGATTGATTTCTTCTTCTGTTGTAGATGCAGAGGAATACCAACCCCCCATCTGGAAATCATACTGTGAGTATTGTGTGTATGGCTTTATAATCTCCTCTTTGTCTAGACATTATGTGTATATCAAAGTAACAGAGGTAAATCTGGAGCAATATTTAAATCTAATCAATAAATACAATTTACAAATGAATATCCTGTTACAGGAAAGCTGTTCTAATATTGAATTCTCCCAAGAATAATTCCATACCACTCTTAGTAAATAGCATTGCCTTTCATATGTTCTTTATATTGGTAACAGTTTACAATACAGCGACCTTTTGAAATGTGAAATAAAATACAATACAAAAAGGCAATGTCTCCTAATGTGTGGCCTCTATGTTTGACTTACTGCCGAATATAGACTATGATTTTGTTATACTACAGAACGATAGATAAACAGATGTTTAAGACATTCACATGGGTGGCGAGGGGCACATAGTTTGCTGCATTCAGAGCCAGCTGGATGCCACTTCTGGGCACAGCAACACTCTGTGTTCTGGCCGAATAAAAATGATCCAATTAGCTATGGATAGAATTCCTCAGAAACACCATCCCTGTACATACACCATCTGTGTCCAGGGTCAGACAGAGGTTCTGTTCACATGTAAATTCTCAGTTGAGCAAAGAAAGTATGGGATGCATCCAGCCCGTGCATGAGGGTATGTGTGATGGCTTCAGCCAGTGCTGCTCCACTGGCCACACCCCATGATGTGTTTTGCCCCGCCTACCAAAGCTTAGTCAAAGTCTACGACTAAGCCTCAGTGGCCAAAGCGAAACGCGTCAGCAGGAATGGTCACTGGAGCATGGCCACTGGAGCAGCGCTGAGGTCATCGCACATACTCACATGCACTGGGCTGAGTGAGCAGCATTCCATACTTTCTTTACGGCACTTCTGGATCAGTTAACCTTGACGCCAGCACCCCTCTTCCTAAGTTCCAGTAGGGAAGTACATTACACTTCGGGCTTTGAGCAGCACCACAAGGTTTTATAGTTCTCAGACGAGAAGTTAAATTCAAGCAGCGATGGCACAGGCTATTGATTTGTGCAGAGTATAAATCTGATAGCTGGTGCTGTTCACACAGCAGTTTTTAGAACTTTTGGCAGGAATCTACTGATTTGTGCTGGCGACCGCCTCTCTATGGCTTTGTGAATGTAGCCGTAGTATTCTGTTATGTAAATTAATTTTTAATCAAAGTAAACCTATGCTGGCTGCTTCAGATATTTGAAGTTGAAGCTCTGACTTTCCCATTTCTGCCTCCTTATTGGTCAAGGAAGCAGTTTGTCACATAGAAGGACCAATGGCAGGGTGCTTGAGGCAGGAGGTCATAGGACTAAATGTTAGATTTGGGGTTCCCATGCTTTGCTAGACAACTGCTTTCCTCCAGTACTCCCAAAACCTGATGTGCTTAACTTATCCTTGCTCCTATCTTACTACTTTTGCAGTCAGACAGGTTAAGGATTCATGTTGCTGGGCATTTTTTTTCCTGCATCTCTCCTTCATTTGAAAGACACATGAAATGCAGTCTAGCAACTCTCTTTGATTTCAATGGTATAGTGTAGATGACAGTTCAGAGGCTGCACTTGCCCTACTTGCAGGTACTATTGAGGTGCGTTTGAACTGCAGGCAAAGCAGGTCATATTCAGCCTTTTCATGGCAAACACGTTTGATCAGTGCTACATTAAAATGGAAAAAGCTGCATTTAAGAGGAACCTCATCTGCCTGAGCCATGAGGCTTACTGTTTTCTATTTTATTCTTACATAGTTTGCAGCTGCCCCTGATTTCAAGGGACAGCCTAAGGTTTATATAACTTATATTGAACATTGATCATCTTAAAATCCTTGTCAGAGTCATACTTTGCTATTATCCCTCCTTCAGATGGTTGATTTCATGCATAGATGGTTTCTAGTGGCAAGATTTACTGGATTCTTGCGGCTGGTATGAAAGGTACGAAAACAGCAGTGGCTGGTGAGACAAGAGTTTGCTGCTCACATATATCCACACAACCAGCAGTTACCTGGGCTTAGGGACGGATGTTTGGGCACATCTTGACACATCTTTCTGCATCCAGGCTTGGACCTCTGTCCCTAGACGCAGGTAATCAGTGGTTGTGCAGATACATGGAAATAGCGATGGCTGCTCTCATGCTGTCATTACTTTGTACAGGCTGAGCTGCTGCCACACTTTGCATACACCTGTCATTCCAACTGCAAGAATCCAGTGATTCTTGCCGCTGGAGACTGGTGTATGCATATAGTCACTGGTGTTAAGGATGCCTTAATAGTGTTCTAGTGTTCTTTTTTTTAGCATTTAAAGTAGGACTAAAAGGAAAAGCAAAAATGACATATGCTGCTGTCTGCTCCCCAGGTTCCCCAAATAATACAGTTTTATTAGCTGTTGATCCTGCCAGTAGATCCATGGATTTTCCACTTCCTGTAACAGGGTAATAACATTACCTCTTCGTAGTGGTATCACTGGAGTGTTGTTAGCCTGAGGACTGGGAAGCTTTAGAGGGACATGTAGCTTTAGGTGGACTTTAAAGCAGAACACCAGGATTTATATTTTTTCTATACTTAGGCTGGCCATACATTATACAATTTGCTTGAGATTTTCACTTTAATTTACCAAAAACCATATAATATGAGGTCAAACCTAAACAACACTTTCAATTGTATCCAATAAGAAAGGCCATTGCACTACATAGTTGAAGGTAAATCTAAAGGAAATTGGGCAGAAATTGGATAGAAAATTGTATAGTGTATGGCCAGCCTTACATTGGTCCAGCTTGGCTCATTGTAAGTATCCATATCTGATATCTGCTGGGCTGTTGGGAATGCTGAAAATCGCTGTACTAATTGGTGCAATATGGAGTGATAGCCGTGATTTTCCTGGTCTACTCCAGCGACTTTCACTTTGTTCACTTAAAACAAGAATAACTTACTCTGCACCACCGCCATTATGAGAACGTTTTTTTTTCCCCAGTGAATATAATTTATTCTCTGATTGTATGAGGTGTACATTGTGATTTCATCATCCCCTTCTCTGTATCTCCTTCAATCAGGGAATGGCTTGTATTTAGTGAAAGAAAAATGATATGGCATTTCTACTGATTAAGCAACGTTCAGTGTACAGAGAGGAAGATCCTGGATATCAGATATGGATACTTACATTAAACCAAGCTGGGCCAGTGTAAGCTTGCAAACAAGATAATTACTGGAGTTCTGCTTTAAGTAATCAACAAACAAATTAATGATCAAGCACAGCTAACACAATTTAAGCAGTTACAGCAGCAGTTTGTTTTCTTTTTCTCTTGGAATAAAGGTTGACATTGTCAAAAAACTTCCTCCGTCAGTATAAAAGTTTTTCCCATCTCCTGTAAATGTCACTTAACCCCTTTCCGCCCAGCCCAAGTTCCATTTAGGTGTGTCTGTATGCCTGGGGCATGGGACGAACTGTCTGATCACATGAACCCTGAGGATGGCTGTCACAGTGGTCATATGATTGAAGGAATGTGTCCTGCTGGCTCCTGATCATTGCAAGAGACTAGGAGCTGTCTATGACAGCTTAGTCACTGTGCTGAGAGCGTGCAGAGAATGCGCTCTGAGCACAGAAACCTGGGCCATTTGTGGATGTATGTGGGCATTAAAGCCTACCCTCTTTGCCACTGCACATATGTGTTACATGGGCAGCAAGAGGTTAATGTACTGAATACCATTACAGGTATTCACCCATATAATTATCAGAATACAATATTTTTGTTATAGTGATCCTTTAAAACATTGGGGTTGATTTACTAAAACTGGAGACTGCAAATTCTGCTGCAGTTCTGCACAGAAACCAGCTTCCAGTTTTTTTTTTTCTATCAAAGCTTAAAGTAGAACTTTACCCATAACAACTTGATAAAATAATGTTCTTTAGCAGGGAACATACATTTCACATTAATAGTTATGCTACCAATATTAGTGTGTGCAGTAAATTGCCTCCAGCATTGTTCCTGTTTCTTCTTGCTGGAGGCTGCCATTCTGCTGAAACCCATAGCCCCTGAGCAACAGTAAATCTTTTGGCGGTCAGCAGATGGACCTCTACAATCTCAGCACAGTGCCTAAAAATAGAGAGCAACTGAGCATGTGCAGAGCATAGTGCGATAGTGTATTACTGGATTTTAAACAGTATAGTCCCTTATGTTTAATGTTTGGCATAGTTATACCTGCAGAAGGGGCCAGCCTGACGTGGTCTGACAGGTCTTCATTTCTGACTAAAGTTCCACTTTAAAGTGGTTGTAAACCCTCTCATGTACCCAGTGAAGTGACTGGCCTCAGAAGATACACAGAGATGAAATAAATCCTCCTTCAAAAGGTTTTACTTGTTTATTTTGCAGTTTTTTCTTATGTACATCCCTTTAAATGGGATGTTTTTTAGGTAAAATCCTTCTGCAGTTTTCAGTATGACATGACAGAGGAGGGGGCAAGGAGCTGCAGTTAGAGCTGACTGCAGGAAAAGGACACCCCCCCCCCTACACAGCACACAGGAGCTATGTTGTGAATAGACATGCTGTCTGCTGAGCTCTCTTAACCCCTCCCCCCCCCCCCCACACACACACAACTGTATCTCATGTGCTTGGGAAAACTTGTCAGAAGTGACTCATGATGATAATAGAGAAGCACCAGAGAGAAATGACACTTAGTCCCCGGTCACACCAGCGTAACTTTTCATGTGATTTGATCATTTCAAATCACATGACAAGTCGCACCCTATTGTCCGCAATGAAAGTGGTCAAATCAGTGCAACTATGACCCTGCCGGTGTCACACTGATTTTAAAGTAGTTCATGCACTACTTTTTGAAAGTGCAGGTGTGATTTGCATAGGTATCTGTGCATGAAGTCGCACAGATGTCTTCCAAGTTGCACCTGAAGTCACACTGACATCCAACTTTGAAATCTCAATTTCCAGAAATCTCAGATTTCAAAGTTGGATCGGTGTGATCAAAGACTTAGAGCTTTGCAGAAAGACAAGTAAACACTACAGATTGTTCAGATTTTATGACTGAGATTTACAACCACTTTAACGGAACATGCTGAAGTTAGAAGCTGATTGGCTACCATGCACAGCTATACCAGATTTTGAACCCTCCAGTTTTAGTAAATCAACCTAACATGCATTAAAAGAGATGCAGTGTGGAGGTATACTGTGATGGGTTTGTATGTCCCTCAGCTCCCCTTTGTCAGTAGTATATAAACACCGCTCCAGCATCATGTCCCTTGAAGGATTTTGGCCGCAGTTTTTCATTTTAGATTGACGATATGTCCATTGTTCTAGTACAGCCTTTCACTGCTGTCAAGAACTGTTAAAATACTTCTCATCCTTTACTTTGTTCCTTTGGCCACAGACAGGTTTGTGAACAATTATTAAGAACTTCTTCTGGATGATTCAAATCTGTTGAGTTGCTCTAAAGATAAATGACGTGCAGGAAAATATGAATAGTTAGGTGGCCTGAAGCTGCTGAAAATGTGCATGAAAAAAGCAAGTCACGAAAAGCTGACTTCCAGTTCAGAGATGGGATATTAGCTAAGTCGTTAAGCTCTATGTAGATAATGCATTTCGTCAAAAAAAAAAAAAAAAAGGAAAAGCTGTAGAAATGTTCTGGAATAAGCTGATCCATCGATATGGTGCTTTGAGGTCGAATAAAGAACAGTAAAATGTCTAAGCTTTCATCATATCTTCAGGAGGATCTGCCTCTGTATGCATAACCTCATTGTGGCTATATTGAAAATATAATCGTATTATAGCCTTATATTAGATGCAGAATCACAACTAGTTACAGCACAATAGTATATAACTATCCAGACACACCGAAAACAAATGCCTTCCTCTTCGTCACCATGGAAATTGAACAATGATGCTTATTGTCTTTATTTTTTCTTTTGTCCCCAATTGTTTATAATTTCATAGTGAAGCGCTCTCCTCTCGAGTTGCACATTGCTGTTAGGAAACACTTACGTTTCCAAGTTGATTGGGAAGCATGCTGCACTACTTGCTGAATGGCCTTCATTAGATCATTTGTTAGCATTCATTTTGTTGAGTTCGTTCTTAAAGCGGTATTAAACCCAAAACCAAAAAAATTTTGGCACCATTGTTTGGCAAATCGGCATTTCCACCGGCCTTACAACCCTTTAAGAGTGAATAGATAAGAGCCTATATCACATTGGTCACTTCATTGATCACAAGGGCATTTTACACCCAGATCACGTCCTTCCACAGCTCAAAATTCCCTCCCTTTGAAACATTCCAATTTGGCCAAATTTTATGTTTTCTCCATATGGTCAAAAAAGGAATTGGCTAACACTACCATGGGAACAGGTTTTTTTTAATAGATGTATGCAGGATAAGACACAGAGTGGGTGGCATTTTGAAGCTATACCAGTTATTCTTGATGGTCTCTACCAAGCTGCCCAACAAACCTGCCTGAGAGTTAAGAGATTGACAAGAATAATGGGAACTCCTGGATCACCACGATGGTGCCCACTAGACTTGCCAAAATCTATCCTAACACCTCCCCTTTTTAAAGAATTAGAGCTAATGGACTTGCCCCAAAATCAAATGGTTTTGGAAGAGAATTCATGCACTGATCTACTCAGTTACCATGATCAGTATCCCCAAGAATGCACACATGGCTCTTTAAACAAGCCTATAGATGACACCTCTGGACATTCCCAGAAATCTTCATCTTCTTCATATTTATAGCTGCTAAACTGTCGATCACAAAGGTCTGGAAGATCTTGGTGGTCGATATTGCAGCCACAAAAAGTAAAATCGCTTGGACCACGTTTAACGAGGAAATAGTAAGCATCCTGCCAGACAAACAGATGAAGTTTAAAAGGGTCTGGGAACCATGGTTACATTATATACAACCTTGCACCTAGCTTGATCATTGAAACATAAATGGAATGGGGTTCTGGCCAGATCTCATGCATTCTTTTCTTCACCTCCTAGGACCAAATTTTCTATCCATGCATGGGCTAGCTGATTGTATGATCGACTCCCCACCAGCAGAATATAATAGCACAATGGGAGGGAGTCCACCATCCACATCGAATGTGTGGATTAGGAAATCGGACCATTTTTTCTCATTCAACCCGCTGACTGAAAGAAAAAAAAATTATTACTCTATGGGCAGCCTAAGCCTTTTAGCATTTAACCTTTCTGATAATGCCTGTGTCCCCTGTTGTGCACGATGGTATTTCCACCCAGACCCTAAGTCACTACAGGACAGAACTATTAGGTGCAATGCCGAACTAGGTGCCTGAACCACCCAAAAGTCTGTTAGATGTGAAGATTCTGACAGAAGCAGGGGCAGAGTGACCATTTGGAAACTCGGGCACTGCCCAAGAGCCCAGGGTCAGTAGGGGGCCCCATGAGATGCCCCTGGTACCTTTTTCATACGCTTTTTTTGAGTTTGGGCAAGGACACAGGGGCCCCATGATCCCCTATTGCCCAGGGACCCCATGAGTTGTCAGTCTGCCCCTGGACAGAAGCTATATCCCTTGAAGATAGGGAAGGTCAAACTTGACGCCCACCAGAGAGGTAAGTATAAAGTATCTTCTACAACAGAAACGATGCTTTAGGCTTCTTGCACACTGAGGTAATAACTTACTGATGTTTATACACAGGGATCTTTGCTGACAGAAAGATCCTCAGTAAAACACAAGTTATGTTCTATAGAGACCTTGAATATATGCATAGGTGCGTAAATGCGCAGATAACACCGTACATTTTTTCTTCATCCTCTTACAGCTGTCAGTATTGCAATTTACATGTATATGTTATATACTTGTGTATACACACGTATGCACGTAAATTATTGCACTCAGACGTAAAATTATTATTTTTGTTTTTTGCTGCTCTGAACACATCACTGCATTACTCAGCTGTGTGCATTGATCTATAGACGACAATGCACCTGGGTTAATATCTTTAAAAAAAAAAAAATACACGGCTATAAATGGCTTTTTTGGCTTGTGTGCAAGAGGTCTTAGACATGGCAAAAACACGTTTACAATGTTTGAAATTTCACAAATCAGCCCTTTAATGCTAAGGTGTGGTAAAGCAGCTGGTGTTTTCATTTAGTCAGTGATGGAAAGCATGCTGTATAGGAAATTATTTAAGTTTTTATACACAGATATTCAGCTTAGAAAAGATGTTGTTTACATACACTATATTACCAAAAGTATTGTTCCAATCACCTCCATTGCCACAGGTGCATAAAATCAAGCACCTAGGCATGCAGACTACTTCTACAAACATTTGTAAAACAATGGATTGCTCTCAGGAGCTCAGTGAATTCAAGCGTGGTACCGTGATAGGTTGCCACCTGTACATCCATCCATCAGTGAAATTTCCTTGTTACTAAATATTCCACAGTCAACTGTTAGTGGTATTATAACAAAGTGGAAGCAACTGGGAACAACAACAACTCAGCCATGAAATGGTAGGCCACGTCTGCAGAGTCAATAGCTATATACTCTTGGAATTCATGGAATGGGTTTCCATGGGTGAGCAGCTGCATCCAAGCCTTACATCACCAAGTGCAATGCAAAGCGTCGGATGCAGTGGTGTAAAGCCTACCGCCACTGGACTCTAGAGCAGTGGAGACGTGTTTTTTCCCGTGTGGAATCGCGGTTCTCTTTCTGGCAATCCAATGGACATGTCTGGGTTTGGCAGATGTCAGGTGCTTTCCTGATTGCATTGTCCCAAGTGTAAAATTGGAGGAGGGGGGATTATGGTATGGGGTTGTTTTTGAGGGTTGGGCTTGGCCCCCTAGTTCCAGTGAAGGGAACTCTTAAGGCGTCAGCATACTAAGACATTTTGGACAATTGCATGCTCCCTGCTTTGTGGGAACAGTTTGGGGATGGCCCCTTCCTGTTCCTACATGACTGTGCACCAGTGCACAAAGCAAGGTCCATAAAGACATGGATGAGCACGTTTGGGGTGGAGGAACTTGACTGCCTGCACAGAGTCCTGACCTCAACCCGATAGAACACCTTTGGGATGAATTAAAGCAGAGACTGCGAGCCAGGCCTTCTCATCCAACATCAGTGCCTGACCTCACAAATGTGCTTCTGGAAGAATGGTCAAACATTCCCATAGACACACTCCTAAACCTTGTAGACAGCCTTCCCAGAAGAGTTGAATTTGTTATAAGGTGGGCCAACTCAATATTGAACCCTAGGGATTAAGACTGGGCTGCCATTAAAGTTCTTGTGCATGTAAAGGCAGGCATCCCAATACTTTTGGCAATATAGTGTATGTATTAGGGAAGCTTTTTATACATTGGGGCTGATTTACTAAAGCTGGAAAGTGCAAAATCTGGTGAAACTCTACACAGAAACCAATCAGCTTCCAGATTTTATTTTCAAAGTTTAAAGCAACATTAAACCTTCATTTTTTCTTTGCTGAAATAGCAAACATGTTATACTTACCCACTCTATGCAATGGTGTTGCACAGAGCAGCCCAGATCCTCCTTCTGGGGTACCCTGCTAGCGCTCCAAGCTCCTCCTCTTTGGTGGGTGCCCCCATGGAAAGCGGCTTTCCATGGGGGCACCTGTGCGAGCTTGCTCCCAAGTCACCCTGTCTGCGTCCATTGACACAGTGCGGGTGGCTCAACCCTGCCCCAATGCTGGCTCAGCACAGCATTTGATTGACAATGGCTCCTGCTGCCAACAATCTGCCCAGGAAGGAGGGAAACAGCGGCGAGAACAGCTGCTCTCATGCACATCACTGGATCGAATCAGGCTCAGGTAAGTATGGGGGGGCTGGGGGCATCCTGCAGCACAGAAGGTTTTTCACCCTGAAGCATAGAATGGCGTTTTGGAAAGAAGTTTGAGATGCAGATTATTGCAGGACGACCTCTGCTCCTACTGTGTCTTTCCTTTATGTACTCTCAAGGAGATATGAACCAATCAGCCTTAACTTAAAGACCACTGAAAGGTTAAATGAAAAACATTGATTATCTTGTTGCAATGGCATCTGAAAGTTGGTGGGATATATTAGGCAGCAAGTAAACATGTTGTCCCTGAAGTTGACAGATGAAAGAAGAAAAATGGGCATCACAGTTTGTTGTATATGGGGCTGCATAGCCACAGAGTAGTCAGGGTGCCCCTGCTGACCCATGTCCATAGCCAAAAGTGCCTACAATAAGCACGTGATAATCAGAACTGAGCAATGGAAGAAGATGGCCTGATCTGATGAATCACATTTTCTTTTACATCATGTGGATGGCCTGGTGTGTGTGTGCAGTGCTGACCTGGGGAAGAGATGGCACCAGGATGCAGTATGGGAAGAAGCAAGCCAGCAGAGGCAGGGTGATGCTAAGGGGCAACACCCCTTCATGGAAACAGTATTATTTGATAGCTGTGACATCTTTAGCTGGACAATGAACCCTGCCTCACTGGTTCAAGAATGGTTTGAGAAACACAACAATGAGTTTGAGGTGTTGACTTGGCCTCCAACTTCTCCAGAACTCAATCCAATTGCGCATCTGTGGGATGTCCTGCAAAAACAAGTCTGATCCATGGAAGCCCCACCTTGCAATTTATGGGGATTAAAAAGGGTCTGCTGCTGACAGCTTGGTGCCAGATACCACAGCATACCCTCAGGTTTAGTGGAGTCTATATCTTGATGAGTCAGGGCTGTTGTGATTGCAAAAGGTGGACCTACTCAATATTAGATTGGTGGTTGTAAAGTTATGTCTGATTGGTATAAATCAGTGAGTGATTCAAATCAAGAAAAACTAAAATGTGGGATTTGTGTGAATTTGTGTAGCATTTAAAGCCTATACGAAGTATACCAAAGGTATACACTGATCTTATATATATATATATATATATATATATATATATATATATTATTGTGCAGGATGTGCGACAGTAATTTGTAAACCTATATATACACAGTGAAATATAACATTCTCAGTATGTGACTTTTAAACTAATGTGATTTTGATTTGTGGTAGAGAAAGATGTCTGTTCAGCATTTGTGCTTATGCATAAATAATGCTGATCACTAAACATTTCCATATTAGTATAACAGTAATTTTATTACACCGTGGGCTGTGTAAGACAGATGAAACATTTATGGTAAGTTTATTTTTCTATAAATCTATACTTATCTACATAGTGCCTTTGCATTCTACAGTATGCAGTACCCCACTGCTCACCAGTAATCCCATAACCACCACCATGCAAGAGTCAAGGGGTGGCAGAGTTTTACCGTAGGCTTTCGTAATATTTCAGAATGAACTTTATCCCCCTCCCTTGTTGGTGTCCCTAATAAACTGCTTCCTAAGCTGGGTACACGCTATAAGAAAACCCGGCGAATAATTGTCCAGTTTTTCTCAATGTTTTGCAGCAAGTCTAACCGAAGATGGTACTAATTGTATGAAAATTCTCGATTGACAAAGGGTTTTTTTTTTTTGTTTGATGTAGAAACATTGTAGCTTGCTGAATCTGTAGTCATGCCTGTGAGTATGATTGTAGGGTGACCCTTACTTCGATGTCACAGAACAGATACATCCATAGCTGTCTAGGAGAGCAACATCAAAATGCATTATGTCCATATCACAGAAAGGAAAGATTGATACAGTGGCATTGATATTAGTTGTACCAATATGGCAGTGAGCGTAGTTCATTAGGCAGCAGTAATGCCAAAGGTGGCCATTTGCTAAAACTGATGAACACAGAATGAGGTTCAGTTGTGCATAGTAACCAATCAGCTTCCACGTTATAATGTCAAAGCTTATTTGAACAAACTGAAGGTAGAAGCTGATTGGCTACTATGCACAGCTGCACCAGATTCTGTGTGCACCAGTTTTAGTAAATCCCCTCCAAGTGTCACAAAAAGCCATAGATAAAAGTTATACATTTTTGTGTTGGCCATAGAAGCTCTTTTCTCACTCTTTTTATCACAAAGCCCAAAGGAACTGATAAGATGCTTATTGGCACAACCAACAAATTGCTGCTTCTAATATGGAACTGGCTGTGTACCTTTGATCCAGCCATGAAACCATGACATTTCCACGGAGGCCATCCGAAATAGAGGCTCTTTGAAGTCTGGGACTTTGGATCTGATCATCATTTAACCCAAAAGTTTCACATTAGTAGCAAGACAGAGCTGATCTTCTGCAGGGGAATAGCTTCAGATTAAAGATGAGTATTTTAACAAAATACATATCAGATTTTTTTTTCATGTATAGAATAAGGCATTTTTATCATCTGTAAACTGTAGTTTTGCTATGTGAGTATGACAATCCTATCTTTATGTAAAAAAAGAAAATCCATCTTCTGCGTTCTGTTGCAGAATTTTCTTCAGAAGATTATTATTGATTAAATCATGAACTAGACATCCAAAGGAAATTTCAATTTCTATGGAAATTTAATACATCAATATTTTTTTAATTTTGAAAGTGTCAAAATATTAGCTGTTTTGACCAGTAAGCAAAAAGTGGAAAGACAATGTAGATCAGCCAAGATAAGTCATGTCTGAACTTGGTTTGTTTCCTGCAATGATAAACATAACTCTATTGCTATCTTTGTTCTTGAAAACATTGCTACAAATTGTTACAATCGCTGCTTGACTTTCTCATCCATAGTGTATCAGTTACAGCAAGAAGCTCCTCGGCCCAGAAGGATTGTATCCACACAAGAGGTTTGTTTCTTTTGTTCTTAATTGTTTAATACTCGTCTTGTATTAAAAAAAAATCCATATACTCTATAACTGCCTTTCTCAACCAGGGTGCCTTGAGGTTTCTTCAGGGGTGCCTTGGCAAAATTTCTAAAAATTGCCCAAAACTTGTTTACAAGCCAACGGGTAGAACAAGCCTGCCTTTTAGTTACACAAAGCCACAGGTTTTCATTGTGAACCATTACGACCTTCTAGCCGCTGGCATCCTGACAACCAATGACATCATCAGTTGATAAGGAGGATGTTAGCTGCCTGCACAGAATCCTAGTTTGACCCTCGCCTGCCCCTCTGAATCAATGTTGGGTGTCCTACATGTGTGGATGTTGCTGCGTTATATAATACTATTAGAATAGTTTTTCATAATTTAGTTGTTCATAATTTAGAATGGGGTGCCTCAAGACTGTCCATAATTTAGAATGGGGTGCCTCAAGACTGTCCATAATTTTAAAGGGTGCTTTGACTGAAAAAAGGTTCAGAAAAACTGCTCTATAAGGATGCAGACCAGATAGTATTTCTGTAAAATAGTAAAGCAGGTGCTGTTACTTACCTCTTGCTAAAACCAACTTGATAGACTGCCGAAGTCATCTACATATATAAACAACCCACTTTATCACTGATCATTGGACAAATGAGCATGCTTTTATTAAGATGCCACTTCATCAGCATCCACTTTCCCAGGCAGCACACCAACAAATCATATTGTACCTGCAACTGTTTTCAACATACAGTTTCTAAAGTATTACAATGTAGATGTAGAATCACTGTTGAATAAGGTGCAGTTTATTTATTTAAGAATAAAACCTATATAGACTTACCTATTATCACCAGCTGTCTTCAGTTCATACATTTTCATGGTCTTTGCATTTTTAGGGTCTGATTCGAAAGGCTGTGGGTTTGTATCAATGAAAAATACAGCTTGCTTTTGATATCAGTTTGAGATGCTTCTGAGATCATTCAGAATTCATTGACAGGTGCAATTGTTCAAAAAGTAAAAATAAAAGTGAGCGCTAGATGGAAAAGCTGCTATGCGCCAATAAGTACCAAACAACTTAAAAAAAAGAACATATAAAAGAGAAGGGCGCAGCGCTAGAACACAATATAATTAAACCATATACATATAAAATGGTGACAAAGTGCCAAAAACTGTGCATAAGAATAATGATAGTCCTTTAAACATCAAATGGTGACTGAAAAAACGTGCGTCTTCCGGTGATCAGAGTAACTGAATCATGCACTCACCAGATGCATAATTCAAATATGCATATAGATGGTATCCCGATATCCATACGCAGTTATCTCATAAACGGATCTGGTCATCATCTAAGCACAGCAGTCCATCCAAAGAATCCTCTTATGAATCGTGTGTTGCCACACTAGGACACCCCTCAGCTGTCCCCTAAGAGACTCTGCAAGTATTAGACTCTGGTTTCTTTGGGTTAGTAGAAGAAAGGCTGCTGAGGTTTGGAATTAATTGCACAACTAATCTTTGCAGAGCTGGATATCCAGCTCTGCAAAGATTAGTTGTGCAATTAATTCCAAACCTCAGCAGCCTTTCTTCTACTAACCCAAAGAAACCAGAGTCTAATACTTGCAGAGTCTCTTAGGGGACAGCTGAGGGGTGTCCTAGTGTGGCAACACACGATTCATAAGAGGATTCTTTGGATGGACTGCTGTGCTTAGATGATGACCAGATCCGTTTATGAGATAACTGCGTATGGATATCGGGATACCATCTATATGCATATTTGAATTATGCATCTGGTGAGTGCATGATTCAGTTACTCTGATCACCGGAAGACGCGCGTTTTTTCAGTCACCATTTGATGTTTAAAGGACTATCATTATTCTTATGCACAGTTTTTGGCACTTTGTCACCATTTTATATGTATATGGTTTAATTATATTGTGTTCTAGCGCTGCGCCCTTCTCTTTTATAGGTGCAATTGTTCTGCAGTTCAGCTCCTTCTTACCTGCATTTGATATGCATCAAGCTGCTTTTGCTTTCCCATAGACTTGTATGGGGAGAGAATCAGTTCTGATGTGAACAAAGGCCTTTGACACAAGTTCTTCAACAAAGTATTATTTTTGTGGTTGTAAACCATGTGACTTTACTTTTCCCTTCCTGTTTTCTGTTTCAGTGATTTTATTGATTTCTTTAAAGAAATGTTTTCAGAAAAATTTGTGCAGACAGGGCATCAAGAATACAAAATAACTCTATTGACATATACAGTACATCAAAACATTACTGGGATCTGTTAAGTCAGATGAGATGTCTAGGAGTAGACCCCATGTGCCCAAATGTTTGAATGGCTTCAATACAAGCCTTAAGCCTGTACACATGGTAAGTTTTTTTTTCTTAAAAAAAAAAAAAAATAAAACTGAGCAGCTCGCAAGGAGGTCTCTGTACTCATTATTTGATGTTAGTACAGTGATCTCCCAGCTGTGCTATTGTGTTCTGACAGAAGGACGGCCCCCTACCAGGACACACCAGTCAGTGCTCGCAGCCAGTGGCTGAGAGCGCTGAACAAATGCCAATCAGCTGCTGGTTTTGTAGCATGCACGTTTGACAGAAGCCGATCATGAGATCGGCTTCTTTCAAACAGGAACCTGTACATACGGGCCAAATGTTGGCCAGTATCTACTGTACTGGCTGATTTTGGCTGATATTCAGCCCTTGTGTATAGGGCTTAAAGATCAGATCCAACCACACTTATCACTTTATCCCTCCAGTTTTGCTTTTCATCTGTAACATGGCTTGCCTCTTAACTGTCAGTAAGCATGTGCAAAAAATTTAAATTTCTTGTTTTTATTGGATGTACCTGCCTACTTGCAAGTCATGCACACAGTTGAGGAAATCCTTTAAAATAATTTCTTACATTGTGAAACACTCCAGTGTTCCACAGTAGGTTGAGTCCGCACTGAATATTCTGATTAGGGATGAGCTCAGGTGTCAGTCAGGGGTCAGTTTGGAGACCAGTAGGTATAGCAGTAGAGAGGTTCACATTGACCAGAGGGATAAGTACATGAGAAGGTCATCCTGGCAGAAAATGAGGCCAGCTCTGAGCACTAACCAGTCTTCACCAGAGCTCCTGATGGTAGAGATGGGTTTTGCATGCTAGATTCAGGTTGCATTCCTCAGAATCACCCCACCAGGTGGTGAGCAGGCCAGGATCTGGTGGCAGATGCAGCAGGTAAGGAACAAGCAGAAACATAGCCAGTAAACAAGCCAGAATATTATTAATATACAGGATTTTATAGCGCCAACAGTTTGCGCAGTATTTTACAACATGAGGGCAGACAGTACAGTTACGATACAATTCAGTACAGTGGGAATCAGAGGGCCCTGCTTGTTAGAACTTACAATCTAGGAGGAAGGGTCAAGTGATACAAAAGAAAATAGTTGTGGGGGATGAGCTGATGGAGAAAATAAAACTCCAGTTGTTAGGTGGGAGCAGAATAGGCTTCTCTGAAGAGAAGGGTTTGCAGGGATCGCCTAAAAGCAAACATCTTAGGAGATGTTTTCTTTTAGACGGGAGATAGTAGGAGATAGACAGATTTGGGGTAGAGCGTTCCATAGGATAGGAGAGGCTTGGGAAATGTCCTGGAGGTGAGTATGGGAGGAGATGAGGGAGCTAGAGAGCAGGAGGTCTTGGAAGGAAAGAAGAGAATGATTTAGAGTATTTAGAGACTAGGTTAGTGATGTAGCTGGGGGCTGAGTTGTGCGTGGCTTTTTAAGTAGTTGTAAGTATTTTGAATTTAATTCATTGTGAGTGAGCCAGTGGAGGGACTGGCAGGGAGGGGTAGCAGACACTGAACGGTTGGAAAGGTGGATGAGCCTGGCAGCAGCATTTATGATGGACTGAAGGTCTAGCCTATGTAAAGGTAATCCCATGAGGAGAGAGTTGCAGTAGTCGAGGCGATAGATGACCAGGGAGTGAACCGGGAGCTTTGTGGTGACATTTGTTAGAAAGGGACGTATTTTGGAGATGGTGCGGTGGTTTAGGCGGCAGGATTTGGACAGTGATTGAACTATCCTTCCGGCCCCATGTCCAGAGTCCAGGATTACACCTAGAACCTTGGCATGTGGGGACGGGGAGATAGTTGTATCATCGATCTTGAGAGAGAATTCAGGGAAAGAGGCACGTGGGGGATGAAAAATTATGACAGTTTTGGACAGATTGAGTTTGAGAAAGTGTTGTGACATCCAGCTTGATAAGTCTGTTAGTAAATTAGTAATTCATGAGGAGACTGAAGGAGTGAGCTGAGGGGAAATGTTGATATTGTCAACATAGAGATGGTATTGGAAGTCATGGGAAGCTATCAGTAACTAGTAGCTATAACTATTTGTGAGTTTTAGGAGAGCAGTTTCTATGGAGTGTTGAGGGCGAACTCCAGGCTGAACGGGATCAAGAAGATTGTTCCTGTTGTGATCTCTCAGCCAGTTGTAGACCAAACAATCAAGGAGTTTGGATAAAAAGGGGAGTAAGGAGATGGGGTGTAGATTGTTAAGATTGGTGGGGCTTTTTAAGTATGGGGGTAACTAGTGCATGTTTTAGAGAGTTGGGGAAGATGCAAGAAGAATGGGAGAAATTTCAAGTTGTGACTTAGAGAGCGTAGGATAGAGACAGAGGGTGCCTATGGCATTTGCAACAGGGTCCAGGGGACAGGTGGTTAGGTGGATGTTAGAAAAAAAGTTTAGCAACCTTGTCTATAGTGATAGGGTTGAATGAGGGAAGTAAGGATCGTACCTGTGGACATGGAGTGTTAAGTGGAGAAGGAATCTGTACAGCAGAATATCAGTAACAAGTGGCTACAGGTTACGATCAAGCAGAAGCATAGTCTAGGAACAAGCCAAAGGTCGGTAACAAATGGTTGCAGGTAGGGATCAAGCAGAAATGTAGTCAAGGAACAAGCCAAAGTTCAATAACAAATGGTTGCAGGTTGGGCTCAAGTGGAAGCGCAGTCAGGGAACATGCCAACGGTTGGTAATGAGTGGTAGTGCAGACACAGATTACAGCAGGAGTGAAAGGGGCAAGTTATTGGCTAGTGAGGAGCACAATAATCTGGCAAACAGGAAATGCAGAGACATGGTTTAGATAAGGAAGTTTATGGGAGGACCAAAGGGTTCAAGGTTTACCAGAAACAAGACACAAAGTTAGGTTGTCCAAGGAATCTGGCAGGGAGATGTTCAACATTTCAGGTGGCACAGCAAGAAGAAACACAGACACCACAGAGGTTCCAGTTTCAGATCTGGATTCTGATATCAAGCATGTTCAGTTCCTAGTCTGAGCCCACCAAGAAGATGTCACCTGTACTGGGCCAATCAGAACCGAGGCATTCCCCATTCTGAAGCCAACTGTATATACACCCATTGTGTAGATATGACTGGGGGGCAGGAATGCCCCATTCACAGATTATTGACCCAGTATAGGTGATAGCTTCCTGGCAGGCTCACTTTGGTGGGTTCAGACTAGAATTCCAACATGTCTGAGCTCATCTTTAACTATGCTATATGTTGCTGTAATAGAAGTATATACATTGATCAGGACCTGCAAGGCATATTCCAGATTCAGTCCTCATCACACTTCCAGCTGCTGTATAATTCTTGGGGTTAATTAATCACCAAGACTTTGAAAACCAGTTGGGAACAGCTGCCGACCTTACTATAGCACTTTGATGAGTTCCTGCATTATATCCTGAGGAGTTGTATTTGCATTTCATAATTATAAAGTATCTCGAGGATTGCACATCAAAGACACTGCATTGCAGAAAACTTTCATTTACCACACAAGGGCCATAAGGATGTCTACACACAGAGATGATGGAAGACAAAGTTGTCGTTTAAATTGTTGAATTGGCATTCTATTCCAAATCTAAATTTGTAGAGGCATCTGTAATTGTATGTTAGATGCTTGTTTTCAAAACAGATTTTTTTTTTAACATTCACAGAAAAGGTCAAATTCATATTTTCATGTCTATGGAAATTCCTGCTAGTGTAAGTCTCTAGAGATGGTAAGCAAGTTCAGAAATCTAAATGTAATATTTACTCAATATTTGCATACAGGTGTTCAGTATGAAAATCAAAAATTGCTACCCACTAAAGTGAAACAGCAAATATAAAACTCAGCCTTTAAGGCAGTTATGTATCAACAAAACTAAATTAAAAGAGAATCCCAGAAATTATATTTTGGGTCTAATTGCATTGGTCCAGCTTGGCTTGATGTAAGTATGCATATCTGACATTCAGAGAGCCACTGAGGAAGTTGTAAATTACTGTACTAGTTAGTGCTACATGCAACAAGAGCTGTGATCTGTCCTGTTCTGTGTGAACAGCTTCTCTGCGTGTAACACCTTGTATTTTTTAATCTAATTGGATGAGATGGAGAGGCGGGACAATAACTTTACAATCTCCAGTCGTCCAATCACGGCATACCTTGCAAAAATACAAGGCGTATTATAATTGGCAGAAATATACAGTTAAAGACCTCTTGTGGTCATTGTTTAGAGGGGAAGCTGCTTGCACAGAACCTGGAAGATCACAGCTCTCACTGTATATAGCATGGGATATTATGTTGATTTACAGTGTCCCCAGCTGGCCTCCAGATATCTGTAAGTCAGGGGCGGACTGACAACTCATGGGGCCCCCGGGCAATAGGGGATCATGGGGCCCCTGTGTCCTTGCCCAAACTCAAAAAAGCCTATGAAAAAGGTACCAGGGGCATCTCATGGGGCCCCCTACTGACCCCGGGCCCTTGGGCAGTGGCCGAGTTTCCATATGGTCAGTCCGCCCCTGCTGTAAGTATTTAAGTATGTCAACCATTTAATTCCTGGAGTTTAGCGTTAAACATGTTTTAAATTACTATATAAATGACAGAGATCTTTCTTTACACTATCATTCCAGAGTCCCTTAACTGCAAATCCATTTAATTGTCTTCTCAGTCTAATATGTTTTCAGACACTGGGAGCTGAAATAGGAGGGCTTTGAGGAGCTTACAGGAGAAGATGGGCACAAAGTTGAGCTCAGCAGAAATTTCAGCACATATATCTGTCATAAATAGGCGTTGCTATGCTTGTTATACAATTTTCACATCTGAAAATGTAATGTATCATACTCTAAACAATTTCTACATCATGCCTTAAAGTACCTGCCATGTACTAAACCTGTAATTTCAACATAACTCCTTAAACAAACCCTAAGGCTGAGGCCAAAACTTTACTAATACAGCTGTAGCACCAACCCCCAAAGGAGCCGCTGATGACTTTGGGTTCTCTATTCCGTGCCTCAACTCCAAGAACAATATCGGACCCCCCCCCTCCCCAATACAGCTGGTTGAATAGGAATACTGCAAACACAAATGCAAGAGACTTTCAAAAGAATAGCTTTACTAGTGATGATTAAGTCAGCAGGAAACAGACAAAGAGGGTTAGTTGTGTCTTGCAAAATATAGCATCAAACAAAGTCACAATGATAACAATAGAAATGACCATGTAATTAGGCTTAAATGCAGGACCAACAAATCCTAAAATCTATGATTCCAGGAACAAGAGGGGGAAGAGGAGACCTTTAGTTTGTCAGCTCCTTCTAAGTCCTGCCGCCACAGGCAAAGAAAACAATAAAGCAAAATTTTTGAAACCTAGGTAGGAGTTCCCCCTTGAAGTAAACAAATGCTACATCAACAATAAAAATAGGATAGTCAGTGACAGACTCTGTAGACTGAATCTTTTGAATGGAGAAATCCTGGAAGTAAATGAATCCTTGGTCTTCAGCTAGCTTATGGTGAAGCCCAAAGGTATCACTGTGCAATAGCAACTAGCAGAGTGAATGGGCTAACAAAAGGTATCCACCAACAGAAACCTTTAAGTAGGTAGATAGAGTGATAACGGTGTCTGCATGCAGTGTCTATACTGTGTAAGGGAAAATGTTGGGCTTGCACCTGCTCACCAGACCCATGGGAGATAACACAACTGAAATCCACTCTGGAGAGTCAGGATCCTGGGAGAGTAGAGTGGCTTGGGGTTGGCTCCTGACAACCAAAGTGCCCAGCATCAGTTGACTTGGTTTCCAGAGGTTACTGCGGCCCCTGGAACATTGAAAGTCACATGGTAGTACTGAGTAATGCTGGACTGCCAAGTAGGTTTGCTGTGCTGGACGGTGGAGCCACGGCCTGGTTTTGAAAGGGAAAAAAATATGCTTTCCTCCATCAGCCTCCAATTCCTTGCAGGGGATTATATCGACCTTCCCTGGATGCCCTTCAGTTTTCCTTTCCTCTGGTAAATGTAGTCCAGACAATGCTGAAGAATAAAGTGTGTCTAGGCGATGGGACTCAAGGTCCCAAGATCATCTCCTTCTCAGACCCACTTCCCACTGTCAGCAGGAAATTATGTGTTTAGCTGAACACTAGTGGGGAAGAAAAGGAATCTCAGTCTGTGCATCAGATGTCCCTGAATTGCAGAAGGACCCAGCCTGAACCTGGCTGCAAACACAATCATGTCAATATTAGCTTTCACAGTACTATAATATTAAAATGTCATGTGATTAAAATTGTCACTTATTTACAGTACTCCAAATTATTAGCACTAGAAAACATCTAGGCAAAAAAACATGATCTACAATGAGCAGGCAGGTGACACAGAAAGCTATAAAATTCCAGCAGTGACTAGGGGTGTTACTATTTTGTCTATGCAATGTGTAGGGTACACAGATTGTGGTTTGAGTGATTGTTTTCATATAGACCAGCCTTCCCAGTCTTTTTACCCTGTAGAGACCCTTTAAATAATTTCCAAGTCTTGGGGAACCCCAGCTGAAACTAAATAATTGAGATCAGAGGGAAGACTGTTCCTTGCATTGGTGGTCGGTGGGAAGAATGCCCCTTTCACAGTAATACTCAGAATGCCATCCTTACAGATAGCTAAAAAGATAAAGCAGATTGACAACAATTATCTTTTTAAGCTGTCTGTGATGGTGGCATTCTAACCACCACTGTAAAGGGGCATTTGTCCCACTGACCCCCTAAGTAGGGTTGCCACCTCATCCCCTTAAAACCAAACACATTATTTACACAGGTTCTGTGGCTGGTTAAGGGGGTAACTAAACTCACCTAGTGCCTTATCTGCATTAAATTGGCCTCAGAAACTGTGTAAATAATGTGTTTGGTTTTAAAGGGATGAGGTGGCAACCCTACTCCCAGGTAACTGATTTTGCAGAGGTTCCCTGAAACCTGAAAATATTATAGGGTTGCTCTAGGGTAAAATGATTGATATAGGTTGCTTTAGGAGCTAAATAACACAAGGCATTTTTATTTTTTCCAAGTTACTGAGAAATGTAACCACTTCTGGCAGCCACCTGAATAGACTAGCATTACATTGGAGATTTTTATAAGCTCATTTCAGCTGCTATAATGACTAGTGATTATTCATTAGGTGTAGTAAATGAAACCAATGGTAAGAAGGTAAGAAAAAACAATGGTAAGAAGGTAAGAAAAACAAGTAACGTGTAGTAGCAATCAATCTCACGTGATTGCATAGTGCTCCTTTCGTGTGCAATTGATTGAACAAGATGCTGCTACATGCTGCTTGTGTAGCTTTCTTCATAAGGAGCCATTTGTACCATTTGTTTAGCAGTATTTTGCTGCTCCCAATGATTGCTTTCTAGTGATGTTAGTAGCCGGGTTGAGCTCTAATCTAATGAAGTGATGGCAGCATATGGATTATTCTCTGAGTAGCAAGAGATTAAAATAGTCCATGTAGTTCTAGTCTCTACTGTGTTGTACTCCGATGGCTGGACATGGTTGTCATGCGTCTTCTTTCTGGAAAAAAAAACTGACACAGCAACTGCAGCAGAACATTTTTGCCTTTTATCACATTTACTGTCAAGCTTTAGCGTTCACTGGCTCAGAGCAGTCAGGACAAGGAATGATGGAAGCTGATTGATTACTTTTTGCTTTACTTAATAGGACTGCCAGGTTTCCTCTGCAACATCAAGTCAGCAAAAACAGTCATTCTGTGTATGAGGATACACCAGTAAAGGCTGAAAAGAACAATCTGCTTTTCCACCCAGAAAACCATTTCAGTCTAACCTGTTTGATAAGATGGAGAGTGATATACAATTGCATTCATAAATTATTCATATATTTTGCAGTGTAAACAATGTCAGTTGTATTGTTTTGACATAATGAAATGCATTTTAAAACCTGGTGTTGAAAGGAAATATACTGAGGAAGTATGGAGCCTGCTAATTGTTGACCTCCCCTCCTAAAAATTCAGATCTGAAAACTTCTGTCTGTCATGGTTATCCTTAAGCTTCACTGTTTTCTGACCCAAAACAAGTATGCAGCTAAGAAGCTCTGAATACACTATGGTTCCCCTGATCTGTATGATTGTTCCAGTGACGTTGTACAGTATTAAAGTCAAACGATTGGCATTGTCTGTTTCATTCATTTTTATTAAACATTTTAACAATAAAAAGGTAAGTACTTTTTAACAGAACAAAAACAATAAATAATAGAGGGATTAAAAAGTAAGAACTGTATAAACTGCTGTAAATCCTCAAATGTATGATCCCTATGTCTCAAACGAGACTTAAGAACGCAGTGGTAAACCTGATAAATTCACTTTGGGTACCAGCTGTTTGATCTTCTCTGATCCCCCCTTCTTTTACTGTCCCCAATCCATCTGCCATAGTATAGAGCAGCAGTGGTAAGTTTGCCCATATTCTGTTTGGTGTGTATTGCTAGAAAGTTTGTTTTTTTTGGGGGGGAGGTTGCATGTGATTGGCACAGGGCCAATCAGCGCTGTCTAGACAGAGGGTCAGGGGTTATGCAGCCTCACAGGACAGTCAGAGGAGAATGAAAACTCCTACAAGATTAACCAGTGCTCATGACTTCTGATAGAAGTCACAAGACTGCTGTAACTGCTGATGAGAAAAGATATTTCGCATTTTATATTTACTAAAATAGTTGCATTTCCATGTTCTGTGTACTGTGGAAGACTGGTTATAGTGAATGCAGGGTCCTGGGTTTAGTAACACTTTAAATGTAAAGCTGTAGAGGGTTGTTTGACTAACATTTGACTAGCATCAGCAGCTTTAATAATAATAATAATAATAATAATTCCTTTAGTAAGAGTTTCCTTGAAGTATTACATCATCAGTCTGCAGGAGCTGGTTGGACCTGCCTGGGTGTATAATATAATATCTGGAAGATTATCAAAATTGATTGGCCTTGTGTGAACGATAGCAATAGAAATAGCAATAGGATCTCAGGAAGCTTAAAAAAAAGACAGGAAATTTCAGATGAGAATTTACTAGCAGTACCAGATATGAGAAATTGCATAAATACAAGTAGGTAAAAAATGGCTGGCATTCAGCTATAAGACACATTACCTATCTGATAAACACCCTTTAGCGCTTGTTAAAAAAAAAAAGGGTAATTTACTTGGTAGAAAATTTCTGTCGAGTCCTTGTGAATACTGTCTAACAGCTTTGGCATTGCTTTAAATGGGGCTCATTCAGGTTTGTGCAATGCTTTGATTTGTGTTTTCCATTTTTTTGAAGCATCAATGCCTATTTTAGGGCTTTTTGAAAACAATGGCAGGGCAGGAAACTGCATGATTAAGGTTGGTACATTTAAAAACGCATTAAAAACTTGCACAGAAGGGTGCAAAGCAAAGAAGAGAGACTCTTAAATGCTCCCGGACCACCTGGACAATCCATTTGCACTCACCTTGATGCTCGTTTGCTCTGTCAGAACCCTAAACAAATACCTGCTGCTCCAGGCATTTGAGCGTGTGACCTACTCCTCTAAGGGTAAATTGATGTTTTACAAAGCCACTGGCTCTTCCTTGTCAGGCATAGGTTATAAAATTAAATACAAAATAAAATATATTTTACCGTTTTACCCCAGCTTTTAAACTCATCGCAGGTTTGTAGAGCAAGTGAATCAAGTTTATTTCCAGAGTACCCCAGAAACCTCAAATTCTTGTGCTCGCTATTAAATGAAAATTGTATTTACTGAATGCTTGCATGCTTGTACCCTCCCTCTTCCAGAAGCATCCCTGTTGCTTACTAAGTGTGATGCTTGGACCAACTGGTCAGAAGGGAGGCATGGGGGTAGACCAGAGAAGTGCCACAGAAGGTCTAATTGGAATTTGCACAGTAGACCATTGTCAATTGTGTTTGCAAAAGAGTGCAGGAAAAAAGGATGCGCAAGGCATGAAGATTCCAGATGCACTTTATATTGATGCTCTCTTTAAATAAAAATGTATAGCATCAAAACACAACATAGTCTGTACATTTTCAGGCAATTTGAATTACTTTTACGGCTTTTGTCTGCATCAAGTGGATATTACATTCCCATAGACATCTATAGGAATGCAAGTACTGCTTGGAGCAGGTTAAAGGCAGGTCAGGAGCATGTCAACTGCAGCTGAAATGCAGCTATCAGTGAATTCTGAAGGATCCCAGAAGCATCTCAAACTGATATCATACAGATATCCAAAACTCTTCCACCCAAGCCTTGAACCAACTTCCAAGGCAACCTACCTCCTACTCTTTTCATCATTTCGCATTCTTGTTAGAAACAGTTGAATGTGTGTATATGGAATTAATCAGTAATTTCTGATCCAAATCTGGTTAAACGTAGTTGTATGGCATTTCATTTTTTTGTATTTTTTTTTTTTTTTTTTAATACAGGTGGTGAACAGACCAAAGCATTATGGAAGAGAGTACGTAAGCAACCAGCATTCTTTCTTTCATATAATCTCTTGTGGGTTTAGTTTTGGCTGTATGTACATTTTACATTATTACAAGGATGCATATGTTAGAGGCAACCAAATCAAGTTTTTTAAAAGCAATACAATTTTAGTGTCTATAGCATATTAGAAATTCAGTTCATTTGATTGGGTTTTACTGAGCAACATTTTTTTGAGGTCTGAGAACAATGACAAAATAAAAGCTGAGGTTGCACAAACATACATTGATATCTGAAACCACAATGGAAAAACATTGGGTGCCTCTGCCTTAGTCCCAACACCCATCACCTGCAGCATAGTATGCCTAGCCCATGTTGGCGCTGTAATTGCTGGAGTTTTTGTGTTTCCTTAAAGTGGAACTTTAAGTCAAATAATAAAACTGGGCAAGCAGGCGGGAATTTTAATGCAGAAGAGACATGCTTTGTCTTTTCTTCATTAAAGCTACTTACCTGCCTGTCCACCCTTGTACAGTGAAATTGTACAGGCGCTGCTCACTATAAGTATAAAATTGGGTGTAGCGCTAAAATAACCACATTCATATGTAAACCATAATAGATATAACTATCAAGAAAACTGTAAAATGACAAGTGACAAGGTGCTGGCAACAATAAAGTGACTTAGTGGTACCATAAAATCGTGTCACTCTAATCAAATATATATATGCATAAGATAAAGCAAACAGGTATAGAGGTGACACCAGTGGTATAGTGCTGACAAATGAATAAAGTGACTGGTAATAAACCTTTGTCACTATACAGTGACCAATGGTGTATATGGTGCTGAAAATTGATGATCAACATATAGTCCAAAATAAGGTGCATGGGAGATTGTGAAGATCTTCAATATCTGGTGGTCTTATCCCATAAGGTGGTGATGTGGCCAAGATTGTAAAGACTGCACACTCACCAGATGTGCAATCAATGTGCGCATTTAGAGATAACACTCTCAGTAACCTGGAAGTCCCTTTAAGGTGGAAAAGGTCTGGTCTGATGTCCCTAACTGCTCAAAATATGCTGTCAGCAATGGCACAGCCGCTCTGTGCCATTAGAAGCAATCCTTAAATGCATGCATTAGTTTTCTTTTTGAGGCGTTTTTTCCTTGATATTAACCAGGTGATTCAGCCAGTGACACTCTTCCTGTCTTAGGATGTCTCAAATCTTGACACAGGCACTGTTGTTATTGAGAATATGGATTTAAAATTTAAGTTAGTCCTGGGAAGGTGCTTCACATATTAACCGTCTTCCTGATGCAGGACTGGACTGTCACTTGAGCTTGGAACACCTGGGAACCCCCTCCCCCTAATCCTCTCCGCAAGTGACAGTCCAGTGCTGCATCAGAAACACTGGGACGCTGCATCGCTGGAACTGAGTATAGTTCCGCTTTAAAATTATAGACCCATTTAGGAGCATTTTAATGGTAATGCATCCAGTGGCCAGAATAGGTCAATTAATGCTCAAGCACTTAAATGCATGTGCAATAAACGCTGTAGATGCGTTTTTTAATCACTTTACCTCTGGAAAAGATTTACTCCCCTTCATGACCAGGCCATTTTTTGTGATACGGCGCTGTGTTACTTTAACTGACAATTGTGAGGTCATGTAACGCTATACATAAATTAAATGTATGTAATTTCCCCCCCCCCCCCCACAAATAGAGCTTTCTTTTAATTGTATTTGATCACCTCTGGGTTTTTATTTTTTGGGCTATAAATAAAAAAACACCAACATTTAAAAAAAAAAAATAGTTTTTTAGTTTCTGCTATAAAACATATCCAATAAAAAAATTTAAAAAATCTAATTTCTTCATAAATTTAGGCCAAATGTATTCTGCTACATATTTTTGGTAAAAAATCCCAATAAGTGTATATTGATAGGTTTGCACAAAAGTTATAGCGTTTACAAATGGCAGTGTTATACTGGAACTTTTTTTTTTAATACCAGTAATAGCGGCGATCAGCGACTTATAGTGAGACTATGATATTGCGGAGGACAATCTGACACTAACTGACACTTTGTGGGAGCCAGTGACACTAATACAGTGATCAGTGCTAAAAATATACGCTGTCACTGTATTAATGACACTGGCTGGGAAGGGGTTAAACATCTAGGGCGATCTAAGGGTTAATTGTGTGCCTAGCCAGTGGTTGTGTGTTTATTATGTGCTGTTACTAGGCAACCTGCTAGATTTTGTTCCCTGAATAAAATCTAGCAGATCACCATTGACATAACACAGTTCTACCTTGTTTACATAGGCAGAGCTGTGTTATGTCGTCTCCTTGGTGATCAACAGGTGCCGGCACTCAACCATTGGCCGGCACCTGTTGATCTGCTTCTGCGGTATCCAATCACAGCAAAAGCGGCGATTTGGTGGCAGGTGCACACCCCCCAGTGGCAGAAGTGCAGAATCACGTTTAAATATGTGATTTTGCACAGACTGTCCGCCCTGTAGCAGTAAATTTGCTATATGGCGGATGGACAGTATTTAAGTAGCTTTTCTCCTGCCAGGAGTTCTGGCGTTCAGAGAAGAGAAGCAACATTCTGTGTGCATGAGGCCTTAAAATGCCAAGTACAAAAACACTGAGGAAACAGTGGTAATGTGCTGTCACTTTATACAGAAAAAAAAAATTGCTGGTGATAGGAAACCTTAAATGACAAACCAGTAAAGTGCTCATTCAAACAAATGCAAACAGTCCCAATTGTAACTAATGAATAAAACATGAAATGCTGGTAATATACACTAACTGGCCACTTTATTAGATAAGCTTGTTCAATTACTTGGTAAAATAAATTGCTAATTGGCCAATCACATGGCAGCAACTCAATGAATTTAGGCATCTAGACGTGGTGAAGACGACTCGCTGAAGTTCAAACCGAGCATCGAATGAGGAAGAAAGGGGATTTAAGTAACTTTGAACGTGGCATGGTTGTTGGTGCCAGATGGGCTGTTCTGAGTATTTAAAAAACTGCTGATCTATTGGGATTTTCAAGCACAACCATCTCTAGGGTTTACGGAGAATGGTCCGAAAAAGAGAATCTCCAGTGAGTGGCAGTTGTGTGGACAAAAATACCTTGTTGAGGTCAGAGGAGAATGGGCAGACTGGTTTGAGATGAGCAATAACTCGAATACCCACTCGTTACAACCGAACTAAGCAGAATACCATCCCTGAATGCACAACATGTCGAACCTTGAAGCAGATGGACTACAGCAGCAGAAGACCACACTTGGTGCCACGCCTGTCAGCTAAGAACAGGAAACAGAGGCTACAATTTGCACCAGCTCACCAAAATTGGACAATAGAGGATTGGATAAAACGTTGGCTGGTCTGATGAGTCTCAATTTCCCTAGCAATGGTTGTGCATGAATTTATTTTTTTTCAGCCTTGCTTGTGTTACCAAGCAGTTGAAGAGGTGTACATAATAAAGTGGCTGGTGAGTGTATATACCAATCAACCTTTCAAACAAATTCATTTAATAAAAAATGGATTAAAAACACACGCAAGTGTCGCTTTTTTTTTTTTTTTTTTGCAGCAACTAAACTCTCCTCTTCTAATACCTCTACAGAAGCCTAGGTGTGCTTGGCCACATAGATTAACATATAGGAGCTTTTACAGGCTGAAAAAAAAAATGAAAGGGCCCGTCACTATGTTTATAATAAATAAATGGGCATCATGTACATTGTGCTCTTTTGACAATTGTCCTCCTTAATGGAAAAAAAGCAGCTGAAAAACGCAGTAAAAGCAAAATTTTTCACAAGCATTTATGCGCATTTGCTCACGTTTATGCACATTTGATGTTATTGCATTCTTCTGGCCAGAATACACGTTTTTTATGCTTGAAGTGGAAGTAAACTCTATTTTTGCACCTTTCACCTACATAAGACCTACCCCGAAAATAAGAACTAGTGCTATTTTTGGGAATTACTAAAGTATAACACCTACCCCGAAAATAAGGGCTTTTTTTTCAGCCGGAACATGGCGGAACAACATTCCACCACCTCCGGCACTGGCCCTGTGCACACCAATATCTACTGTCTCTTATAAACACAGAAGCGCGGCTGAAGTGACAGCACCATCCGCTCCCACAGAACCTTCCTACCTCTGTACTCACCATCCGCTCCCACAGAACCTTCCTACCTCTGTACTCACCATCCGCTCCCACAGAACCTCCCTACCTCTGTACTCACCATGGGACAGGGTAGGAGCAGATATCTGATGGAGCAGTGTGCAGTGTGTTTAGGGGCAGGGCGGGGTATCTCCTCCTACAGCCTAATGCATGGGGTGATCACCAGTCAGTGGGAAAGAGGCAGAGCGGTGAGTGAGTGCCCTTGGTGCACTGTGTGGGAAGATAGGACCCGAAACGGGAGTTACTATAGAGAGGGGCCGGCTGCTGACAGCTGTGTTTTGCAAAGCTAGCTAACAATATGAGGGCAGTGGAGGAGGAGGGGGGGATGTGCAAAGGTGAACTGCAGTCAGGTGTTGCAGAGGTAAATTGACAGGTGAGTTGCAGACAGGGTGCATAGGTGAGCTGCAGCTGGGGGGGTGCAGAGGTGAGCTGAGTTGCAACCCACCTCTGCACCCCCTGGCCACAGCTCAGCTCTGCACCCCCTGTCCGCAACTCACCCCTGCACCCCCCAGCCACAGCTCACCTCTGCATCCCCCGTCTGCAACTCACCCCTGCACCCCCAGCCACAGCTCACCTCTGCAACTCACCCCTGCACCCTATCTGTGGCTCATATCTGCACCCTTTCTGAAACTCACCTGTCAAGTCACCCCTGCAACACCTGACTGCAGCTCACAACTGTCATCAGCCAGCCCTCTCCATAGTAACCCTCATCCACAACTGCCTGCAGCTCACCTCTGCACCCCCTGTCCACACCTGGACATTTAAAAAATAAGACCTACCCCGAAAATAAGACCTAGTATGTTTTTTTGAGCCAAAAAAAATATAAGACAGTGTCTTATTTTCGGGCAAACACAGTAGTATGCAACACATACTAACTCATTATCAGGGGCGGACTGACCATTTAGAAACTCAGGCACTGCCCAAGGGCCTGGGTTCAGTAGGGGGCCCCATGAGATGCCCCTGGTACCTTTTTCATAGGCTTTTTTGAGTTTGGGCAAGGACACAGGGGTCCCATGATCCCCTATTGCCCGAGGGGCCCCATGAGTTGTCAGTCCGCCCCAGCTCATTATGCTTTTAACTTGCAGGGAGAAGATTTTTTAGAGGTTTTTTTTTCGCGGTTTAAATGTTCCTCTCCTTAACATGACTTTGTTGGGGTTTTTTCTTCTGCCTCAAAATGCTCCTGTCTCTAAAAGCCTGTAAATGCCTATACTGTATGTACATAAACACAGACTAACATGGGGGGGTTAGAGGCAGAGAAAAAAAAAACATCAAGCTCCTGTAAAAAAGGTGTTTATAAACTGCAGGAGGCCTCATGCACACAAGGCTTAAAGGCTGTCGCGTTTACAATGAGCCCTAAGGGTGCCGCTGCCGAATACAACTAAGGGCTCATTCACAAGTGCAGCAGGCACTGCTGTTCCTCTGAAAGCAATCCTGGTATGTTTGACAGGTGATTTAAACCTATGATTGCCGTACAATGCACATGATTGCGACACGGTAGTACAGCAATTAGAGGTGTAAATCAGGTGTGAGGAGACACTGCGTTCTGTGATCTTCAGGGTGACTTCTCCCATGTTGTTCAGGTAGATCTCCACCTCTTTAAGGGTGCTTAGCCCTGGCCTTAAAGAGGTTGTAAACCACAAAAAAAAAGGAAATTAAAGAAAAATTTCCCCTGTAAAATCCCATGCCTCACATGCTAGCACATTGTGAAAGGCTTAACTTAAAGTGAAGCCCTCCAGCTGCGCACTGTCACCACTGACTGGGCTTCCATCTTCACCAGGCCTTCCTTCCAGGTTCACGGGCTTCCGCTGATTGACTGGCCAAGCCGCGGGAGTCGCGGGCGTGGCACGGCTCTCTCAATGGACCGCATGCCGTCCATTGAGGGTGCAGTGTGCATGCACCGGTGATGTCACTGGATGGTACGATAGTAAATACCTCCTAAATGGTGCATGTTTAGGAGATATTTACTCGTACCTACATGTAAGCCTAAAATAAGGCTTTCCTGTAGGTAAAATAAACAATGAGGCTTTACTAGCACTTTAAATTATACAAATTTGCAAGGTAAGGCTCAGTTCACACTATCTTTGCCAGCAGGCGTCAGGCATTTGGGAAGCGTTTTTAACGCTTCTCAAACGTCTATGAAAATTCTGCACATGGCAGCACGCAGTGCGGTGCACACTGAAGCGTTAGCGTCGCGGCAAAACTGACGCGTCGAGTCAGGAGGAGTTGAAGCCTCCCATTCAAGTCTATGGTGCCGCTCCGCAAACGCCTGGCAGGCGTTTGTGGTGCTGATGCGGTACGGTTGCAACGCGGTTGCAAGGCAGTTGCAGAGCGTTAATACCATTTAACTTCATTATATGCGTTTGTGGTGCGGCTTTAACGCTTGACAATCGTCTATCAACCGCCTTACAAAATGCGCGTAGGGCGTTTGGGGAGCTTTAAAAACGCTTCCCAAACACCTAACGCCACTCAAACACTATAGGGGCGTTTGGCAAGAGTTAGAAATAAAGTCAAGTGTGAACGAGCCCTAAAGTTTTGTAGCTTACATGTTTCTCGATTTGTTCTCATGTGAGCACACACTAAATCAATTTTTTAATTATTTTATGTTTTATTCATGCATTTATTTTTTTTAATGTATTAAAAGTCTGTTGAAGTTGATAAAACCGGACAGTGGTTTATACCAGATCTTTCTAAAACTAAGATGACTTTTACATATAACTCTGTTGGAGCTCTGCTATATGTGCTGTCCGAAGCTCCCTGGCAACTGGCTATTTTTGATAATAGATATGATTATCTCCATAGGCTTATGATTTCCATAGAAACTGTACTTTTCTGAAAGGATGTTTATCATTATAATAAGATGCTTTTACAAGATAGCTATCTTTTTTCTGTTATTCTCATAAATGTCAGTTAGGGAGGTAATAAACCCATGAAAAGTACTCTCTCTAAAGCAGAACTCCAGACAGATAAAAAAAAAAGACATATATGAGTGCAGTGCTGTATGGATTAGTACATAATGAAAGAGGAACTACAGCCATTGATAGAAAAATTAAGTCTGCAGAAACAATTACTGTGGTTGCTGACTTTTAGCCCTGGTTCACACTGGAACTGACTGAAATTGTGTGACTTTGCTTGAAGTCGCATGATTTCAAAGCCGCATGTCAGTCTGATTTCAGTTGTGACATGGATGACACCACTGCGACTTCATGCACAGATGTCTATGCAAGTCACTCGTGAAATCACAGGCAAAAATAGTGATGGAACTTTTTTTTTTTCAAATCGGTGTGGCACGACAAAGTTGGAGTTGCACGGATTTGACTGGTTCCATTCCCGACAATAGAGTACGACCTATCATGTAATTTGAAACTGTCAAATCACATGAGAAGTCACACCGGTGTGAACCAGGGCTTAGGGCTCGTTCACACCAGGGTGCAGAGACAGGTTTTTCTGCACGCGTTCTGCAAGGGCACAACAAAATTAACTGTTCTCTATGTGCCCTGTTAACACCACAACACTGGTATCACGTGCAGATTTTTTCTGCGCAGGAATCTGAAACGTGTAAAAAACTGATGTCTCCGTAAGTGAAATATTCGCGTCAGTTTCTATCAGTTTTTCAGCTGGCTCCCTACTGCACATGTGCAAGACGCACTGCACTTTCGGATTGGTCCCGCAGCCTCCTGAGACATGTGATGTGTCCCAGGGGGTTGTGGCCTGAGAACAGGGGTCAGAAAAAAGGTACCCACTCTCAGAATAAAAATAAAAAGAGGGAATAATGGTAGGGGAGAGGAAGGAAGGAGGAGGATGAGCAGAAATTTCACTTTTTATTAAAGTTCCTCTTTAATTTTTTTTTTCTGCAATGAGTTTATGGCAGGCCATAGATTATGCAATGTTATGCAATTTCACCACGGGTGGAAGGGAAGAAAATTGCTCAATTCTCAATTTCTCAATTCTCTCATCAATGCAGTCAGTATTGATGGGGAATCCCTTTTACAGCTCTGTTGTGTTTTACTGGTGGGGAGCCTTCTCTGCCCGGAGAACACAATGATTAGTGTTGCTGGCTATAGTTGGCAGCACTAATAGTTCTAGAAAAAAACTGACAGGCTGGTTGTATACAAGTAGATTGTTAGAATGACTTACAACCAGGGTGCCCGTACATGGATCGAAATTTGGCCGGTCCCTACTTAACCATTTCCACCCATGTATGGCCAGCTTAGGAACTTGAATTTGACTTGGAATCAGTCTCTTGCAACCCCCTGTGCAAGAGAGCTCAGACTGGGAGAAGGAGAAGCTCCCATAAAACGATTTAATCTGTATATTTAGCTGTTTGCCTGGAGTTGAACTTTAAATTGACATTTTGCTATTTTTTTTATGAACAGGTTTCAGAGGTATCCATCAAGCCCCTTTTTGTACAAGTTTGGTTGAAATGAAAAACAGGAGCAGCTGTAAATTTTTGTTTGTAGGACAATGTGGGTGCTTACTGACAATGACCAGTCATTTTCTAAAAGAGAGAGGAGTTTTGGGTGATAACATTGAAAAGTAATGCCGAAGCAACATGCGATCAGCATATAAGAAATTGTTTTCTAAAAGTATCTAAACTGTTGAAGCTTAAGCCCTTATGCACACTGGACGTTTTGATAATGCTGGTCTCTTTAGCTGTGTAAAGTTACATTAAAACTTAAGTTAAACCGTTTTTCAGCTTTTTTTTTGTGTTTTTGCATTAGCGTTTAGCAGCGTTTTTCAGATTTTTTTTTACCATAAAATATTTTTTTTGGTAAATAAAAGTCCAAAAACGCCAGTTTGCGGTGTTTTACTGCATTTGCCTGTGTTTTTCAGCGTTAGAGCTTTTTTACAGCTAAAAAACTCCTCTAGAAACCCACTAGTTCTGGGGGGGTTTTTTCCAGCCAAAATACATTGATTACAGTCTGTGTGCATGGACTCATAGGATAACATGCTGGGGGGTTTACTGGCTGTAGAAAAAAAAACGTCAAAAGCCAAAAACAGCCACTGTAAAAACGTCAAGTGTGCATGAGGGCTTATACTGCCAGCATGGTAAATAGAAACATGCAGAGTGGACTCCACAAGGGGGCACTATATACATATGTACAGATGAACCATTGTGCTGTGGAACAATACAAAGGCATCTGTACATATTATTCTAGTTTTTGTTGTGTGTAGCTGACAGATAAGCAATGCCTCTGCAACACATTTTACTGTTTCTAAGCCAAGTTTATTCTTTAAAGCCAGATATAAAAAAAAACAAAAAACCCCTTGTATCAAGTTATGTATTAATTAAAAGTAAATAAGCCTCATACACCCAGACTTTAAGGGGCCACGACATGCAGAGCCTGTGTAATCACTTTCCTGGGACCCGCAGCTTTTCCTAGCAACTACACATCCTCAATCTATAGAAAAATATGATCTTTAAAACATTGTTTCCAGATTTAGCTTGTACTATAATCAGTTAAATAATGTTTCTGGTATCTCTCAATTACAAGAAAAAAATAGCTCACCTTTTTTGGATTATATTTATTTTATTAAATATTATACATATTTATTACATAATCAAGATTGAAAGAAAAGTGATCACATCTCTAACCACTTCCTCTTGAGAGCGATTTTTCCATTTTCACACACGTTAAAACTGTGGTTTTGACTTACTTCTTTACTTAAAATCCCCCGAACATTGTATATTTTCTGAATGCAGCAACCATATGGAATTAAAAAAAATGTTAGTTACAAATTTTATGTTGCACAAGATTTTCAGCTTTTTATCAAATCTAGATTTCCAGGAAAACAAACACTAAAACGGATTTTATAACACACAAATACAATGTAATCCCCATTTTTTGTACAAAATAAAAGACATTGTTGAATAAATAGACACCAGATATATTAAGCCTTAAAACTGTGTGCTCTCATAAAATTGTGAAAAATGTCAGTAGGTGGAACTGTAAATGTTCTTACAGCTCATCAGTTTGGTTTTAACCATAAAGGGTGGACCTAGGATTATTGCTCCTTCTCCAATTTTCGCTCTGTGATATATATAGATATATATATATATATATATATATAAAACTTGCTTTCTGAAATCACTTTTACATATATGTGCACACCCTATGCAAACATTTGCATTTCTGGGTGAGTGCAGGGCAGTGTATTTGTTTTTCTATTTCAATGGTTTTTATTAAATTTTTTAAACAGTATAAACAGAGGCAATAAAACACGCCCACGCAGGGGCTATCAATTGCACAGATAAACAAAATGCAAAATAAAAAAAAAGGGAAAAACAATGCTCTAATGCCAACAGGGCAAAAGGTACGCCCACGCAGGGGCTATCAATGGCACATAAGTTACAAAACATTAATGTAACTGATTATAACAACTAAATGCAGCTGTCCAGTCACACCAAAAACAGAGAGAGAGAGAGAGAAAAAGGAAAAGAAAAAAAAAAAAGAAAAAAAGGGGGGGGGGCAAAGAGCAGGGATTCAAGAGCGCCAATACTGAACGCAATTACATCCCCAGACTAGCCGGGGGGAGTGAGGGAAGGGCATATTGCAACCACGGCTCCCATATTTTCAAAAATTTACGTTGGGAGTCGTTGCGGATACTCAACATCTGTTCGTTGAGCATCATAGTAGTCATACGATCCCGCACCCCCTGAAGAGGGACAAACGGACTCTTCCAGGCCTGAGCAATTGTTCTAGTGGCGGATAAAAACAGATAGGAAGCCAACTTCTGCTGGTGAGCCAAGAGGCACAGTATGGGGCAGTGTATTTGTTTTTAATTTTTTTCTAGTTTATTTCATTAGATTTTTTTTTGTACATTTAAAATATCAATAAAGGCAAAACGTTTTTAAGTTTTGGACAGAGTATAGATGGATTAGAACATCTATTAGGTTTTTATTGCTGTCTGTGCCTCCGTGGGGGAGATTCACCCTCTCTATATGTCGTTTTATCCCTGAAAGAGAAGTTAAAGAAAATCCCAAATTTTGGGTTTTCCCCAGAAAAGCAATAAAGTGGAAATCTTCCAATAGGGATACTGGGATATTAGTTCTGGTGAACTAGGGAGGGGCCCAAGGAAATCCCTTGATTTGCAGGGATTTCCTCTCACTTCCTGTTTTGGCTATGGAACAGGAAGTGAAGGTAAACCTCCCCAATGGGATACAGATGGCGATTAAAAAAAAACTGACAATGATTATAACCCTTCCTTACTCTATCCAGAATGGAAAAAGAACTTTTGCCTTTTGTTCTACTTTAACTTGCTTTTGCTATCACAAAGGGGCTAACAAGCACCCTATATGATAGCATTGGGCAGGTGACAGGTCCTCTATTTAGAGACATCAGGGGTCTATTAGAACCCTAATGTCTCCCCTGCCCTTCAAAGCAGCTAATAAAGTACAGTTCAAGCTGGATTAGCTGCTTTGCCAGCTGTAAAATGAGAGCTGTAAAGCTGTGATAGCTGTGACAGCTCTGAAACCAATAACACTCAGAACTGAGCGCTCCTGACTTCATATACAGTAGAGAAGACCAGGGATGTTCCCCAGTCTCCTCCCACCCGCCATCCTGAAGGCATTTGTTGTGGTTCTGGGAAGAGCAGGAGAGTCCGGGGTTCATGTCTGAGCACATACTATCCTAAATGTTGGTGCACCATTCAGCCATAGCATCTTTCATCCTCCTATAGTGGGAGAGGCTGCCCACCAAGATGCCAGGATCTCACACACTGAGACTAAAAGGTGCATGTGGTCTTACCTGCAAAAAGCTTGTTTACACAGGTCTGATACCAGCCCTGAACAGTGTAGGACCTGTAGTAGATTGATGAGGTTATCTCTATGTTCACTTCTGCTTTCATCATATTCCATATCCACGTATGCCTGCAGCACACTTGATTGCCTCCCAGTCCTGTCTCCTTTTTTCCCAATGCTGCTGGATAGATTCCTGATTCTAAAGCCGGCCATAGACGGTTCGAATCCAGGATTTGTACCCCAGTCAATTGTACGATTGTTGTACAACCATCATGTTGGATTTTTCACAGGATTATTGCTAGCGGCTATTATAGCATTAACCACCCTTCCAGTGGGCACAGCTTCCCCCCAACTTCCATCGGGAGAACACAATCTGTGCCTGTGGGAGGGATCCCCCCCATCAACACTGACTGTGTTAATGGGGGAATCCAGCGATTTTCTTTCCTGCATCCCATGGTTGCAGGAAAGAAAATTGCATCATGTATGGCCTACCTAAGTCATATTGAGGAACTTAGACTAGCTGAATCATTTTTTATTATTATACAGTATTTATATAGTGCCTACAGTTTGAGAAGCACTTTACAATATAAAGGGAGACAGAACAGTTACTATACAGTTAGGAGGGCCCTGCTCATATGAGCTTACAATCTAAAAGGATGGATAGGATTTAAAAAAAAATATTTCAATGAACTATTCATGAATACAGAGCTGTATTAATTTGTAGCGTTTATATTTTAAAGATAAGCTTTAAGGCTATTAGTCATTATTTGCTAAAATAACCAGCAATTACAAAGGCACTAAGTTTCTTTCCCTTCGCTGTGCTATACCTCATCAGTTTCATAGTAATGGGTGTATGCTAAAGCACATACAATAAGGTTCATTTAAAGCAAAAGGACCAGGAGGTAAAGCAGGACTCCATATTCCTGTGTTGCTACATGTCAGAAGCAATTGTTTCTTAACTGTTTCTTGATAAATGAGTTTTCCTTTATGGGACTTTTATTAGACATTTATTCTGCTACCTCCGTAGAGGTGAAAACAGGAAGAAAGCCACAGAGGAAACATGTTGCTCGCATTCATTTCACTATTTACTTGGGAAAATATAAAGGGCTGAATGATGTTTGTTCCATAAGTGCAAAACATCTCCCGGTTTTATTCTGAGTGCCGGTTTATTAAGACATTCTGCTTCCTGGCTCATTCATGTACAAGAATTGCACTGGTCTCTGCTACAATAGGAAGGACGTACAGCTCCTGTGAGACACCGCTAACCACTTTACGTTTCAGTGTTAGAATACGAAGGCATAGTTGCCAGCATTTTAAAATATTATCCTGGGACAATTTACTGTTGTGCTGGTTACGTCGTCATGTCACGCACAGTTGTATCTCCAAGCACCAGGTAGTAATAAATACCCACTTATACATTTTTCTATTGTGCAAGTACCTATTTTTGCACTTTATTGATGGACTTTCCCCCTTAAAAATATCAAGCTGTAGTCCATTTTCCATCCTTTTACTTATTTTAGTGCTCTTGTTATATATGTGTTTAGCTTTTCCTGTTTTATCACATTTAAACAATTTGTCTTGTATGTCCTATGCAGCTATGGATAATGTTAAAGATAAAATTGTTAATGCATGTCTGTATTCCACAGATTTCACGGCATGATTTCCCGAGAAGATGCAGATGCATTGCTGTGCTGTGGAGAAGGAGCATACCTCATTAGAGAAAGTCAGAGGCAGCCTGGCTGTTATACACTGGCCTTAAGGTAGTCACTGTGATGTGCGTGGCTAATAGTCTGACACCAGCAAGTGTGTGTTTTTGTCTAAACCACAAAGTGATTTAGTTTCTGCAACATTTGAAGAGCTTGACATGATCCCCCTTATTCAATAAGGCCTCCTTCACATAGTTGGCCAAGGGTGGTAAAAACTTGCAGTTGAGCCATGGCCTGACCACCCACATTACAGCCAACGGGGAGTATTCACATACCTCAGCCCCAATGCTTTGCACTGCAACCATAACAAATTTAATGCAGCATGTTAAGTTGACAGGTGGCACCGCCTAATTCATCATTGGGGCCGCACCACAACCGAGAGTCAAACACTTGGTTAGAAAATGCTTCTCCTTAGCCCCATTGAAAATTGCATTCAGCAATTTGGGGGGGGGGGGGAGTCTATTGTTGATGGTGGGATTCATTGTCCTTTGAGGTGTATTGTTGCTGGCAGCAGGGGATTTATTGTTATCATTAATAAATTCCATTCAAATTACTTAACACAAAATATTACTGGTTCTTTATTCTCTAAAAGGGCAGTACTGGGAGGTGTGTAGGGGGAGGAACCAACAGGTGGTGGGTAGGGGGCAGAGACAAGGGGAGACTCAGAAGGCGGTAGTAACTGCACCTATTCTCCAAGGGAAAAAAACAATAGATAGATACACTATATTGTCAAAAGTATTGGGAGACCCCTCCAAATCATTGGATTCAGGTGTTCCAATCACCTCCATGGCCACAGGTGTATAAAACCAAGCACCTAGGCATGCAGACTGCTGTTACAAACATTTGTGAAAGAATAGGTCGCTCTCAGGAGCTCAGTGAATTCAAGCGTGGTACCATGATAGGTTGCCACCTGTGCAATAGGTCCATCCGTGAAATTTCCTTGCTACTAAATATTCCACGGTCAACTGTTAGTGGTATTATAACAAAGTGGAAGCAACTGGGAACAACAGCAATTCAGCCACGAAGTGGTAGGCCACGTAAAATGACAGAGCAGGGTCAGCGTATGCTTAAGCGCACAGTGTGCAGAAGTCGCTAACTGTCTCCAAAGTCAGTAGCTAAAGACATCCAAACTTTGTGCGGTCTTCAGATTAGCACAGCAGTGCGTAGAAAGCTTCATGGAATTAGTTTCCATGGCCTAGTCCAAAAATTACATCATCAAGTGCAATGCAAAGCGTGGGATGCAGTGGTGTAAACTGGACTTTAGAGCAGTGGAGACGTGTTCTCTGAATCACTCTTCTCTGTCTGGCAATCTGATGGACGTTTCTGGGTTTGGAGGTTGCCAGGAGAATGGTACTTGCCTGACTGCATTGTGCCAAGTGTAAAGTTTGGTGGAGGGGGGATTATGTTGTGAGGTTGTTTTTCAGGGGTTGGGCTTAGGAACTCTTAAGACGTCAGCATACCAAGAGATTTTGGACAATTTCATGCTCCCAACTTTGTGGGAACAGTTTGGGGATGGCCAATTCCTGTTCGAACATGACTGCGCACCAGTGGACAAAGCAAGGTTCATAAACACATGGATGAGCGAGTTTGGGATGGAGGAATTTGACTGGCCTTCACAGAGTCCTGAATTCAACCTGATAGAACACCTTTTGGATGAACTAGAGCAGGGACTGCGAACCAGGCATTCTCCTCTGACATCAGTGCCTGACCTCACAAATGCGCTTCTGGAACAATGGTCAAACATTCCCATAGACACACTCCTAAACCTTGTGGACAGCCTTTCCAGGAGAGTTGAAGCTGTTATAGCTGCAAAGGGTGGGCCAACTCAATACTGAACCCTACGGACTAAGACTGGGATGCTATTAAAGTTCATATGCGTGTAAAAGCAGGCATCCCAATACTTTTGGCAATATAGTGTAGATACAGTAGTTGATACTGTAGATAGAAGAATAGATGGTACATTAAGGTACTGTAAACAGATAGGAAGGTGGATATATAGGGAAATTAAAGATACTGTAGTTCACAGGTGTCCAAACTGCGGTCCAAGATGGCTATGAATGTGACCCAAAACAAAATCATAAACTTACTTAAAAATTATGTTTTTTGGGAATTTTGGATTTGGATATCACTTAAATAGTACAGTTAGAATATGAAATACCAATAACTGTGAACACACCCAACTCAAACTATAAAAATCCTAACCCAAAAGAAAAGAAAAAAAAAACTTTCACCCTTGAAAGTGATACAATATGTGAGCTCTTTTCTCAACAGAACTCTCACCCAATCCTAAAATCTACACCTCATAAAATCAATAATTAAATACATAAAGTAATAAGTAATGAAATTGAACATAAATACAGTCCCAAAAACGTCTCTGAAATCTCCAAAATGTTCAAATCAATTTCTTTTCCATCGTGTTAAGCTGTGTAAGATATTCAACGTGTTGTATTCCAATGTTGATGAACCTCAAAAAAATATAAACTAGAAATAGTGTGTTACCTTTTACAAATAAACACTTGTGCAAGAAAAATGTGTCATGCACACTGCATATCATGTGTCAACAAAAGTGCTGAAAAAAAAAAATTATAATATATACACAAAATAATTATAGATAAAAACTTAATATCACACGTGAGCAAAAGTGAACACTCCAAAACACAATAACAGTGTTCTCTGCTTAATGTGGTAGTGAACTCATACACTGCAAAAAATATCCAATAGTGAATATCAAAAATGTGCAACTTAAGTGAAATCACTCCAACTTGGTGCAGCAATGAATAATTACCCTTGGAAGGTAATATCACACTTAATCAACATTGGAATACAACACGTTGAATATGTTATACAGCTTAACGCGATGTGATTTGGAGGTGGAAAAGAAATTGATTTGAACATTTTGGAGATTTCAGAGACGTTTTTGGGACTGTATTTATGTTCAATTTCATTACTTATTCCTGTATGTATTTAATTATTGATTTTATGAGGTGTAGATTTTAGGATTGTGTGAGTGCTTTTGAGAAAAGAGCTCACATACAGTTAGAATATGGATGGACTGTAAAATTCTGAAATGCTGCAAACCAAACTTCGCAATAGACCAAAATGTAAAGTCATGACAAATGTAAGGTGTAAGCAGGTCAGCCCAAACCCAACCAGACCTGCAAATTTGGCCGCATTGTAACAAAGCTGCAACTATTTTTAATACATACCTAGGGGCAGAATACAGTTTTTAATATAACATTTCTTTTGTTTTTCCAGGTTTGGTCACCAAACACTGAACTACAGACTTTTCTATGATGGCAAGCACTTTGTGGGAGAGAAGAGGTTTGAGTCAATACATGACTTAGTAACTGATGGCCTTATTACCTTGTACATAGAAACTAAAGCTGCAGAGTACATTGCAAAAATGACAACAAATCCCATTTATGAACATATTGGATACACCTCCCTGCTCAAAGAAAAAGTTACCAGAAGACTGAGTAGACCAAAGAGTGAATCCAAGAGATCCCATGTGTCAAATGAAGGACATGCCCCTGTAGAAAAGGTGGGTAGACATTTTTCATATGCTCAGTAATCACACACACATAGTTCTAGCTATCCACCTTGTGCACAGACAAAGTATGTGTGCACATTTAATGGAGATTTCTTCACACAATAAGAATAACATTTCATACATTTGAAAAAATGCCCCAAAACCTGAAAAATTAAGTATTAAAACTCAAGCCTGAACATTATTCCACCTCCCCTATTCAATAGGTGCTGGCTAGCTTGTTCGCTTTCTAGGTGAGTGTAAGGTTTTGCCTCCTCAGCACAGCAAAACTGATTGGAAGCATGAAAAGAAAGATTTACTTTCATTAATGTAGTAAGCATAATGTGTACATTGTGGGCAGAATGATGAATTCAGTTGTGAAATGCACTTGTACAGTCACTAGAGATCACAAATTGCTAGAATCAGATTGCTCCTGTGTAAAGTTAATGCAGTGTAGACATTACATCTTCAACCTGTGACTAAAGAAAGGTATCAGGTATACATGTGCATTCTGCTTTCCACCATTGGCTTTGTTGAATTCTATGTGATGGACAGACGGGCAAGATTTATAGTTAGATTTAAATTGTGTTTTAAAGAATAAAGATGTTTTTATTTTAAGATATTCTCAGAAAAGAGTTCTATATACTGGCACATTGTTGGAGACATAATTTACAGTACAAGTTAGTGGCAAGCAGTGAGTCTGTAGACAACTACACCCTCATGTATTAACATATTAGATAGTTGGTTATGTGCAGAAAGTATAATACCTAGGTCTTTGTAGTACAGCAGTAATAAAGTGTTTATCAAAGACTATTTGTTGAAGTAGACCTTAGTTACAGGACAGACCTCACATTTTGGATATTCATCAGTGTAAAGGCCTCCTGCTTCAAGTGCGCAGTGGTAGAAGAAAGAGTAGAGGGGTTCTAAAATGAGAAAGATATCAGGAGTAAGGAGAGGAGGAATGAGTGAATGATAGTGCCTAAGAAGGAGAGAAAGGCGGGTGGGGGTATAGGGTATCAAGGTTAGGGAGACATACCTCCCAGTATTCAACTTTGATAAGAGAACTCACGAGAATAGCTTTAAATCTTGTATGTACCCAAGAATATGATCCTTGTGGTCAAGGTATCAGTACAGGTGGAGTGTGTTATGGAGCTGAGCTATCAATTCCAAACCCTGTAAGATTCACATAAAGGTGCCTAATAGAGTCCAATCCATTATGCTCCCCAATCCGTAGATCCGATCCAGCCTGCGGGGATCATCGGCATGCAACCTATACAGGGTGACACTGAACCCGTTCCATGAAAAGGTAATTTGTAAAGAAAGCCGACGATCCCCGCAGGATGGATCGGATCCATCGTGCAGGGATTGTTGGCTTGCTTTACAACTTACCTTTTCGTGGAGCAGGTCCAGTGTCACTCCGTGCGGTAGGTGTCACCCGGTGCGGCCCGCACCCCCCGCAACTGCCTCGGGACGCCACTGGATAAAGGTATGCAGGGGCTGCTTACTTATGCACTTATTTACTGCACTTGCTTACATATGTGCACTATAGCATACAAATCATAATAATTCAGGCCCCATTCTCAGCTAGCTAATCAGGATTTTGGGCAAAATTGCTACGACTCTACCCGCAATTCCAAATCAAAAGATGATTCTGCTCCTTTTTGGGCGACAAGTTTCGCACAATGCGGTTTGCAGCGATTGTCACATGATAAATTGCACAACAATTGCGGCAGACCCGCACTGCATTTTGATGGCCATTAAAAATGAATAGTACACAAACATGCAGGCTGTGTGACTTGGAATCGTGGACTGCAATCCCAAATCATTAGCTTTGATTGCACTGCATTGCAATCACACTGTTTGCAATCCGCTGCAGGTGTCAACACAAAGTTAACACCCCAAACACATTGCAATCGCAGTGCTGTTTTCCCACACTGGATCACATGGTGCAAAACGATCTTGTGGTGCGGCTCCAAAAAAGATGCCTTCAATTCTTTGGTGCAACGCAGCGCGATTTGAGCCTTTTCAAAATGAATGGACTCAAATTGGACCATGCAGAATAGCATGTGATTTGCACAGGAATGTAGTGCGTTTCCTGACTGATTTACATGAGTTGCCGTGTGAACCTAGGCGTAATCTCACTTAGGTCTCATGTACACTGCAGCTGATAAACTCACATTTAGGAGCTGTTCAATGTTTTTTTCAGCAGCCCCTGAACTCACCCTAATGTTTTCCTATGTGTCCATTTACACATCTTTGTTTACAGTTGTTTACAGGCATTTGAGTTTACAGTTGTTTTCTTGAACGCAGAAAACTTGTGTTCAGCAGTCGATTTTATCAGCGTTTCAAATGCAAAACACTTGTAAATGCGGCTAAACGCGGCAAATCACGTTTATAAGCCTTTGCATTTGAAATTTTTTTTTAACTCTTCCAGTTCCTGATGCTCTCCAGAGCCTTTTTTCATCATGAAAAATGCATGCAAAGGGGTTTCAAGGTCTCAAATGGACAAAACACTGAACACAGGATGTTCCTACCAAGCTTGTCACACATTGTAATGACCAATTCACACCTCAGACCTCTCCCACCCTTGGAAACAAAAGATATGTTAATAACCATTCACACCTTAAATTCCTCATAAAGACCCCCTGCCAGGTGGCCTTAATGACTCACTCCAGCAGACACCTTTCCCACCCTTGGAAACAAACGAAATGTTAATGAGCAACTCACACCTAAGCTAATCTCAACACATACTGCTGTCTCTGCTTCTACTCTCTCTATTTCTCTGAAACAGTCTGAAATAGTTAATAATGTATCACTTTTCAGTGCATTCTGGGCATTTGGGAGGTTCTCCTGTGCTTATCTTTAAAAAACACTTCTAAACGCAAACGTGCATAAACGCGTTATGCAAACGCAGCTAAACAGACGTTTTTTAACCTACGTTTTCCAGCAGTCAGTTTCCATCGTTCAGATGTGTCCCGTGTACATGGGGCCTTATTGTCTGCACTTGTGCTGATGCAGACAGGCTGAGTATAATTGGAGTAATGTTTACACATTAAATACTGATGTCAGCTGCCAAAACACAGGGAAAGGAAAGGCAAAGGTAATATTTGCAAATGGTTCTGCATATACTAAAATGGCTGATATCCTTTTTGAAAAATGTAGTCTAAGTGTTTGTATAATAATATCTTTTCCTTAATGATTATGACATATAACTTGCCATGAGCAAAAATCACTTAAGAAGAAACTAAAATAATCTTATGAGTCGCAGCACACATGGCAGTTATAGCGCAGTCTATGAGTAAAGTGTGTAATGTGCCTGTCGCTTATCATTTTCAGTTAGCACACTAGTATCAGCCCTGACAAACCCTTCCATATAAAGCTAGTCACCTTTTCTAGAGAATGCTTGAAGTGTTAATGTGATTTAGCTAAACATAACTGAGGGAAATACCACAGTTCACAGATTGCACAGGCAATTTGAGTTCATACTTGTCTGACCTTCAATGGCATACAAATTAGCAAGCACCTCAGTCACTGCAGAGGTTCTCTTTCCCCGTGGGAAGGTTAATGTCAGTTTTTATGGAAAAAATTAACAGCTCATGAAATGCAACTGTAATGACTGTTTTGACTGGAATATCAGCCGTTGATCGGAATTGTCTATTGTTGTAATTAATGCATAAGATGTCCTCACTAATGTCAGGCTGAAGTTAGTCATTTAATTAGAAGGGTTAACTAGGGAATGTAGCCGTGTTTCTCAGAGTGTGCTAGGTGTAATGACAGTGGTACATAATGTTCATTGCAACTGATGAACGGCAATACTCGGGATTTAACGTGACCCTAAACAATATTTGTATTCTCCAAAAATAATTCGTACACATCCACTTCTTAGGGCTCATGCACACTGTAGCTGATAAACTCATGTTTAGGAGCTGTTCAACGTTTTTTTCAGCCGCCCCTGAACTCACCCTAATGTTTTCCTATGTGTCCATGTATACATCTTCGTTTACAGTAGTTTATAGGCATTTGAGTTTACAGTCGTTTTTTTGAACGCAGAAAACTTGCGTTCAGCAGTCGATTTTATCAGCGTTTCAAATGCAAAACGCGGCTAAACGTGGCAAATCGCGTTTATAAGCGTTTGCAAATAATTTTTAATTCTTCCAGTTCTCGATGTTGTCCAGAGCCTTTTTTCATCTTGAAAAATGCATGCAAAGCTTTTTCAAGGTACTCAAAATGGACAAAACACTGAACACAGGATGTTCCTACCAAGCTTGTCACACATTGTTAATGACCAATTCACACCTCAGACCTCTCCCACCCTTGGAAACAAAAGATATGTTAATGACCATTCACACCTCTAATTCCTCATGAAGACCCCCTGCCAGGTGGCCTTAATGACTCACTCCACCAGACACCTTTCCCACCCTTGGAAACAAAAGAAATGTTAATGAGCAACTCACACCTAATTATCTCAACACATACTTCTGTCTCTGCTTCTACTCTCTGTATTTCTCTGAAACAATCTGAAATAGTTAATAATTTACCACTTTACCACAGTGCATTCTGAGCATTTGGGAGGTTCTCCTGTGCTTATCTTTAAAAAACGCTTCTAAACGCAAATGCGCATAAACGCATTATGCAAACGTGGCTAAACAGACTTTTTTTAACCTATGTTTTCCAGCAGTCAGTTTCCATCGTTCAGAAGTGTCCTGTGTACATGGGGACTTAAAATGATATTAAAGGGTTTTTTTTTAAATGACAAACATGTTATACTTACAGCCCTGATCCTCTTCTTCCTAGCTCCCCTGCCAGAGCTCTTTTGTCCTATCTCCTGCTGGGTGCCCCTATAGCAAGCCTCTTGCTAATCTGAGCACTTGTGCATACTCGCTCCATTGACACACAGAGCGGGGCTCAGCCCCACTCCCTGCTTATGCCTAACTGGCTGCAATTAATAACAGCAGGGGTCAGTGGCTCCTGCTGCTGTCTCTGAGCCAGTGAGGAAGGAGAGAGCTAGGACAGCTGCTGTTCTTATGCACATCGCTGGAGGGAGACAGGGCTCAGGTAAGTATTAGGGGGACCAGCACACGAGCATTTGACTGGCTACCCCAGCGTCCCTTCAGATCGGCTCAGACCGCATGCAGCCCACAGGACACTCCTGAGATAATACAAGGGCCTGCTTGATTGGATATAGAGTGATTGGATAGATGCTCTGTCCTCCGAATATATAATTTTGGTAAATCTATAGGAGATTGTACAATCAGAATGTAAAGTGTATGGCCTCATTTATACACCTAAAATTAACTAGTTGTGCTTTCAGTGTCACATGAAAAAAACAGGTGATAAATGCAGCAAAATGCACAGTAAAAAATGTGCAACTCACATCACGCCAAAATGTCCCACGAGCTGCTTTGTCACATGTAGCACAGCCCATTGAAATTAACAGGCTGCCCTATGTGTGTCACTGGATAAACAAGTCAAAAAACATGTGATCCCTCTACTCTGTGTGAATGGGGCCTGAAATGGAAATTGGTGCATTTACACACAACAAAGAGGCTCCATTTACATCTGCGTGTCTCTGAACGCATGGCGATCTGCACAGAAAATGCGCACTTTGCCATGCGTTTCAGAAGCACGCTGCAAATGTGCATCGTATTTATGTTGTCATTACATGTTAAAGGCACTCCAAGTGCGACAAACACACCACAAACTTCAGTAACACACCGTTTTCCACTCCAAAAAGTTCTGGAGCTTTTCTGGAGCAATTGTTGCATGTATAGCAGCCTGTTCAAGTGAATGGGCTGCCCTATGTGTGATGAGTGAAAATGATCCAAAACTCCCAAAACAAACCCATGTGGGAATGTGAGTCTTCACTACATGGAGATCTGACCAGGGCCTGACAACTGAGTGTCTCCATCCACTCCATCATATGTATTTGTATAAATATGGCTATACACTATACAATCTGATTGTACAGTCTTGGTAAAATTTCCTTTAGACTTACCAAAACTATGGAATAGAAGGACAGATCTGAACAATCTGTTCAATTGGTATCAAATCAGACAGGTCCTTGTACTACATAGCTGATGGGAGGAAGGTAGTATTGTAATGAGGGAGGTGGGGTCCAGAGTGGTGGACACACCCTCTTCTGTAATACAACAAGGAAGCAAAGGCTTCTGGGAAGTGGCCTACAGGAAGTGAATGCTGAGAGATCAGCTACAGGAAACTATGCAGTCTGAAAATCCGTTCAGAATCTTACAGAAACTGACAAAAAAATGAAATGTCCTGTGGATGAGGAAAGTGAGAGAAAAGCAAATTGTGACGGCTGAGCTAGAAATGGCAATGGAAAACGCTTTTATTTATTATGAAAAGTGAAATTCTGCCTGAAAAGGTGAACTTATCTTTTAACGCTGGCCATACACTTGAAGAATTGTGTTTAAAAACTTTCCTTTTTAACAAAACGGTCTTTCGATTTTCTAATCATTAGTGGGTTCAAATCAACATTCATTCAATGTGGTGAATAGGAAATTCAAAGACGTAGGATAGAAAATCTGTCAAACAAATTTCTAACAGTGAATACGGTTTTCATTCGGGAAATTACATGCATTCGAAAATTGAATGTTGAAAACAAACATTTTGAAGTACTTTCAATTCACATTTGTAAGTCATTGAATGTACCGATAAGAATTTTCATATGAACGTTCAAAACTCTACTAGTGTGTAATCAACTTAAGCCCTTCACTGTGTTACACTGGGGGGGATTTACTAAAACTGGAACACGCAGAATCTGTTGCAGCTGTGCATGGTAGCCAATCAGCTTCTTCAGTTAAGCTTTGGTAATAAAACCTGGAAGCCGATTGGTTTCTATGCAGAGCTGCACCAGATTTTACACTCTAGTTTTAGTACATAACCTCCAGTGTATACTGAGGGATTGACATTGTCAGTATTCCAACTACTAATTCTAGCCATACATGGCTCAAATTTTGGCTGATTCTGGCTGACTTGGCTGAAATTTGAGCTATGGTTGGCCTGTCAACACCACCTAGTTCAACAAGCTTCAACCGAAAAATCAAAGGAGCCGGGTGAAAAATTTTCAGCTCAATGGTGACAGCGTCCAATCAGATGCAGTCACTATTCAGGTACTCTTGACAGGTGCGGCTGTCGGCAGTTATCAGAATACGATAGCCAGGAGGGGAGAGGAATTTATTAATTATGAAGCATGTATAGAGAAATCTATTGTTATTAAACCCAGGACCCTGCATTTACTATATCTGGTCTCCCACAGTACACAGAACATGGAAATGCAATTATTTTAGTAAATATAAACTGCTAAATACATTTTCTCATCACCAGTTAGAGTGGACTTGTGACTTCTATTAGTGTCCAGCAGAGCAATGGGTAAAGCTTGTAGAAGGAGTTTTCATTCTCTGGTAGGAGGTTGCAGGACCCCTGACCCTCTGTCTGGACAGTGCTGATTGGCCCTGTGTTGATCACATGCACTCTCCCAAGAAAAAAAAACTTTCTAGCAATACACACCAAACTGAGCATGTGCAGCTTGCCCCCAAGGCTCTGTTCTATCAGAAGATGGATTGGGGACAGTAGAAGAAGGGGTAGATCAGAGAAGACAGGACCAAACATCTTTTTTACACGATATAGAGGATTAACCCCTTAGGTTTAACAATGAGTATAACAAGCATGTTTTATTGCACAGACAGACTGATTTTACTGTTGTGGGTTTAGTAACACTCTAATGTATATGGCTAGCCTTTGCTCAACAGGGAGCTATCTTTTATATAATTCTGCATTCCCTGGCTGCCCCCAGTCCAGTGTTAACATGATGCTTGCATTACTGCATTGAATGTATAGTCCAGCAGAAAGTTGTTGAAATGTTGTCAGTAATTATGAATAAGAACCACAGCACACTTGCAATGCACCATCAACAGGATCACTGAAAAGTGCTGGGCAAATGCTCAGCAGTTTCCAAAGGTCACTCCATCTCTGGCCAGAGGTGTCTCGTGCTCGTCCTTTCGGATATTTTTGCATGAACTGTTGTGATTGGCTCTCGAAAGCTGTGCACTAATGATCAGATTATTGGACAATATTTTTCGTCCAATTTTCTTATTTTGTTTAGGAGACTTTACTGATGGAAATGCTAAAGAATGTCACTCAGCAGGAGGGCAATGCCTCACTCATCCAGCCAGCAAGGGTGTGACATGTGCTAACAAATGAGTATTTCTCTGCCTTGTCCTGCATTGTCCTGCAAAGTGATTCTGTTACTGGTGAGTTGTCACCAGAGACAGGATTACAAGTGTGACATGGGCTTAAGCAGCAGAAAGATATTTGCTCTGTCACCATGACATGCCATCATTCACACTGGTGTTTTTTTAATGGTAGTGAGTACTTACATTTTTTTTTTCTTTTTGTACTTTAACCTTATACTTTTTTTTGTACTTTAACCTTATACTTTTTTTCATCAAAATAAAAAACATGTCATACTTATCTGTACTGTACAACGGTTTTTCTCAGAGCAGCCCAGATCCTAATCTTCTGGGGTCCCCGGGCGGCAGTCCTGGCTCCTCCCCTGCCGAGTGCCCACCATAGAAAGCTGCTTGCTCCAGGGGCACTTGCTTATGCTTGATCCTATTCAGCCCCCTGCTCTCTGCTCACAGGTTTTGACTGACAGCAGCAAGAGCCAATGGCTCCGCCCTGCTCTCAGCCAAGCCTGTCAGAGCTGGGAGAGGGGCTGCTGCAGACGTGCACAGCGCTGAACCGAACTCGGGCTCAGGTGAGTATTTAGGGGGGGCTGCAGGGGAGCTGCATGTAAAAGGTTTTTACCATTACAACTACTTTAAGGGCTCGTTCACACTTGACTTTATTTCTGACTCTTGCCAAACGGCCCTATAGTGTCTGACAGGCATTTGGGAAGCGTTTTTAACGCTCCTCAAATGCTCCCCAAACGCCCTATGCGCGGTTTTGAGGCATTTGATAGGCATTTGCCAAGCATTAAAACTGCACCACAAACGCCTATAATGAAGTTAAATGGTAATAACACTCCGCAAATGCCTCGCAACCGCGTCGCAAGCGCACCGCAAACGCCTGCCAGGCGTTTGAGGAGCGGCACCATAGACTTGAATGGAAAGCTTCAACGCCTCCTGACTCAACACGAGGCTCCAGTTTTGCCGTGACGCAACGCTAACGCTTCAGTGTGAACAGCACTGTGTGCTGCCATGTGCAGAATTTTCAAAACGCTTCCCAAACGCCTGTCTGATGCCTGCTGACAAAGCTAGTGTGAACGTAGCCTTAGTGCGTTTAAAAAAGCTTGGGACAAACAAAGATCTATACCCAAACAATAAGATAAAATAAAAATGCCAGATTTGATGGACTACTTAGTCTTCTTCTGCCTTAAATCGGTTTTCAACACAAAACCAAAATTTTATATATTACAGCTTATCAATCATTAGATGTGGAGGTTGCATTAGTTTTCTTTTTTAGGCTTTTTTCCCCCTTTTCATCTTATCTGGTGATGTAACCAGTAACACACCCTGAATGAAAGAGCAAGAAAGACACTTTTGGACAGCAGCATTTTCAGTTTAGGAGGGGAATGTTATACTAGCAGATTTAAATGCTAAAAAATTGAAGCCAAATTCCAGTTAACACTTTATAAGCCATTACTGCAAACCGGTTTGTTCCTTTTGGGATAAAGGTTTTACATAAATAAATAAAAGCTGATCATTGTAGTACCCCTACCAGTAAATGGTTTGTCTCAACCCCTAACTGCTACATCTGTCGGACAGCTTGTTCTGTTGAAAAACAACAGAATTACCAGCCAGATCACTAGGTGAAATAAAGAAAATGAATGCAACCATCACATCTAAGAATTGGTAAGCTGCAATTTAAAAAATGTCTGATTAAGGATTTAGTAGTGCTTTCACTCTTCTGTGTTTGTCTATACTAAGGAAAGAGTTGCCAATTCTATTAAAAGATGAAGTATTGAAGAATATTTTACCTGCAAGAGCTTGTTTTGTTTATAGAAAAAATAAATCTAAGACTAAGACTAGCTCACAATGTGATCGATCCTCCGAAAAAGGTCGACTTATTTCCAAACCTAAAAGGGTTCTTTCAATGCAAGAAGTGTAAGTTATGTAGAACAGTGAAACCTGAATCCAGAATAAAAAGAAAATTTTTTAATTCCACTTCTAAAAATATAAAATCAATTCTTTGATAACCTGTAATTCTACACATGTTGTGTGTTTTACAATGTCCGTGTCACCTCCAATATGTTGGTAGAACGAGCAGATGTTTAAAAACTAGAATAGGAGAACATATAGGAAATATAAAAAAGGGTTTTGAGAAACAGTGTTTCTAGGCACTTTAAGCTTGTACATAATTGTGATCCTAGGCTGTTAACCTTTTATGGGATAGAAATGGTAAAGCCCCATTGGAGAGGAACTGATTTGATGAAAGAGATTTCAAGAAAAGAAACATACTGGATTTATGAATTAAACTCTTTGAAACCTTATGGGTTAAATATTGATATAGATTTGAATTGTTTTCTCACAAATTTTTAATTTGTTTTTTAATTTGTTTCATATTTGTCTTATTTTTTAATGTCATCTTGGAGTATGCATATACATATATATATATATATATATATATATATACACACACACATATACACACATATACACACACACATACATACAGTATAAACTTTTAAATATATATTTTTATATATTTTTTTTTTAGGTATTTATATTTTTTTATTTTATATTTTGTGGGGAACCCTTCTTTATTGGAAGGGTATGGTCCTTTAAGGGGATTAATGTGGACTGCTATAGATCAGCAGAATGGCATTAGTTATTTTATATAATATATTTTTTATATTTAATTTTTTTGTGCGGGCCCCTTCTTTATTGGGAGGGTATGGCCCTTTAAGTGGTTTTATGTGGACTGTTAGGATTTACAGACTAACAGATGGCAGTATGTTTTTCAAAAAATTATTATTTATAACTGATATGTATATGTATCTGATACTGTCCTTGCCTCCATGATATTTGTTTGCCAAATGTTTAGAGTATGTCAAATGCGGCGACCTGTCATTGGCGTTGTTATATACGCAATCTCGGATTACTGACAGCTGTTGCGACTAGAAGGCAGTGCATATTTAATGAGGGTAGGACGTCTCACACTCATCCGCTCCGTGAGGAAGTCGAATGACGAAACACGTAGGGCGGGGCTTGAGTGGTGTGATGTCAGCGCGTTCCTAGTATCACTACAGTGCATATGTATTGGCATCTGACTTCGCTGATTATGCTGGTGTCGGTTGGACACCATTTTTTGTAAGTGTGTTTAGTATTAATAAAGCAAAATTTTTAAGAGGTACTGCACCATGTGCTTCTGTTTTTGTATATTCCGAGTGACCATTCCAATACCCCTTGGATAAGATAGGATATGTATGAAGTGGATCTACAGAGTCACAGAGTCTCCTGCAGAGTATTGTTCCAGGATTAGAGGAAATCGTTTTGTCCAAACCAAAGCTGTGTTTTAACTGTCTACAGATCGTTGATGCCAGAGCAAAAAAGCGCTTATGCTGGTTTATAATATAATCAGCATATTGCTCTGGTGAGTTTATTCAGTCTATTTGGTGGTGGATTCACTTGGTGGATTTCGTTAAATTTTGTTCATCTTCACTACAATAATTTTTTGGGACTTTATATGATTGATTCAACTTTGTTTTGTTATGTTTTGGGATTAATATGATTTAGATATATTTTTTTCACTGACACTTTAATTTTATGTATATATTTTTTTTATTATTTTTATATTTGGTACTAGCACAGTCTGTTATTTATATAAGGAAAGAGTTGCCTAAAATTAAATACATTTCTTTTGTAGCTGTAGAACAACTGTTCTGTACAGCTTTGTAAATATAGGGACTTTTTTTTTAATTGTTTGTACAAATTGTTTTTAATATTTTCATTCAGTATTACTTGTAGCATTAGGATTAAAAGCCCATACACACCAGAAACTGCATGTCTACTGCATGTTTTTCCTTGCACATTTGCATGTTTTTATGCATGTTTACATGCAGTTGACCTGCATGTTTTTCCATCCATGTTTGTCCTGTGAGGTCACGCCCTTCTTTCTTTGGGCTTTTATGTGCACCACAATGCGTTCCAGTGCATTTGCACACACTTACATTCATTTGCTGGCATTTTTCTCCACTGCGCTGCAATAGTGTGAACCATGTCATAGGATAACTGGGATTTGGGACTCTCTATGCTGTTGGAATGCAGTAAAAAAAAATGCAGCCAACTGGAATCAGCTGTATCTGGAGTGCATGGGCTCTAAAACAAAAATAAACAAAATAGTTTTTATAAAGCATTTTTTGCACAAAAAAAATAAAAAAGTAATATTAATAATTTGTCATGATAAACAGGACTGAAAGCTGAATAAAACCAGTACTTTGCGTAACTATCACTAGGTGACCCCAAACCACTGGTCAGTTTGGAGAAAGTTGCATTTTTTCTGTGTTTTTATTTTTTACTTCTTTTTTACAATAAATAAAATAAGAAACAATAATTCTTTGGAAGACAATGCATACAAAAGAAAATATTGTGTGTCTCAAAAAACAATACATACATCACATCTGTGTCGAGACTGATGGTATTTTTCAATTACTAGGCCATAAATTTGAAAGTAGTTCTGGAGTTTAACTGATTAAACCTGAATTATTAATAAAATTTATTGAGTACAGTTTGGTGACACAACAGTGAATGTTGATGAAGTGCGGACTACCAACTCGGATCGAAAGTGACACACTGCTGACCTCTAGTGGATGTTGGGCTGTAATTCATCGAACAGAATTAGATCTAGCAACTACTGTACTGTACTTTTTTCCCTTCTATAGTGTTGACTCTTTTCCTTGGACTTTACGGAGGAAATGTAACTATTTGACTCCATCTATGACACCAAAGTAGCCTATGATATAATGTCACTACCTCTGTTATGTACACTCAGTAGGGCCAGATTAGGTTGGAGAAAATGACACTGTTTTTTGGATTGTATGAGGAAGCCAACACAAACAGAACATTCTAACTATATTCAAGCTGGGGGTTGATTTATTAAATACAATGAAGCTGTTCAGTTTGCAAGGGAAGTTACAATTTGTAAGGCTCCATTCACACCAATGCGTTTTTTAGTGCTTTTTGCAGAAACGCACTACAGTCCATTTAACATGGTTTCCTTTGGAACATAGTTACTAGAGATGAGCGAATCGAAGTAGCCGAAGTGGAATTCGAGTCGAATATCGGAAAAATTTCGATTCCCGCCGAATCCGAAAAATAGCCTAATTCGGACGCGCGAATCGAAATTTTTCCGAAAATGGCGGCTGACATGTGCGGCGACGGAGCGGGGATGTCTGGGAAGGCGCGCAGACAAGGCGCGCTGACCCATAATGCATTCCTCAATGACATGTGATCGCATCAGCCAATCAGCAGCCAGCCAGCTAGCACTGTGTAATGGTCGAGCTATAAATAGCGGCCATTTTGGAATTCTTCATTTGCCTGCAGTCATTGAACAGAGGCAGACCGCTCTGTATTAGGGACAGGGACAGAGTTAGGGCCACAGAAACGATACTTGGGGACAGAGAAACGATACTTAGGGACAGAGAACTATTACTCAGGGACACAGAATTGTTAATTAGGGCCACAGAATCGTTACTTAGGGACAAAGAAACGCTAGTTAGGGCCACAGAATTCATACTCAGGGACAGACAGAATTGTTACTGAGTGCCAGAGAATTGTTACTTAGGGCCACAGAAACGTTATTAGGGCCACAGAATTGTTACTCAGGGACAGACAGAATTGTTACTGAGTGCCAGAGAATTGTTACTTAGGGCCACAGAAACGTTATTAGGGCCACAGAATTGTTACTCAGGGACAGACAGAATTATTACTGAGTGCCAGAGAATTGTTACTTAGGGCCACAGAAACTTTAGTTAGGGCCACAGAATTGTTACTCAGGGACAGACACAGAATTGTTACTGAGGGCCACAGAACTGTTACTTAGGGCCACAGAATTGTTACTCGCACAGACACAGAATTGTTACACAGGGACACAGAATTGTTACTGAGGGCCACAGAACTGTTACTTAGGGCCACAGAATTGTTACTCGCACAGACACAGAATTGTTACTCAGGGACACAGAACTGTTACTGAGGGCCACAGAACTGTTACTTAGGGCCACAGAATTGTTACTCGCACAGACACAGAATTGTTACTCGCACAGACACAGAATTGTTACTGAGGGCCACAGAACTGTTACTTAGGGCCACAGAATTGTTACTCGCACAGACACAGAATTGTTACACAGGGACACAGAATTGTTACTGAGGGCCACAGAACCGTTACTTAGGGCCACAGAATTGTTACTCGCACAGACACAGAATTGTTACTCGCACAGACACAGAATTGTTACTGAGGGCCACAGAATTGTTACTCGCACAGACACAGAATTGTTACTGAGGGCCACAGAACCGTTACTTAGGGCCACATAAACGTTAATCAGGGACACATAATTGTTACTGAGGGCCACAGAACCGTTACTTTGGGCCACAGAAACGTTAATCAGGGACACAGAATTGTTACTGAGGGCCACAGAACTGTTACTTAGGGCCACAGAATTGTTACTCGCACAGACACAGAATTGTTACTCAGGGACACAGAACTGTTACTGAGGGCCACAGAACTGTTACTTAGGGCCACAGAATTGTTACTCGCACAGACACAGAATTGTTACACAGGGACACAGAACTGTTACTTAGGGCCACAGAATTGTTACTCGCACAGACACGGAATTGTTACTCAGGGACACAGAATTGTTACTGAGGGCCACAGAACTGTTACTTAGGGCCACAGAATTGTTACTCGCACAGACACAGAATTGTTACTCGCACAGACACAGAATTGTTACTGAGGGCCACAGAACCGTTACTTAGGGCCATAGAATTGTTACTCGCACAGACACAGAATTGTTACTCAGGGACACAGAACTGTTACTGAGGGCCACAGAACTGTTACTTAGGGCCACAGAATTGTTACTCGCACAGACACAGAATTGTTACTCGCACAGACACAGAATTGTTACTGAGGGCCACAGAACTGTTACTTAGGGCCACAGAATTGTTACTCGCACAGACACAGAATTGTTACACAGGGACACAGAATTGTTACTGAGGGCCACAGAACCGTTACTTAGGGCCACAGAATTGTTACTCGCACAGACACAGAATTGTTACTCGCACAGACACAGAATTGTTACTGAGGGCCACAGAATTGTTACTCGCACAGACACAGAATTGTTACTGAGGGCCACAGAACCGTTACTTAGGGCCACATAAACGTTAATCAGGGACACAGAATTGTTACTGAGGGCCACAGAACCGTTACTTGGGGCCACAGAAACGTTAATCAGGGACACAGAATTGTTACTGAGGGCCACAGAACTGTTACTTAGGGCCACAGAATTGTTACTCGCACAGACACAGAATTGTTACTCAGGGACACAGAACTGTTACTGAGGGCCACAGAACTGTTACTTAGGGCCACAGAATTGTTACTCGCACAGACACAGAATTGTTACTCGCACAGACACAGAATTTTTTGACATAGGGTGCTGGCAGATTACGGGCCTCCCATAGCTGCTGCCAGGCCCCTAATCTGCCATGGGCCCCTATATACCGCCTCCTCATGCTGCTGCCAGGTCCAGAGTCTGTCATGGGTCCCTGTACGGCCTCCCATTGCTGCTGTCTCCATCGCCACACTCTGCCATGTGCCACTTTCAGGTCTCCTCACACACTGCTGGTGTGTTGAATTTTTTGACATAGGGTGCTGGCAGATTACGGCCTCCCATAGCTGCTGCCAGGCCCCTAATCTGCCATGGGCCCCTATATACCGCCTCCTCATGCTGCTGCCAGGTCCAGAGTCTGTCATGGGTCCCTGTACGGCCTCCCATTGCTGCTGTCTCCATCGCCACACTCTGCCATGTGCCACTTTCAGGTCTCCTCACACACTGCTGGTGTGTTGAATTTTTTGACATAGGGTGCTGGCAGATTACGGGCCTCCCATAGATGCTGCCAGGCCCCTAATCTGCCATGGGCCCCTATATACCGCCTCCTCATGCTGCTGCCAGGTCCAGAGTCTGTCATGGGTCCCTGTACGGCCTCCCATTGCTGCTGTCTCCATCGCCACACTCTGCCATGTGCCACTTTCAGGTCTCCTCACACACTGCTGGTGTGTTGAATTTTTTGACATAGGGTGCTGGCAGATTACGGGCCTCCCATAGCTGCTGCCAGGCCCCTAATCTGCCATGGGCCCCTATATACCGCCTCCTCATGCTGCTGCCAGGTCCAGAGTCTGTCATGGGTCCCTGTACGGCCTCCCATTGCTGCTGTCTCCATCGCCACACTCTGCCATGTGCCACTTTCAGGTCTCCTCACACACTGCTGGTGTGTTGAATTTTTTGACATAGGGTGCTGGCAGATTACGGGCCTCCCATAGATGCTGCCAGGCCCCTAATCTGCCATGGGCCCCTATATACCGCCTCCTCATGCTGCTGCCAGGTCCAGAGTCTGTCATGGGTCCCTGTACGGCCTCCCATTGCTGCTGTCTCCATCGCCACACTCTGCCATGTGCCACTTTCAGGTCTCCTCACACACTGCTGGTGTGTTGAATTTTTTGACATAGGGTGCTGGCAGATTACGGGCCTCCCATAGATGCTGCCAGGCCCCTAATCTGCCATGGGCCCCTATATACCGCCTCCTCATGCTGCTGCCAGGTCCAGAGTCTGTCATGGGTCCCTGTACGGCCTCCCATTGCTGCTGTCTCCATCGCCACACTCTGCCATGTGCCACTTTCAGGTCTCCTCACACACTGCTGGTGTGTTGAATTTTTTGACATAGGGTGCTGGCAGATTACGGGCCTCCCATAGATGCTGCCAGGCCCCTAATCTGCCATGGGCCCCTATATACCGCCTCCTCATGCTGCTGCCAGGTCCAGAGTCTGTCATGGGTCCCTGTACGGCCTCCCATTTCTGCTGTCTCCTTCGCCACACTCTGCCATGTGCCACTTTCAGGTCTCCTCACACACTGCTGGTGTGTTGAATTTTTTGACATAGGGTGCTGGCAGATTACGGGCCTCCCATAGATGCTGCCAGGCCCCTAATCTGCCATGGGCCCCTATATACTGCCTCCTCATGCTGCTGCCAGGTCCAGAGTCTGTCATGGGTCCCTGTACGGCCTCCCATTGCTGCTGTCTCCATCGCCACACTCTGCCATGTGCCACTTTCAGGTCTCCTCACACACTGCTGGTGTGTTGAATTTTTTGACATAGGGTGCTGGCAGATTACGGGCCTCCCATAGCTGCTGCCAGGCCCCTAATCTGCCATGGGCCCCTATATACCGCCTCCTCATGCTGCTGCCAGGTCCAGAGTCTGTCATGGGTCCCTGTACGGCCTCCCATTGCTGCTGTCTCCATCGCCACACTCTGCCATGTGCCACTTTCAGGTCTCCTCACACACTGCTGGTGTGTTGAATTTTTTGACATAGGGTGCTGGCAGATTACGGGCCTCCCATAGATGCTGCCAGGCCCCTAATCTGCCATGGGCCCCTATATACCGCCTCCTCATGCTGCTGCCAGGTCCAGAGTCTGTCATGGGTCCCTGTACGGCCTCCCATTGCTGCTGTCTCCATCGCCACACTCTGCCATGTGCCACTTTCAGGTCTCCTCACACACTGCTGGTGTGTTGAATTTTTTGACATAGGGTGCTGGCAGATTACGGGCCTCCCATAGATGCTGCCAGGCCCCTAATCTGCCATGGGCCCCTATATACCGCCTCCTCATGCTGCTGCCAGGTCCAGAGTCTGTCATGGGTCCCTGTACGGCCTCCCATTGCTGCTGTCTCCATCGCCACACTCTGCCATGTGCCACTTTCAGGTCTCCTCACACACTGCTGGTGTGTTGAATTTTTTGACATAGGGTGCTGGCAGATTACGGGCCTCCCATAGATGCTGCCAGGCCCCTAATCTGCCATGGGCCCCTATATACCGCCTCCTCATGCTGCTGCCAGGTCCAGAGTCTGTCATGGGTCCCTGTACGGCCTCCCATTGCTGCTGTCTCCATCGCCACACTCTGCCATGTGCCACTTTCAGGTCTCCTCACACACCGCTGGTGTGTTGAATTTTTTGACATAGGGTGCTGGCAGATTACGGGCCTCCCATAGATGCTGCCAGGCCCCTAATCTGCCATGGGCCCCTATATACCGCCTCCTCATGCTGCTGCCAGGTCCAGAGTCTGTCATGGGTCCCTGTACGGCCTCCCATTGCTGCTGTCTCCATCGCCACACTCTGCCATGTGCCACTTTCAGGTCTCCTCACACACTGCTGGTGTGTTGAATTTTTTGACATAGGGTGCTGGCAGATTACGGGCCTCCCATAGCTGCTGCCAGGCCCCTAATCTGCCATGGGCCCCTATATACCGCCTCCTCATGCTGCTGCCAGGTCCAGAGTCTGTCATGGGTCCCTGTACGGCCTCCCATTGCTGCTGTCTCCATCGCCACACTCTGCCATGTGCCACTTTCAGGTCTCCTCACACACTGCTGGTGTGTTGAATTTTTTGACATAGGGTGCTGGCAGATTACGGGCCTCCCATAGCTGCTGCCAGGCCCCTAATCTGCCATGGGCCCCTATATACCGCCTCCTCATGCTGCTGCCAGGTCCAGAGTCTGTCATGGGTCCCTGTACGGCCTCCCATTGCTGCTGTCTCCATCGCCACACTCTGCCATGTGCCACTTTCAGGTCTCCTCACACACTGCTGGTGTGTTGAATTTTTTGACATAGGGTGCTGGCAGATTACGGGCCTCCCATAGATGCTGCCAGGCCCCTAATCTGCCATGGGCCCCTATATACCGCCTCCTCATGCTGCTGCCAGGTCCAGAGTCTGTCATGGGTCCCTGTACGGCCTCCCATTGCTGCTGTCTCCATCGCCACACTCTGCCATGTGCCACTTTCAGGTCTCCTCACACACTGCTGGTGTGTTGAATTTTTTGACATAGGGTGCTGGCAGATTACGGGCCTCCCATAGATGCTGCCAGGCCCCTAATCTGCCATGGGCCCCTATATACCGCCTCCTCATGCTGCTGCCAGGTCCAGAGTCTGTCATGGGTCCCTGTACGGCCTCCCATTGCTGCTGTCTCCATCGCCACACTCTGCCATGTGCCACTTTCAGGTCTCCTCACACACTGCTGGTGTGTTGAATTTTTTGACATAGGGTGCTGGCAGATTACGGGCCTCCCATAGATGCTGCCAGGCCCCTAATCTGCCATGGGCCCCTATATACCGCCTCCTCATGCTGCTGCCAGGTCCAGAGTCTGTCATGGGTCCCTGTACGGCCTCCCATTGCTGCTGTCTCCATCGCCACACTCTGCCATGTGCCACTTTCAGGTCTCCTCACACACTGCTGGTGTGTTGAATTTTTTGACATAGGGTGCTGGCAGATTACGGGCCTCCCATAGCTGCTGCCAGGCCCCTAATCTGCCATGGGCCCCTATATACCGCCTCCTCATGCTGCTGCCAGGTCCAGAGTCTGTCATGGGTCCCTGTACGGCCTCCCATTGCTGCTGTCTCCATCGCCACACTCTGCCATGTGCCACTTTCAGGTCTCCTCACACACTGCTGGTGTGTTGAATTTTTTGACATAGGGTGCTGGCAGATTACGGGCCTCCCATAGCTGCTGCCAGGCCCCTAATCTGCCATGGGCCCCTATATACCGCCTCCTCATGCTGCTGCCAGGTCCAGAGTCTGTCATGGGTCCCTGTACGGCCTCCCATTGCTGCTGTCTCCATCGCCACACTCTGCCATGTGCCACTTTCAGGTCTCCTCACACACTGCTGGTGTGTTGAATTTTTTGACATAGGGTGCTGGCAGATTACGGGCCTCCCATAGATGCTGCCAGGCCCCTAATCTGCCATGGGCCCCTATATACCGCCTCCTCATGCTGCTGCCAGGTCCAGAGTCTGTCATGGGTCCCTGTACGGCCTCCCATTGCTGCTGTCTCCATCGCCACACTCTGCCATGTGCCACTTTCAGGTCTCCTCACACACCGCTGGTGTGTTGAATTTTTTGACATAGGGTGCTGGCAGATTACGGGCCTCCCATAGATGCTGCCAGGCCCCTAATCTGCCATGGGCCCCTATATACCGCCTCCTCATGCTGCTGCCAGGTCCAGAGTCTGTCATGGGTCCCTGTACGGCCTCCCATTGCTGCTGTCTCCATCGCCACACTCTGCCATGTGCCACTTTCAGGTCTCCTCACACACTGCTGGTGTGTTGAATTTTTTGACATAGGGTGCTGGCAGATTACGGGCCTCCCATAGCTGCTGCCAGGCCCCTAATCTGCCATGGGCCCCTATATACCGCCTCCTCATGCTGCTGCCAGGTCCAGAGTCTGTCATGGGTCCCTGTACGGCCTCCCATTGCTGCTGTCTCCATCGCCACACTCTGCCATGTGCCACTTTCAGGTCTCCTCACACACTGCTGGTGTGTTGAATTTTTTGACATAGGGTGCTGGCAGTTTACGGGCCTCCCATAGATGCTGCCAGGCCCCTAATCTGCCATGGGCCCCTATATACCGCCTCCTCATGCTGCTGCCAGGTCCAGAGTCTGTCATGGGTCCCTGTACGGCCTCCCATTGCTGCTGTCTCCATCGCCACACTCTGCCATGTGCCACTTTCAGGTCTCCTCACACACTGCTGGTGTGTTGAATTTTTTGACATAGGGTGCTGGCAGATTACGGGCCTCCCATAGATGCTGCCAGGCCCCTAATCTGCCATGGGCCCCTATATACCGCCTCCTCATGCTGCTGCCAGGTCCACAGTGTCTCATGCCATGTGCCACTTTCAGGTCTCCTCACACTGCTGGTGTGTTGAATTTTTTGACATAGGGTGCTGGCAGATTATGGGCCTCCTATAGCTTCTGCCAGGCCCCTAATCTGCCATGGGCCCCTATACCACCTCCTCATGCTGCTGCCAGGTCCAGGCGAACGTAGTCACACAGGGGAGGAACTTCTCAGTGTAATGAACAGAGAAATCGACAGATGGCTGTCTCCGCGCAAACTGAAAATGGGAACCATGTTGACCGACAACGGAAAGAACATGGTGTCTGCTCTGCGTCAAGTAAGGTTGTGCCATGCGCCATGCATGGCTCACGTGTTCAATCTGGTTGTCAAGCGGTTCCTAAAATCCACCATCCCACTGCAAGACATCCTTAAAATGTCACGTAAACTTTGCATGCATTTCAGCCATTCCTACACCGCAAAGCACACCCTCCTTGAGCTGCAGCGGCAGAACGGAATTCCACAGCATCGCCTGATCTGCGACGTTGCAACAAGGTGGAATTCAACCCTACACATGGTAGACCGCCTTTACGAACAGCGAAAGGCCATCACCGATTTCCTGATGTTACAAGCGGATAAAGGTACTCCCCTGTGTAACTTCGATGTCAGCCATTGGCAGCTCATGCGTGACACCTGCGCTTGCTCAGGCCCTTTGAGGAGGCCACGCTATTCGTTAGTCGGCAGGACTATGGGATGAACGACATCATTCCTCTGTTGCACGTCCTGGAACAAATGCTGTTAACAATGGCTGGTCAGGGTGCGGTAGACATGGCGCACCGATCTCAACGCCACATGACCCCTGTGGGGGCAGGACAGGAAGAAGAGGAGGAGGTAGAGGAGGACATTTGTGCTCAGGAATTATTGAGTGAAATGGGTGGTTTTTCCACTCAGCGGACAGGAGTGGAGGAGCAGGAGCATCTGGTAGAGGAGGAGCAGGAGGAGACAGAGGACCCAGACGCACCGTGGCAGTATGCTGTGGTGATGGAGGCAGGGAGTCCCTCGCATTCCTTGGCACAAATGGCCCATAGCATGCTCGGTTGCTTGCGTAGCGACAGCCGAATAATAACCATCAGACAGAGGGATGACTTTTGGCTGTCCACCTTGTTGGACCCTCGCTACCGTTCAAAAATGGTGGCCTTTTTCACACCTGCTGAGAGGGAGGCCAAAATAACGTACTATAAAAACCACCTATGTAGTCAGCTGGTCTCTGCCTTTCTGCGCCAACGTCCATCCTCAGACACTGTGGGCCCTGTGCGCTCGCGTTCCGCTGCCATGGCAGCAGGGGAGGGGTGGGGTGGTAGGAGCAGTGGCAGCTCCACCAGCAGCGGCTGCCTCAGTCTGCAGTCGATGATGAGTAGCTTTCTTCACCAGCGCAGTGAGGAAACTACTAACCAGCCGCAGCAGCAGCAGCATCAGGTGGACCTGGAGCAGGACCTCAAACAACAGGCTTAGGCCTACTTGGACAGCACCCTGCCAACCGAGGTAGACAATCCCCTTGACTACTGGGCAACGAAACTTGACCTTTGGCCCCAACTAGCTGAATATGCCCTTGAAAGGCTGTCATGCCCGGCCAGTAGCGTGGCATCGGAGCGCGTGTTTAGTGCGGCAGGAGGTATTGTAACTCCGCGGAGGACACGACTGTCCACCCAAAGTGTGGAGAGACTCACGTTTGTGAAAATGAATCAGGCGTGGATTAGTCTGGATTTCAAACCACCAGTTCCTGACACAACTGACTAAATCCGCCATGAATCATGCCCCAAACATGTGCCACTTTCAGGTCTCCTCACACTGCTGGTGTGTTCCATTTTTTGTCATAGGGTGCTGGCAGATTACGGGCCTCCCATAGCTGCTGCCAGGCCCCTAATCTGCCATGGGCCCCTATACCGCCTCCTCATGCTGCTGCCAGGTCCAGAGTCTCTCATGGGTCCCTGTACGGCCTCCCATTGCTGCTGTCTCCATAGCCACACTCTGCCATGTGCCACTTTCAGGTCTCCTCACACTGCTGGTGTGTAGAATTTTTTGACATAGGGTGCTGGCAGATTACGGGCCTCCTATAGCTGCTGACAGGCCCCTAATCTGCCATAGGCCCCTATATACCGCCTCCTCATGCTGCTGCCAGGTCCAGAGTCTGTCATGGGTCCCTGTACGGCCTCCCATTGCTGCTGTCTCCATCGCCACACTCTGCCATGTGCCACTTTCAGGTCTCCTCACACTGCTGGTGTGTAGAATTTTTTGACATAGGGTGCTGGCAGATTACGGGCCTCCCATAGCTGCTGCCAGGCCCCTAATCTGCCATAGGCCCCTATATACCGCCTCCTCATGCTGCTGCCAGGTCCAGAGTCTCTCATGGGTCCCTGTACGTCCTCCCATTGCTGCTGTCTCCATCGCCACACTCTGCCATGTGCCACTTTCAGGTCTCCTCACACTGCTGGTGTGTAGAATTTTTTGACATAGGGTGCTGGCAGATTACGGGCCTCCTATAGCTGCTGCCAGGCCCCTAATCTGCCATAGGCCCCTATATACCGCCTCCTCATGCTGCTGCCAGGTCCAGAGTCTGTCATGGGTCCCTGTACGGCCTCCCATTGCTGCTGTCTCCATCGCCACACTCTGCCATGTGCCACTTTCAGGTCTCCTCACACTGCTGGTGTGTAGAATTTTTTGACATAGGGTGCTGGCAGATTACGGGCCTCCCATAGCTGCTGCCAGGCCCCTAATCTGCCATAGGCCCCTATATACCGCCTCCTCATGCTGCTGCCAGGTCCAGAGTCTCTCATGGGTCCCTGTACGGCCTCCCATTGCTGCTGTCTCCATCGCCACACTCTGCCATGTGCCACTTTCAGGTCTCCTCACACTGCTGGTGTGTAGAATTTTTTGACATAGGGTGCTGGCAGATTACGGGCCTCCTATAGCTGCTGACAGGCCCCTAATCTGCCATAGGCCCCTATATACCGCCTCCTCATGCTGCTGCCAGGTCCAGAGTCTCTCATGGGTCCCTGTACGGCCTCCCATTGCTGCTGTCTCCATCGCCACACTCTGCCATGTGCCACTTTCAGGTCTCCTCACACTGCTGGTGTGTAGAATTTTTTGACATAGGGTGCTGGCAGATTACGGGCCTCCCATAGCTGCTGCCAGGCCCCTAATCTGCCATAGGCCCCTATATACCGCCTCCTCATGCTGCTGCCAGGTCCAGAGTCTCTCATGGGTCCCTGTACGGCCTCCCATTGCTGCTGTCTCCATCGCCACACTCTGCCATGTGCCACTTTCAGGTCTCCTCACACTGCTGGTGTGTAGAATTTTTTGACATAGGGTGCTGGCAGATTACGGGCCTCCTATAGCTGCTGCCAGGCCCCTAATCTGCCATAGGCCCCTATATACCGCCTCCTCATGCTGCTGCCAGGTCCAGAGTCTGTCATGGGTCCCTGTACGGCCTCCCATTGCTGCTGTCTCCATCGCCACACTCTGCCATGTGCCACTTTCAGGTCTCCTCACACTGCTGGTGTGTAGAATTTTTTGACATAGGGTGCTGGCAGATTACGGGCCTCCTATAGCTGCTGCCAGGCCCCTAATCTGCCATAGGCCCCTATATACCGCCTCCTCATGCTGCTGCCAGGTCCAGAGTCTCTCATGGGTCCCTGTACGGCCTCCCATTGCTGCTGTCTCCATCGCCACACTCTGCCATGTGCCACTTTCAGGTCTCCTCACACTGCTGGTGTGTAGAATTTTTTGACATAGGGTGCTGGCAGATTACGGGCCTCCTATAGCTGCTGCCAGACCCCTAATCTGCCATAGGCCCCTATATACCGCCTCCTCATGCTGCTGCCAGGTCCACAGTCTCTCATGCCATGTGCCACTTTCAGGTCTCCTCACACTGCTGGTGTGTTGAATTTTTTGACATAGGGTGCTGGCAGATTACGGGCCTCCCATTGCTGCTGCCAGGCACGTAATCTGCCATGGGCCCCCGTACCGACTCCTCATGCTGTGACGTTGCAACACGGTGGAATTCAACCCTACATATGTTAGACCGCCTTTACGAACAGCGAAAGGCCATCACAGATTTCCTGATGTTAAAAGCGGATAAAGGTACTCCCTGTGTAACTTAGATGTCAGCCATTGGCAGCTCATGCGTGACACCTGCGCTTGCTCAGGCCCTTTGAGGAGGCCACGCTATTCGTGAGTCGGCAGGACTATGGGATGAACGACGTCATTCCTCTGTTGCACGTCCTGGAACAAATGCTGTTAACAATGGCTGGTCAGGGTGCGGTATACGTGGCGCACAGATCTCAACGCCACATGACCCCTGTGGGGGCAGGACAGGAAGAAGAGGAGGAGGTAGAGGAGGACATTGGTGCTCAGGAATTATTGAGTGAAATGGGTGGTTTTTCCACTCAGCGGACAGGAGTGGAGGAGCAGGAGCATCTGGTAGAGGAGGAGGAGGAGGAGACAGAGGACCCAGACGCACCGTGGCAGTATGCTGTGGAGATGGAGGCAGGGAGTCCCTCGCATTCCTTGGCACAAATGGCCCATAGCATGCTCGGTTGCTTGCGTAGCGACAGCCGAATAATAACCATCAGACAGAGGGATGACTTTTGGCTGTCCACCTTGTTGGACCCTCGCTACCGTTCAAAAATGGTGGCCTTTTTCACACCTGCTGAGAGGGAGGCCAAAATAACGTACTATAAAAACCACCTATGTAGTCAGCTGGTCTCTGCCTGTCTGCGCCAACGTCCATCCTCAGACACTGTGGGCCCTGTGCGCTCGCGTTCCGCTGCCATGGCAGCAGGGGAGGGGTGGGGTGGTAGGAGCAGTGGCAGCTCCACCAGCAGCGGCTGCCTCAGTCTGCAGTCGATGATGAGTAGCTTTCTTCACCAGCGCAGTGAGGAAACTACTAACCAGCCGCAGCAGCAGCAGCAGCAGCAGCATCAGGTGGACCTGGAGCAGGACCTCAAACAACAGGCTTAGGCCTACTTGGACAGCACCCTGCCAACCGAGGTAGACAATCCCCTTGACTACTGGGCAACGAAACTTGACCTTTGGCCCCAACTAGCTGAATTTGCCCTTGAAAGGCTGTCATGCCCGGCCAGTAGCGTGGCATCGGAGCGCGTGTTTAGTGCGGCAGGAGGTATTGCAACTCCGCGGAGGACACGACTGTCCACCCAAAGTGTGGAGAGACTGACGTTTGTGAAAATGAATCAGGCGTGGATTAGTCTGGATTTCAAACCACCAGTTCCTGACACAACTGACTAAATCCGCCATGAATCATGCCCCAAACATGTGCCACTTTCAGGTCTCCTCACACTGCTGGTGTGTTCCATTTTTTGTCATAGGGTGCTGGCAGATTACGGGCCTCCCATAGCTGCTGCCAGGCCCCTAATCTGCCATGGGCCCCTATACCGCCTCCTCATGCTGCTGCCAAGTCCAGAGTCTCTCATGGGTCCCTGTACGGCCTCCCATTGCTGCTGTCTCCATCGCCACACTCTGCCATGTGCCACTTTCAGGTCTCCTCACACTGCTGGTGTATTCCATTTTTTGTCATAGGGTGCTGGCAGATTACGGGCCTCCCATAGCTGCTGCCAGGCCCCTAATCTGCCATGGGCCCCTATACCGCCTCCTCATGCTGCTGCCAGGTCCAGAGTCTCTCATGGGTCCCTGTACGGCCTCCCATTGCTGCTGTCTCCATCGCCACACTCTGCCATGTGCCACTTTCAGGTCTCCTCACACTGCTGGTGGGTTCCATTTTTTGTCATAGGGTGCTGGCAGATTACGGGCCTCCCATAGCTGCTGCCAGGCCCCTAATCTGCCATGGGCCCCCGTACCGACTCCTCATGCTGCTGCCAGGCCCGTAATCTGTCATGGGCCCCTGTTGTCGCTTGTTGGCATATTCCGCTCGTTCAGATGCTCCTTCTCCTGCTACTCCTCTTCACGGATTCCGTCAGCAGTCTTTCTTGGAATCCGTTTCCAAGAGACAACAGTTTGCGAGCATGCACCAGACGGTGCAGAAGCTGAACGTCCTCCTGTCCAAGTTGCTGCTGCCAGGCTCGTAATCTGTCATGCGCCCCTGTACCGCCTCCTCATGCTGCTGCCAGGTCCAGAGTGTGTCATGGGCCCCCGTACCGACTCCTCATGCTGCTCCCAGGCCCGTAATCTGTCATGGGCCCCTGTACCGCCTCCCCATGCTGCTGCCAGGTCCAGAGTGTGTCATGGGTCCCTGTCGGCCTCCCATTGCTGCTGCCAGGCCCGTAATCTGCCATGGGCCCCCGTACCGACTCCTCATGCTGCTGCCAGGCCCGTAATCTGCCATGGGCCCCTGTACCGCCTCCTCATGCTGCTGCCAGGTCCAGAGTGTGTCATGGGTCCCTGTACGGCCTCCCATTGCTGCTGTCTCTATCGCCACACTCTGCCATGTGCCACTTTCAGGTCTCCTCACACTGCTGGTGGTTTCCATTTTTGTCATAGGGTGCTGTATGGCCTCCCATTGCTGCTGCCTCCACCGCCACACTGTGGCTCCACACTCTGGTTTTGGCCCCGTGACTGCCCAAATGAGTGAAGTGTGCGGTGATTCTAAGATCGACGGCACTCATCTGCATGTCATACTGACTGACAGTATTTTTTCTCTTCCCCAGCAGACTCCAAGGGCATTTAAATTAAAGGTACAGTGTTCAGCACTAATATTAAGTCTCTCTGAAGCCTAGAAACACCCTTTTTTAAGTTAAATTCACAGCGAATATATTCGACTCGAATCGAAATTTTTCCACGAATTCGCCGAATCAGTCGAATCGAATTTTTGAATACTTCGCTCATCTCTAATAGTTACATAGTTAGATAGTTCGTTTGGCTGAAAGACAAAAGACCATCCATGTTCACATCTATGCTTTTTTGAGCTGCTGCGGTTTTGTAAAGGGTCAGGGACCTTTTTAAATGCAACAAGCAGCATTTTTTCTGCAATAGAGTTCAATGGAGAATCTGCTGAAATGCATGGTAGTGTGTTTTTGCTGCGTTTTGCATTCTTATTCTGCCCAGCAAAAAAAAAAAAATTCCACTTGGGGGCTGAACAAAACACACTAAAAACATATCAAAAACACGTGCAGAAAAACGAACTGTGAAAAGCACTGCAAAACGGACAAAAAATCAAACTGCATAGGTGTGAACGGAGTTTAAGGGAATTTTTCCCAGAGCTTAGTGAATGTGGTAAGATTCCACATTTTGCAAAGAATACTCAATTAGGTGCAAGGAAAAGATAAAAAGAGTATTCTTGTTGGAAGAAAACATCTAGCCAAGCGGCACTGTTTATGCATTTTGGACAAGTGTCCTTTTTCAAGTCTGGACATCATGGCTTCTGATGACACACTGGGGGTTATTTACTAAAACTGGCGAGTGCAAAATCTGGTGCAACTCTGAATAGAAACCAATCAGCTTTCAGGTTTTATTGTCAACTCTTCATTGAACAAGCTGAAGTTAGAAGCTGATTGGTTACCATGCACAGCTGCATCAGATTCTGAGCGCTCCATTTTTTTTTCAACCTAGTTTCAGAGGGTCACAGAGAAAATAACCTTTTCTGGCTAGGAATGTAATAGCAGGCATCTTGGGTGTATATTCTTAGACCAAAGTGGCATAAAAAGAATCCCTTGCAGTGGGGATGAACCAGCACTGCAAGGGTTAGTTGTTTATTTAAGTCTAGGAGGCATAGAAAAGGAGATCTACTTACCAAAACCTCCGTGCTGCTAGACTAGTCCCTGCATTGAATTCTCCCATATGTTAGGTGCTGACTTCAGCAATACCAATGCAGGGTCCATAGCCCTGCTGAGGAACAGTCCAACACCAGAGCATGCCAGTGAAGTGGAGGATCCGATAAGTAAAGGTTTTTCTCCTCTCCCCTAGACATAACAAGTAGTTGCAGCTCCACTGCAAGGGAGAATGTTATGTTTTCGCGGAGTTGGGCTTTAAGAATTCAGTTCAACATAGTACTCCATAGCTGTGTGCTTTTGCACTGCATTGTACATCATTGCATTGATTTCAGCTGTTTTCACATATAAAACTGTGTACACAAGCCCCAAAGCTCACTATACACATTACAATCTTACTGTATAATCTTTTTACAATCAACTTTCATCAAAACTATGTATGAGGACTTACCTAAACTATCCAATTATTCTGTAAATAGTCAGACCTTTGTACTACATTTTTGTTGGTAGGTCTAAAGAAAATTGTACAATCAGATTGTAACATTAGGGGTGTTTTAAGTCATTCTTTTGCATCTCTTGCATTCCCTGCATTAAGGTGAAAAATGTCCTAGTAATTGTATGGCACCCTCACCTCCGTATATACTTTGTCTGCATCCTATCTTGATCCAGCTCTGTGCCCATCTGCAGCAGTGTTGGTCTGTGTTCCTCCTCCACCCCAGGAAACAGAGGCAGCAGTGGGAGCCATTGGCTCCTTCAGCTGTAAATCATATTCTATAAGGAGGAAGTGGGGGGGTGTCTGAGCCACGCTGTGTGTGTCTATATACTCACACAGCCCGACTCGGGATTGATCCCGCATGTGTGCCCCGAAAACAAGTGGCTTGCTGTGAGAGCAGACACAGAAGAGGAGTGGTTAAGAGCACCAGTGGGGGGCACAAGAAGAGGAGGTCTGGGGCCACTCTGTGCAATACCATTGCACAAAGCAGATATAACATGTTTATTATTCAAATTTTTTAAAAATTTACCATACAACTGCTTTAAGATACTCAATGCCTCAATCATTTTGTTCAATATCATACTTTTTTTGTGGTTTTGCCACTGGGAAAGTGAGTGGATTCCACGCTGGAACCAGAAGAGGATTAGCATCTTCCAATGGGGTCTGACAAAAGTGGGATTCCCCCTCATTTTGGGGAGTTGCTACATACTTCCTGTTCCGTAGGTGAAATTTCAAATTTTGTTGGGACACAGGCAGCAATAAAAACATAACAGAGACTCTAACTTCTTCACAACTAAAATTTGGCTGGACTTGCACTTCATGAAAGCTGTCTGTCTTTGCAAATACACCCTTGCACACTGGTACTGACTAGTGTTTCAATGTTTCTTTTCTTCCTGAGTCTCTCTCTCCAACTTGGCTATTGTGACCCCAGTTCTTACAGAGAGGGGCAGGGAAGGGTGACACGATGATGCTGTGCAAGCACCCAACATCCTCCTTATCAGCTGATGGTGTTTTTGGTTGTTAGGATGCTAGCAGATGAAAGGTTGTAATGGTGCACAATGAAAACCTGTGGCTTTGTGTAACTAAAAGGCAAGCTTGATCCAGCCCCTGGCTTGTATACAGTTTCTGAGCAGTTTTTAGACATTTTGACAAGAAACCCTGAAGAAACCTGAATGCATCCCAGAGTGCCTGGGCACCCTCGTTGAAAATGACTGGTCTAAAGCAGTGGTCTGCAAACTGCAGCCTGGGGGCCTGATGCGGCCTTTTGTTTGCCTTTATCCAGCCCTTGGGGTTTTATCCTCCTACTGACATTAATAGTGGGGCACTAATCCTCCCACTGACACCAATGTATGGAGATTATTCCTTCAATTGACACCAATGATTGGAGATTATTCCTCCCACTGATACCAATGATGGAGCACTATTCCTTCTACTGACACCAATTATAGAGCACTATATCTTCCTCTTAACACCAAGGATGGGGCACTATTCCTTCCACTAACACCGAGGACGAGGCGTTATTCCTTCCACTGACACCAATGATGGGGCACTATTTTATCCACTGATACCAATGATTGGGGATTATTCCCCCCCCCCCGACACCAAAGATGGAACACTATTCCTTCCACTGACACCAAGAATTGGGAATTATTCCTCCCACTGACACCAATGATGGAACACTATTCCTTCCACTGATAATGATTGGGGATTATTCCTGCCACTGACACCAATGATGGGGCACTATTCCTCCAACTGACACCAATGATGGGGCATTATTACTGATGCCAGGACATTTTCTACCCACTGGCCATAGTCCATCCTTTCTAAAGACTGAAGGATAGTAAACAGGACCTTTGTTGAGTTTGGAGACCCCTGGTCTAAAGCAACCAGTAAGAATCGAAGTGAACAGTTCTTTGGTGTGGTTTACAGAGTGAAAGTTAATGTCTTTCACCCAGTTATTTATCTTCCCCTTTGTTACCATTTACTGTCACAAATTCACCGCACACTTCATGAGATCAGTGCAAGTCATTGTACCTGTACCTACAAGAAGTCTTTAGAGCTGGGTATGTAATCTGAGATTAACAGAAAGAAGTACAGTATAAGGTCAGTTTCAGGAGTGGAAATGAAGCATGGTATTCTGAACACAGGCCAGGCATTCCTGTGAACTGGAGCACAATGGAAATCCTGTGTCATTCATGTGCTTTACACAGGTGTCACCCAGAGTGAATAGAGGGAGGTGTATTATGAGCTGGGTAATAAGTCAGTTTGTATGAACGAGTATCTACTGTAAACTCCATTAACTTTTTATTTAAACATTCTAGAACCGTCACGAGTTATATATCATGTTATACACCATTGTTGTTTTTTTCTTTGTTCTGCCTATTCTGCTTCATCATTCTTTACATGTGGGTGAGAAATGTCACTAATTTCCATTGGGTTGGATCTTTATAGATCAGCCATTCTCAACCACAGAGCTAGGAGTTCCCTAAACTGTGGCTAACTGACCTCCCATCTGAGGCTAACTGCTTGCGTTGGTCTGGAGCCCACACCACTTGGCAGAGTCAGTGGCATGACATCAGCAATATTTTTATGTGTCTGTAAGGGTGGCATTCTGGCCAGCACAGCAAGGGTCTTTGTTCTCACTGATCCCAGATAAATTTCATTTTCTGGTGCCAGCGTGGCAACATGTAGTAGTCCCACTTACTTGCACCCACAGCACCAGTGCATAGCTATAAAGTATATGTTAAAGCCAGCATATCTCTCTCCCAGATGTCCAATCTCAAAAATAAATAAATGCATTTAATTTTGAGATTGGATATCTGGGAGAGAGATTTCCATTGTGAATTCTAAAAGACAGTGATTGAACGAATGCAGTTTATTTGAACATGAAGGTGACACTTTTTTGAAGGGTCACTTTGCATTTAACTTTGGAGGACATTTGAATTTTTAAGATGTGGTACTTACAGTACACTCTGGTGTGCCGATATTCTATATTCATAGCAATAAAGTGTTGACACTCACACAAAAGCCCATTCCTCTTATAGCGCATTTCTTCAGCACTGCTGATGGGCTCAATGGTCCTCACTATGGCTGACTTTGGCAGGAAGGCTGTAGCTTACTCTCTTTTGTATAATACTGTATGCGATTTGCTTGAGCTTCCCACCCTGGTAGCTAGTTATTAACCACTTGACCTCCAGAAGATTTACCCCTTTTCCTGACCAGGCCATTTTTGCAATACTGCAGTTACTTTAACTGACAATTGTGCAGTAATGCAATACATAAAAAATACATTTTTCTGTAATTTTTTTGTGGTATTTGATCACCGCTGGGTTTTTTATTTTTTGTACTATAAATGAAAAAACACATTAAAACAAAATGTTTACTTTCTGCTATTATATCCAATAAAAAAAAATTAAAAAAAATCAAATTTCTTCATAAATTTAGGCCAAAAATGTATTCTGCTACATATTTTTGGTAAAATAATCCCAATAAGTGTATATTGATTGGTTTGCGCAAAAGGTATAGCATCTACAAATGGCGGTGTGTGTGTATATATATATATATATATACACACACACACATAATGGAAGTGTGTTTTTTTTTAATACTAGCAATGGCGACGATTAGTGGTTTATAGCGGAATTGCGATATTGCGGTAGTCTGACACTGACACTTTGTGGGGACCAGTGACACTAATACAGTGATCAGTGCTAAAAATATACACTGTCCCTGTATTAATGACACTGGCTGGGAAGGAGTTAAACATCTAGGGCGATCAAAGGGTTGTGTGCCTAGTCAGTGTGTTTGTGTGTATAGTGTGCTGTTTTTACTAGGCAATCTGCTAAATCTATTCCCTGAATAAAATCTAGCAGATTGCTGTTGACATAACACAGCTCTGTTTACATAGGCAGAGCTGTGTTTGTTTACATAGGCAGAGCTGTGTTTTGTCATCTGCTTGGAGATGAACAGGTGCCGGCGCTCATCCATTGGCTGGTACCTGTTGATCAGCTTCTGCTGTGTCCAATCACAGTAGAAGCGGCGCTCCAGTGGCAGGTGCACCCCTCCAGTGGTGGAAGTACAAAATCACGTTTGTATATGCGATATTGCCCAGATTGTCCACCCTGTAGCAGTGCTGTAAGTAAGCGGTTAATCTACCACAGGTATGCTGCCATGTTGGTGCCAAGAAAACTGAAAATTGTAGCAAATACCATAATTTTCCTTTCCTGGTTCCAATCCATGGCATCATACTAAACCCACTCAGCTTACTTCTAGTGTTGCACAGGGATTGGGCTGTTGTGTGGGCATCAACTCTTCAGCTATGCACTGATCTTGTAGGTGGACATGAGTGGGGCTACTACAGGTATACCACCATAGATTGGCACCAGGAAAGGAAAATTATGGTAAATATTTGATACAATTTTCCATTTTATCAAGGGTTCCTATGGGGGTGAGAAAGGCTGATTACATAGGAGCTCCAGAAGGTGTATGAAAATGATACTTGATAGAGAAATCACATTTATATTTATTTTGTTCAGAAGAGGTTCAGGCCAGTGGTAGCCTCAAAGGCTATGGGAATGGCTAGAGATTGGGAACGCATATTAGTGGACAACTCCAGTCATTCTTCCCCTGTGACAGGGCAGCGAAAGGAGAAATATCAGATTGATGAGGTAATCACTCAGATCTCTCCTCCTGTTAGCATGCTGCTTGCCCTGCAGCTACTGGTTGGCTGTTTGTGCTTCTTCTCCCTCTCCCAGCACTGCTGTGCAGGGACTGCAAGAGTGTAAAGCCAAAATGGATTCAGCGTTCCTTGTACACTGCTCGTATTTAAAAAAATGTTTTTAAAGCACTACTACACCCAACAATCAAAGCCTTAAATTGATTGTAAAGGATGAAGGTTTTTTACCTTTATGCATTCTAAGCAGCTCCCCCAGCCCCCTCAATACTTACCTGAGCCCCAGCGATCCAGTGATGTGAATGACAGCCGCGGCTGTCCTGGGTATCTGCCTCTTCATTGGCTGAGACAGACAGCCAGTCAGCCAATGAGAAGAGGGGGATGGGGCTAAGCCATGCCTCTGTGTGTGAATGGCCACACGGAGCAGCAGGTGCCCCCATAGCAATCTGCTTGCTGTGGGGGCACCCGACAGACAGGAGGAGCCAGGAGAGCCTGCAGGGGACCCAAGAAGAGGAGGATCCAGGCTGCTCTATGCAAAACCACTGCACACAGTAGGTAAGTATAGACATGTTTTTGTTATTTTACACAAAAAAAATTAACCTTTTACAATCGCTTTAAAAAAAGAACCTAATACAGACACCACATTTATGAATTGGTAAGTTGCAATATACTACATTTTGTTTTTCGGGTTTAAGAACTGGTTCAGACCAGAGCATGCACATTTTTGCACATTTCCATGTGGCACATTTTTAATAGCTCATTCAACTGGCAAACGTGCGGGAGAGTGCAAAAAGTACATCAGACGCGATTTTGTGCCGCGCCAAACTGCACATTTCCTGGATGTTTTGCAGGTGCCATTAACAATGGCACCCACCTGTGTCTAACAAGGGCAGTGCATTCCCGTGTGTTTCCCGCACTGCAGTTGGTGCACACAGGCCCTGAATACTGCTTTAATGAATTCAGAGTTGCATTTAATTTGTATCTTTTATATCTGCCCAAAGTTCAGCTTTAAGGCTGAAAGAAACTGGTCCCTGAAAACAAAATAATAAACACCTGTCCCACGGCTTGCTATCTTTGCTCTCCTAAAGAGCTAAGCTTGCTACAGAATCATCGTCTGACACCCTTCTGTGCTCTAATGATCTTCTCCCCTACTGTGTTTTGCTGGTGCAGGTTGACATTATTCTTGTGCATGTGCGGAGTCATTCCTCCTGCCACACTGGCACTGAGGCGGAAACAGGCAGATACGTTTATTTTAAAAACCCTGTCTTTTCAAAAAATTTTTTGCTTTTAGATCAACTTTAAAACCTAATTCCTGTTAACTTATTTCATCTGCACATGATTGAACATTTAAAGTGATTATTCATACAATTTATTTATTATGTGAAGATTCTCAACTCCTTTAATAAATCAGCCGTACTGTGTACATGCACTCCTGCTGCATCTTGCTTCACAGGCCAGGTTTCCTTATGCTAACAGTAGTTGACAATTTTTTGGAACTGCAACTTGTAGTCTCTCCACGTATGGCAGGGTGACAACATACAAGAACAAATAGTACTCAAAAACAGAGCATTGTCACTTTACAACAGAAAATTCCTTACAAGGACCTTCATGGCAGGATCACCAGATGTTATTTTACTGAACGTTGTATATTTAAAAATATTTTAAATTACTTATGAAATTACCTTGATACATTAAAACTCCAAGTTCAGGTCCCTTCCCACTGATCCCAGGCCCTTTACTCCTGTCGCAAGGCCCTTTATTACAGTCCCATAGCGAGACCCTTTCACATGTTCTGCAGAAGGCCCCCTTCCTGCCATTTTGAGTAGGGTTGCCACTTTTTTCTTCAAGTCAAATGCGAACACTTTAACGACGCATGCAAGTTTTCTTTTATAGTACACACCAGGGGCGGACTGACCATTTGGAAACTCAGGCAATGCCCAAGGGCCTGGGTCAGTAGGGAGCCCCATGGGAGATGCCCCTGGTACCTTTTTCATAGGCTTTTTTGAGTTTGGGCAAGGACACAGGGGCCCCATGATCACCTATTGCCCGGGGGCCCCATGAGTTGTCAGTCCGCCCCTGGTACACACTATACATATACAGTTAGGTCTATATATATTTGGACACTGGCACAATTTAATTTTTTTTTCAGGTATTTACCAAAACATATTCAATCTATAGTTACATAATGGATATGGGCTGAAAGTGCACACTCAGGTTTAATTTCAGGATATGTACATCCAAATTAGAGGAAGGTTTCGGAATTATAGCTCTTAAGAATAGCTATCCCCCCTTTTTCAAGGGACCAAAAGAAATTGGACAATTTAATAAAAAAGCTGTTTCATGGCCAGGTGTGGGCTACTCCTTCGGTTTTTTTTTCATCAATTAAGCAGTTAAAAGGTCTGGAGTTGATTCTAACTGTGGTATTTGCATTTGGAATCTGTTGCTGTGAACCTACATCATGCATTCAAAGGAGCTGGCCTACTCCTGGGACAAAATCAAGTCGGGCTGAACACTGGTCAGCCATTCACTGGAAGATTTTTTGTCATTCCTTTATTTATGAATTAGGCATACAACATAGGGTATACAAAATACAGACATGGGCAGTACAACAAAGGTCTGCAAGAGAAGAAGCGGATCATTACAACACATGTCAACAAGACTTGCAAGTCAAACAGAAAAAATAATTACAGAAAGGTAATATGGGAATGGTGTTTACAGGCAGTACAATGGCTACAGCTTACAAGACAACATTAGGAAGTGAGGTGGAATGAAAAAGGTAAACACAGTGGACTCCATTCACAAAAGATTCCATGCGGTATTTACAGTTAGGTCCATATATATTTGGACACAGGCAAAATGTTAGTTATCTATAATGGATATGGGCTGAAAGTGCACACTCTCAGGTTTAATTTGAGGGTATGTACATCCAAATTGGAGGAAGGGTTTAGGAATTACAGCTCTTAAGAGTATCCACCCCCCTCTTTTCAAGGGACCAAAAGTAATTGGACAATTGAATCAAAAGCTGTTTCATGGCCAGGTGTGGGCTACTCCATTATTTCTTCATCAATTAAGCAGGTAAAAGGTCTGGAGTTGATTCTAAGTGTGGTATTAGCATTTGGAATCTATTGCTGTGAACCTACATCATGCGTTCAAATGAGCTGTCCATGCAAGTGAAACAGGCCATTGTAAGGATTCAAAAATGAAACAAATCCTTCAGAGAGATAGAAGCAACGTTAGGAGTGGAATCAACAGTTTGGTACATTTTGAGGAAAGAAGAACGCACTAGTAAGCTTAGCAACATAAAAAGGCATGGACGTCCACGGAAGACAACAGTGGTGGATGATCGCAGGATCCTCTCTATGGTAAAGAAAAATCCATTCACAAGATCCAGACAAGTGAAGGACACTCTCCAGGAGGTGGGCGTATCATTGTCAAAGTCTACAATCAAGAGAAGACTTCATAAGAGCAAATACAGAAGGTTCACCACAAGGTGCAAACCATTCATAGGCCTGAAGAATAGAAAAGCCAGATTAGACTTTGCCAAAAAACATCTAAAAAAGCCAGACCAGCTCTGGAAAAGCATTCTTTGGACAGATGAAACTAAGATTACTCTGTACCAGAATGACAGGAAGAAAAAAGTGTGGAGGAGGCTTGGAACAGCTCATGATCCAAAGCACACAACGTAATCTGTAAAACAAGGTGGAGGCAGTATGATGGCATGGGCATGCATGGCTTCCAGTGGCACTGAGTCATTGGGGTTTATTGATGATGTGACAGAAGACAGAAGCAGCCGGATGAATTCTGCAGTGTTTAGAGATACTGTCAGCCCAGATTCAATGAAATGCAAAGTTGATTGAACGGCGCTTCACTGTACAGATGGACAATGATCCAAAACACACTGCAAACGCAACCCAGGAGCTTTTGAAGGAAAAGAAGTGGAATATTCTGCAATGGCTGAGTCAATCACCTGATCTCAACCCCATTGAGCATGCATTTCACTTTCTGAAGGCAAGACTAAAGGCAGAAAGACCCACAAACAAAGAACAACTGAAGACAGCTGCAGTTAGAGCCTGGTAAAGTATCAGAAATGAGGAAACCCAGTCTTTGGTAATGTCCATGGGTTCCAGACTTCATGCAGTCATTGCCAGTAAAGGATTCTCATCAAAATATGAAAAATTAACATTTTATTTATGATTATATTTATTTGTCCAATTACATCTGAGCCCCTGAAAATGGAGGGACTGTCTAAAACTGGTTGCATTTCCTAAAATTTGTACTTGATATTTATGTTCAACCCCTTGAATTAAAGCTGAAAGCCTGCACTTCAGATTCAATATATATGGACCTAACTGTGTTTTGTGATTAAGTAACACTTCTAATCATATGGATTTAATTAGCCCCCCCCCCCCCCATCAGAGTCCACAGAGTTTCCCCTTACATCTGAAGAGCTTCCCCTTTACATCTGAATCTGCAGAGCTTCCCCTTTACATCTGAATCTGCAGAGCTTCCCCTTTACATCTGAATCTGCACAGTTTCCCCTTTACATCTGAATCTGCAGAGTTTCCCCTTTACATTTTAATCTGCAGAGTTTCCCCTTTACATCTTAATCTTCAGAGTTTCCCCTTTACATCTTAATCTTCAGAGTTTCCCCTTTACACCTGAATCTGTAGAGTTTCCCCTTTACACCTGAATCTGCAGAGTTTCCCCTGTACACCTGAATCTGCAGAGTTTCCCCTTTACATCTCAATCCACAGAGTTTTCCCTTACATCTGAACTTGTAGAGTTCCTTTACACTGTAAGGGGGGACTCTGAACATTCCGATGTAGGGGAGAACTCTGGGGACTATGATTTAGGTGGAAACACTGAGAACTCTGATGTACAGAGGGAACTCTGATGTAAGGGGGAACACTGCAGACTCTAGTGTAAAAGGGAACTCTGATATAACGGGTCTCTGGTAACCAGAGCCCCCACTTACATCAGAATTCACAGCATTCCCCTTTAATCAGGATCCCAAGATCCCCCCTTACATCAGAGTCCACAGAGTTCTCTCTAAAACTGCAGAATTTCCATGTACACTGTAAGGGGGAGCTCCGTGGATTCTACTGTAAAGGGGAAATCTGATGTAAGGGGTGCTCTGGGAACCGTGTTTTAAGGGGGAGGGCTCTGATGTAAGAGGCAATGCTGTGGACTCTTGTGTAAAGAGGAACTCTGATGTAAGGGGGTCTCTGCACACCAAAGCCCCCCTTACATTAGAGTACGTAGGGCACACCTTACATCTGAGTCCTGCTTACATTAGTGTAATCACTCAGAGGTAGGAGAGAGAAGGGAGTCAGGAGGTAGACTTCAGTCACACCACAGGATGGAGGCTCAGTCAGCTGCTGAGCTTCAAACTTCCCACCCAGACATCCACTTTTCTGGGTACAGCATACCAGTGATAGGAGTGTGGGCGGGCTGGCAGAGAAGGAGAGGGGCGGAAGTATATTTGGAGCATATCCAAATCTCCCTCTTCTCTCCTGTCCGTGGGGGGGGGGGGGGACTGTCAGTTCTGGCTCTGGGCTGTTTGAGAGAGACGCTCTCAGCTCAGGTGACTGCAGCCAGCAACCCCGCTGGTAAGTCCCCATGGTGGCAGAACAGTGGCAGAATGCCTGGGTCCAGTCCCAAGTGCAACGCTGGTGGTTCTGTTGTAATACTTTGGTGCTTGGGCTGATATCTAAAGGTGCTTGCTGGCAGCTCTTGGCATCTGCAGTTCAGTTATGGTTTTTCATTTTACTAACATTAATATTCTGACATGCATCCAAAAAAAAGTATCCATACTTGTACACTGAAAAAAAAAATGGTATTGGTGCATTGGTATCAGTGAGATTGACTTCTGCCTGTTCTGAACAGAAACTTCACAATGTTTTCTTTTCTGTTAAGTCAGGCCAGAAAGCAGAGTTTTTATAAAGTAATTCTACACTATGAACTACTTGGTTTTATACTGGATAAGGCTAGATTCACACTACTGCAATGCAATTTTAACACAATTTTCAGTGCAACTTTGATGCGACTAAGCTGTGTTTTTTCATTCTCTGTGGGGCCTATAAATTGCACCAAAGTAGTACAAGAACCTTTTCCAAAATAGCATCACTCAGTCACATTGATGTGAACTGGCAGCATTGAATATAATGTGATTTGCTTTGTCATGCAATTCTGTGCGGTTGCATCAAAAATCGCACTTGTGTGTGAGCCAGCACTTTATTATATATTTGTCAAATATGTAACGCTTTATTGCTTTGTAAGAGGAACTAATTAAAAAAAAAAAAATTGACTTCTCGACCAGGACTGTTGGAAAACTTTTGCCATTCAGCTGGCTGCAGCCAGCTGATCAGTGTATTCTGATTATAGAGGTGTCCCTCTGTCAGAATACAATGGCACAGCAGCAAGGATTCCTCCATCCAATTCACATGTGTGGATGGGTGAATCCATTCATTTATTTTTTTTTGATTAGTCCTCTGGCTAATCGAAATAAAAGGAGACATCTATGGTCCAGCCTAAGCCTGACATTAGATAGGTGATTTATTTGCAGCAATTACCCCCCCCCCCTTCCTTTCATAGTTATTTTCTAGCTAACTGACTTATTTTTCAGCGGTTTTTTAGCTCAGAATCTCTGTTAGTTTTAGCAGTGATCACCAACCACATGCACCTCTATGGGCATTGCTACAAATTTCTGAATTACTGAAGGAGGGCATTTTGTAGCAGAGCACACCAAACTGTTGTTGTAGCACTAGTTTAACTTGTTGCAGCAACATTTCACGACTAGAGATTCAATTGCTAGCTACAAATCACTGTATACTGCTAGCATTAGTGACTTGTAGCAGCAATTGATCACCTGCTACAAAATCACCCCTCAGACATCAGCCTAAGGCTACAGTCACTCCAGTGGCTTTGTCTGGTGCAAATTGTACTGGCAGGAATTTTTTGATTCCTGATGCCGCTGTGAGAGGCTAGGTGTGGCTTCCGGCCACGATCACTAACATTACAGGTCGCTGTGGGCTGCAAGTGTTGGTGCCTCCCTGCAGAGCCAGTGATTACATGTGGTGAATGCTGCTGAGCACACTTTGTGTGCGTCCAGCATGGATTACCGCAGGTAAACACTGGCTGTGTGAACAGCTGAAATTACCTGCAGCTGTTGGCGACCTGTCATAGTGAATGGGGCCAGTGGCTGAACCTAGACTCTCACAGCTGCAGCAGGAATCCTGCCACTACAATTTGCACCAGCGTAAATCAATTAATGTAGCCTTAAGCAGGCCATAGATGGGGCGAAAACCGCCAAAAAAAAAAGAAAAATCAGTCGTTCAATTGGCCGACATTACCACCATTGGTAAAATAAAATCGGCTGATTTTCGTCCTGTCTACGGCCAGCAAATATAATAGCGGAGCTCTCTGCAGGGACACTCCGCTATTATTTTTGACATTTAAAAGTATTGCGGTTACAACATTGTATCTATTTGCATCCGAATAGAAACATCTGTATCCGAAATGGATGCAAATAGATACAGATGTTCTTTTTCTTCGTCTTCATCTTCTACTTCTTTTTCTTCTTCTTGCAGGTCACGGCTCATGCGCTTTTTTTTTAATCGGTAAAAATATCGGCCGATTTGCCCATCATTGCCGTGAAAATCGGCCAATCGACAAAATCGCCCGTTTTTTTACAACATAACCGATTAAAAAAAGTGTCAAAATCATGAAAAAAAGCCGACAAATTCACCCACTAACGATCCGAAAATTGGCCGATTATTCTTTCAGACAAATTTTCAGCCGATTTTTGACCTATGGCCTTCATAAGGGTGATGATACATAGGTGATTGCGCCGCACTCTGCAGCCGCACACAGTGAGTTGTTGCGCTGTCGCTGGCTCAAATACCACTGAATCTCAATCACTAGTGATGGGAGCAACATCTCACAGCCTTAGCTATAGAGGGAACAATTCCAAAGGAGCAAACAGATAGAATTTTAACGATTCTACCGTTTCTAATTTTGAAACATTTTCAGCAACAAGGTCACAGAGGCATTATAATATGGTCTACTTTAAATTTAAATAAGAAAAAAACATTTGCTTTCCCCTTCATCGTAGCCCTGGTTGTGTCATCCATGGGTTATGTGGGGGAACCTCTGTGTTCGCACACCACACAAAATTGAATTATTCTAAGAATTGTTGAAATAAGGTAATTCAATTGACAATAATTGTAATCTCTACATACTGGAAGTTTAGCTGGCACAATAAATACAAAATCAATAAATGAATGAGAACACTACATAATAAAATGTATTACGCAGGGACTCAATGTTCTTTGTAAAGATATTACAAACATTGCTTTGATTATAGTTAGGAAAAGCCCTTCTATTGGAATCACGAGCACGATGAAAGTGGAAATATGCCTTAGCCTAAATGATGAACGCAGAATTCCACTAAAAATAAACAACCAATCAGGAACCACAAAGAACATCCTGGCTCTTTACTAGAACATCTCCAATATCAGATTCATAGTCTGAAAATCTAAGAAATAAACAGTTTAATTGTGTATTGTTTGCTATGAACATTAACCAGAATTCCAGAAACGTTTTCCAACATTTTGTGGGTCTGGTACATTTTATTTTCATACCCAGCTATTCTTCTCAGTGTTTACCCTTACTACAATGTTTCCAGGTATGACAAAATAAGGACACTCACATTAAACAACTCCAGGGGTTTGAAGAGTCTAAATAAGCATTGTAGGTGTTAGGCCTTATGCATACAGACAAATTAAAATACTGATACTGATATGGATCTTTCTGCCAGGAGCTTACAAAAAAAGCCAGCTTAAAAATGCTTGTTTGGTATGTAATTACACGTATGTGTGTGCATTTACATGCACATGGCGTTTAGAAGCATATGTGCACAAACTCATTCTGTTGGCTAGAATATTCATTTATTCTAGCCACTAGAATGCATTGATGTGTGTTTATGTGCATAAATGATGTTAGGTTTGGGGCAATTCTTAACCACTTAATGTCTGCCCTATAGTTTTACTGCTATAGGACAGCCCTCTGGTGCAAAATCACGTATATATACATGTGATTTTGTACTTCTGCCATCAGCGGATCGCTTGTGTTGTGAACACACAGCAGAAGCCGAACTGCGAGTGCTGGTGAACGAATGTCATCCACTGATCGTTAGGCAGGACACAGAACAAGGCAGAGCTCCGTTCTGACTGGTGGAAGAGTGAAGAATTGTATATCCCTGCAAAGCTGGGAACACAATCCTTCACTTCTAGTAAAAGCACCACCTAGTGTACACAAACCACATAGCTAGGCACACAGTTAACCCTTTGATCACCCTAGATGTTTAACCCCTTCCCAGCCAGTGTCATTAGTATAGTGTCAGTGCATATTTTTAGCACTGATCACTGTATTAGTGTCACTGGTTCCCAAAAAGTTTCAGTTAGTGTAAAAATATCAACCGCAATATCGCAGTCCCGCTATAAGTCGCTGATCACCACCATTACTAGTATTAAAAATAATGAATTAATTCCAGTATATGTCCCATAGTTTGTAGACACTATAACTCTTACGCAAACTAATCAATATATACTTATTGGGGTTTTTTTTAACAAAAATATGTAGCAGAATACATTTTGGTCTAAATTTATGAAGAAATTAGATTTTTTTTAATTTTTATTAGATATGTTTTATAGCAGAAAATAAAAAATATTTTTTTTTGTTTGTTTTTTTTCAAAATTGTCAGCATTTTGTTGTTTATAACGCAAAAAGGAAAAAACGCAGACGTGATCAAATACCACCAAAAGTAAGCTCTATTTGTTGGGAAAAAATTATATAAATTTCATTTATGTACAGTGTTGCATGACTGCTCAATTGTCAGTTAAACTAATGAAGCACCGTATTGCAAAACATAGCCTGGTCAGGAAGTGGGGTAAATCTTCCAGAGGTCAAGTCTGAATGCTACTCTAAAATATGAAGGAGGTGTGTTATTGGCCAGATCACCAGGGGAAAACACAGGGGAAAAAGCCTAAAAAAAGAAAACTGGGGAGTGCGCATGCACGGCCGGCGGGATGGACATGTCCCGTTGAGGCTCCGTCTCCCCGTCGGGTGACAGCGCCGCCAAGCAGCGGGTCCTGGCCCGCAACATACCCCAGGGGGACCCGAACACAGCGGCAACCATCCCAGGGTCCGATCCGCCCTGGTCTGCGGCGGATCTCCTGCAGCGGGTCGGAGATATCCGACGGGACACGTGTCCCTGCGGCGAGCTCCGCACAGGCCCACCCACCGCACTGAACCTGGGCAGCAGAGAGTAAGAAAAGGGGGGCTGAGAATACTATAACAGCCCCCCCCCTGACTGACGAGCAGCAAAATGGTTAAGGGGGCACCCCGGCACCAGGTCCCTCCTTCTACCAAGTCAATCAAGGAGGCCCTGGCAAAGGCCTCCACAAAGATGGCCACCGCCTCAGCACATGGAAGCAAGAAGGTGACAAATACATATGCAGCCCTACAGGATCCGCAGCCCAGCCATCCCTGCACGTCTGAGGGTGAGTCTGACACTGAAACTGATGTCCCTGCACAAGCCCTGATGCCTGACCTTACACCCCCAGACCTGCTGACCCGCTTTGAAATAATGCTACACAAAGCTTTGAAGCAAACCTTGGACCGCATCACTGCTACACTTTCTAGGGAAATCCGTGAACTAGGGCAACGCACTGCGGACCTAGAGCAGAGAGTAGATGGTCTTGATGCCACGCTTCAGACACATACGGATGACCTTGACCTTCTGCGCGACGAAAACGCAACACTATTAACACGACTGGAGGACTTTGAAAACAGGGCACGATGCTCCAATCTGCGTATTCGTGGCCTCCCAGAAACGATCGTCGATCTCCAATCAACAGTAACAGCTCTGTTCCAAGAGCTTGCCCCAGCTATCCCAATCGAAAGATTAGAATTGGATAGAGTACACAGGGCGTTAGCATTGCGACGCACGGATGGTCCACCACGTGACATTATAGCCAAGCTCCACTTTTTCCGCACCAAGGAGCAACTCATACAAGCCGCCCGTAACGCAGAATCTCTACAGTTCCAAGGTCATTCATACCAGCTATTCCAGGATCTATGCCCCACAACAATCACCAAGCGCAGGGCTATGAAACCTCACCTACAAGTGCTCCAACAACACGCTATACCATATAGGTGGAGCTTCCCCTTTGCAGTGCGATTCAGATATCAATCCCGGGATTACACTTGTAAGACTCCAGAAGACCTACTAGACACCCTGCGGATCTTACAACTGCATTCCTCAGCGACACCTTCAGAAAGCGCCAAGCGGAGGTCCATATCCTGCTCACCGCGGAAGTCCCTTCCCACACGTGCCACTGAAGGCCCACTCAACCGCCACAAACGAGGCCGTTTTTCATCTCCGGGTCTATCTACACAAGATACCATGGACTGAACGGTGTCTCATGTCTATCCTTCTTCTCTCCACTTTATTGTGGCCGTATACACCAAACGGTGTACTCCTTTGACTGTCATTACTGTTATTGAGATTAATACCGTTGATATCCTCTCTCCCTCTACCTGTTAAATTTTGGTTGCCCCATTACCTGGGAATTGTTCGGCTCCCCCCCCCTTGGGGCCCCACTTTAGGTTAGTTTGTTTGAGAGCCTAAGCTCTGACGGCATGCAACGCCACACCCCTTCCCCTGTGATGCCTCACTGATACTGCTTATGCCGTCTGAGTTTGGGATAGCGTGATCTTCATGAATGTATTTTCTTTATGTTTCTTTTTTTTTTTCCACCGGGACCTCGCCACCTTTTATCAATCAAGTTGCTGTCATCCTCACGGACCGTGTACCTGCACACTCCAACCTAGCCCCTGTGTTATTGGTTATTTAATAACGCTTGGGCTACTATTGTTCCCTAGCCCACCCTGACTCAGGGTGTCCTTGGGAACCCATCTTTTAGGCCTTAAATGGCCTCTTACACCCCTTCTTTCCTGTTTCCTCTCCCGTATCGTACCCCTCCTCCCTCCCTCCAACATGACTTCAAGACTCTGCACAACGCACTCCACAATGCCCTCATCCCCCATCAGGCTCCACCTTGGGAGGTAGTGACAGACTATCCTAACCATTATGCGCTTTCCTCATGGGTTCGTTAAATATCCTTACCCTGAACGTACAGGGCCTCAATATTCCACAGAAACGTACTAAGGCCTTCCGAACCTTTGCTACGCTTAAAGCTCACGTGGTTTGTCTACAGGAAACACACTTCACTCCCAACTCCACTCCTAAGTTTTTTGGCCCCCGATATCCTCAGGTCTATACAGCCTCTGCCGCCACCAAACGCAGGGGGGTACTGATAGCCTTTCATCGCACAACACCCTTCACACTAGGCACCGAAATTAAAGACCCAGAGGGTCGTTACCTCCTGTTAGTTGGGCAACTCTTAGATATAGATGTCACCATTGCTGCATACTATGCCCCAAACCAAGACCCTTTACCATTCCTTTCCCACATACTCTCGACTATAGACCACCATAAGCGCTGAACTTTAATTGTTAGCGGAGACTCTAATAGTGTAGTATATCCCTTCCTCGATAAATCCCCTCAACCATCTTCTGCCCCTGCCTCTAAACAAACTTTCCAAGCCATTCTACACCGTTACTCCTTGATAGATACATGGCGAGAACTCAACCCGGCGAAACGCCAATACACCTTTTATTCTCACCCCCACCAGTCATTCTCCAGGATAGATCATATTTTCCTTACCACCGCCTCTACCCCCCGGCTCCTGACTTCTGAAATAATTCCGATACCTTGGTCTGATCATTGTGCTGTATTCACGGCTATGACCTCCTTGGCCCCATCCCCCGCTGAGCCCTCTTGGATTATTAACGATAACCTGTTTGCAAACCCAGCTCACTGTCTAGAAATCAAAGCAGCCCTTAAAGACTACTTTTCTCTTAACCAATCACCTGATATTTCTCCTCTCCTGTTATGGGAAGCGCATAAACCGGTTCTGCGAGGGTTTTGCATTATCAAAGCATCCTTCTTAAGTAAAAGCAAAAGGCAGCAACGTCTCACACTAGAGCAAACCTATGATCGTTCCCATCAAGCCTTCCAGGCGGCTCCAACGCCTGCCAATCGTGAGACCCTGGAGCGTTCTAGATTGGCTCTAGATCTTTTTCTCACAGATCAAGCTGAACTCTCGCTCCGACGATCTAGACACAAATATTACACCAAGGCGAATAAACCCAATACATTCCTGGCCCTCTCACTTCGTAGGCTTGACCAACTCACTAGACCTATCCGGTTACGCACCTCTTCTGGCAACCTCACTAGTAACCCAGAACGCATTCTACAGATTTTCCATAAACACCTGTCACAGCTTTATTCCTCTTCTACACCTTTTGACCCCACGCAAGCAGATGCCCTTCTAACCCCCATTTCCTTCCCGAAACTTTCTGAGTGCCAGTTGGAGGCACTTGAGCGACCCATTTCCCTAGCCGAAACCTTAGATGCTATTAAAAATGTAAAACTACGTAAGCGCCCAGGACCAGATGGCTTCTCAGCCACGTATTACAAAAAATTTGCTCACCTCCTTAAACCTATCCTCACTAATGCCTTTAATGCTCTACTGTCTGGCCACGTTTTTAATCATGATACAGTACAAGCGAACATTTCAATGATCCCAAAGCCGAATTCTGATGATACGCAGTGGTCTAATTATAGGCCAATCTCTCTCCTCAACATTGACGTTAAACTGTTAGCTAAAATCCTCTCTTCATGTCTTAACCTATGTATTGGCTCTCTAATTCTTAACGACCAAGTGGGCTTTATTCCAACTAGGCAAGCGGGAGATAACATCAGACGTTCATCTCTTTATGCTAACTTAGCTAGGTCGCAATATTCCCGCCTGTTTCCTGTCCCTAGATATCCGGAAAGCATTTGATACAGTCTCATGGCCATATCTCAGCTATATATTGAGTCGTTGGGGTTTTGGCCCACATTTCTTAACCTGGATCTTCTCGTTATATCGAAAGCTCTCGGCCAGAATTAGGTATCTGGGACACAGGTCGGCTCAGTTCCCGATCTCCAGAGGCACGAGACAAGGCTGCCCTCTGTCCCCTTTGCTCTTTGCCCTGGCTATAGAGCCTCTGGCCCTCTTAATTAGAGCTAACCCGGATATCAGGGGACTTGAGATAGGAGGCACGCATCATAAGTTATGTCTCTTCGCGGATGACGTCTTGCTCTTTCTCTCATCCCCATTGACTTCCACTCCTTCTCTACTCCGGCTTCTCAAGGCGTTTGGCTCGCTCTCTGGCTTACTAATAAACCCTAATAAATCAACAGCACTCAATATCTCTCTCCCCCCTTTAGAGTTGACGCACCTAAAGCAGATTCTACCATTCCCTTGGTCGCGCTGTCATATCCCATTCTTGGGTATTAAACTGACCCCTAAGTTATCAGACCTTTACGCAGCTAACTATCTTCCGATGCTAAACCATCTTTCTGCCCTTTTGACCAAATGGTCTTCCTTACCCCTCGCTTGGCTAGGCAGAATAGCAGTTATCAAGATGTCAATCCTCCCAAAAATTCTATATCTATTTAGAGTCCTTCCAGTCCCAGTCCCCCCTCACTACCTCCGTACACTACAGCGTCGCATTTTTTCCTATGTATGGGGTAATACTCGTCCTCGTATACCTCGCTCCACCCTATACCGTCCTAAGCTCAAAGGTGGTCTAGGCCTACCTGACATCAGCAAATACTATCAAGCAGCGCATTTAGCCCAATTACCTAAGTACCATGCAACCTTTGAAATCCCTCAATGGGTTGCACTTGAATCGATAGAATGTGACCCCTTATCTACAGCTAACTTACTCTGGTTGAGGCCTATAGACCGCCGCTCTATAACCAGCCCCATCACCTCTCACTTTTTATCCCTATGGGATAAACTGAAAACCCGATATCCCCTCCAATTGCTACATAATCCTCTGCTCTCGTTTTTACGAAACCCAGCTTTTCCCCCCGCCTGGCAGACGCCCCTTTTATTCAAAGCCTGGTCCTCTTCTAATTTGCTCCGCACGCATCATTTCTTGCAGAGGAATAAGTTTAAAACCTTTGCCTCGCTGCGGGAAACACATGGCCTCCCAGCTTCCGAGATATTCCGATACTTACAGCTACAACACTTTTATGCTCCCTACGCTACCACAACAAATCGGCCAGATGCTATGTCTTTCTTCGAACGAGCATGCTACAAAGACCCCCATAGACGTGGGCTTATTTCTTGCTTATATTCACTCTTCACTACTTCGATTACCACGTCCCCCCCTCTGTATACCCATAAGTGGGAAGTGGATTTGGGCAGGAAACTCGACCCATCTGACTGGGATCACATTTGGGCTAACACAAAATCATCTTCGCAGAACATTGTAGCATTGGAAACGAATTATAACGTTTTAACCCGCTGGTACTTGGTCCCAGCGAGAATCGCAAAATTTACCCCTTATTACTCGCCCAACTGTTTTAGAGGCTGTACAGACTTAGGGACGCACTACCATATGTGGTGGGATTGCCCAGTGGCCCGGGTCTTTTGGGATGAAATTTTCACCATACTATCTACACTTAGCGCTATCACTTTAAGACCTGATCCAACAACAGCCCTACTCAATCAGTGCCCCCCTGGCGTTTCCAACTCGCAATTCAAGCTCCTTATGCAAGTTACAACAGCGGCTAAGCAGGTTATAGCGAAATCCTGGAAATCCCCCACCCTTAGTGTTGCTGCCGTCAAATCCAGAATAACACAAGCCATGATACATGCAAAGGTGGAAGCCACAATTCTTGACACGATCCCTAAATTTTTGCACATATGGAACCCCTGGGTAGAGCGCTTCCTCCCGCCTAACTTTGATGAATCACTCCTTCTCCCTTGATTTCTATATTGTGCACCCAGAATACTGTCAATAGTCCTTCGTGGGCAACTCATGGAGTCTGCTGTAAACTAGCTGATTGTTTATGGAAGTCATCGTTATTGTTTTTTTTCCCATACCCTCCCTTCCTCCCCCGTCTGATCCCCCTCCAAACTTCCCCCTACTTCTTAAATGCACTTAAGAGACGTTACTTGGATTGGCTGGGACGATAATGTCATCTATTGCCGACTCTTATGTTCTTGCTTTTGCTTGCATTGTATAGACATCTGTAATGTGATCCTCATTCATTTTTCTTCAATGTCCTATAGCCTCTTCAATGTCCACTGTATATATACAATGTCTCCTTGATTGTGTTGTTAAAGTTTTCTCTTTTGTTAATAAAAATGTTTGAACAAGAAAAAAAGAAAACTAATGCAGCAACAACAAATAATGATTGGTAAGCTGCAATATATTACATGTTTAGTTTCGGGTTTAATACTATTTTAATGCTGACCAAGAAATAGCATTGTTTATGCAATTTCAAGCCACTTGCAAAAGCTTTCAGAAAAATGGCTAAATACAGCCCCAAGCCAACACTTTGACACTGTAAAATGCTCTAAATGGCTAATGGAAAGTTGGCTTGATTGTTTTTGAACTTCTTGAATTTACTTGAAAATTGCTGTGTGTGTCCAGTATGAAGTTGGCCATGAAGTTGACAATTTTCATTAGATTTCAACCACTTTCCTTCTACTGGGAATAACACATATGATCATAAGTAAGTGGGAGAAATTAAACTATTTACCACTCACAAGTTCAATAGACCACCAGAATTCAGTCGATTGTCAAGTCAGGATTGGGTAATAAATTCACAGCCTCAATACAGTTTATTGAACGATTGAATTTAAATTGAAAAACAATTATGCCAGTTGTGTTGAAAGTAATGTCTCTTATTCCATTAGAACAATATCAGTTCCACCTGCCAGCTGTTAATCAAACCCATCATTTTATGTCTTTGATTGCTTTTCACAAAAATGGAATTAAAGTTTAATTGCTCCCTTAAATTGGAATGCATGGATATCTGCACAACTAGTGATAATATTGTAGTAAAAGATATCAGAGGAGATTACTGCTCCCACCACAAGAGGTCCTCCTGTGCTGAACAAACACTGATTACATCTGCACAGACAGTCCCTTTTATACAATTACAGCTCTGGCATTAAATACAGATTTTAATCCATTTCCAGTAACCATTTTAACAGTTTAAGTAAAGTCCTTAGAACACTGGGATCTCAGAGTCACAGCAGTGAAATGTCATGTGAATATTAAACAGCAGATTAAGTTACATATATACAGGCTAGTCTCTGTGTGTGGGTTACTGCTTGAAAAACATCCTTTTGTACTTGAAACTGGTTTTCGCCGAGGAAGCAGATCCTTAAATAATGGGGGATTTTTGTTCCTGTATTTGCACATCATATTTCTGTTTGCATGACATTAAGTAATCAGCTTCTTGCTGTGTGCACAGCCTGGTAGAGTGCCATATTAGTTATGGTCAGATGAACAGTGGAAACTATGAAAACTACAGCACAGTGTATTTTGGCTGTTAATGCTACAGATCTAGTTTTTGTGCAGGTATGCTATTGAGATTTAGAAATAAACTTAGAAGTGATTTTATAAAATTTAACTTAAGTGAAAATTTAATGGTTTGGAGCAGCTTTATTCATATATTGTTAGTTAAATGACTATTACTTTTTAAAACAATGTTTTACAGTACATCTGTTTTCTCTAAAACATAGTATATATTGCTATACATATAAATTTTATATTATATTTTTGAGTAAACATGTAATACATGACAGGTTTTCCAGAACACTAATGGCTTACCAAAGAGAGACTACCTGAGAGCAATACTGGAAGGAATGGGAGTAAAGGAGGTTGAGTCAATGCACTAACTTCTATTTAGTGTATACATTTTGTCTTGAGCCATTGAGCTCTGTAAACAATCTTTTGTTTATTGATAAGTGTCTAGAATAAACATTGAATGAAAATGAGATGGCATATTTTAGATGTACTGTACATAACCTAATATAAATAACAAATATATTTTTTTTTAGAAAATAATAAGTGGAACACTGGGGCAGAAAATAATAGGCAGTACCAGAAACCTAACTGTTTCCCATTCTGTGGATTTAAGGAGTTTTTAACTTTTTTTTTTGCTACGCATGTACCCACTGGAAGAGTTCTCACCACTTCCTGTTCCTGTGATGCCTAGTCAGCAGGGCAGGATCTCTGGGAAATAGGGTAAGTATGAGAGACAGGATGGGGTTGCAAGCTTTGAATCTATCAGAAAGAGGTAGAGGCTCGGATCAGAACAGCCTGGAGTGTAGGCGTAGTGGTGGAGGGGAGCATGGCACTGCAGACAACTGCAAATATATACAGACATCTCTAGGTACACCTTATACCTAGTAGCACCTTTGTTTTACTTAGAGTTCATGATAATAGGTATTCTTTTCAAATGCTACTTTTTCTATATAAACACAAATACATGTATTTGAACAGCAAACACATTTGCCTGCAGTTCAGATGCACTTCAGTAGGACATGCTGCGTTCAAAGAAACCCGTTGTTGCAGGAAAGAAAATCGCATAATCTATGGCCTGCCTTACTGAGGGTCTGAATTCATACCTTTTTGAAACCTAACAGCTTAGGCTCAATTGTTGATCAGTTAGTTGCTTTTCATGGAAGCTTTTTAGACCCAAATCTAACTTACCATTATATCGTTTTGCTTGATTGTTTACATTTTTTTCATTTTAGCCCTGGTTCACACTGGTGCAACTTGTCATGTGATTTGACAGTTTCACCCCAACCGGTCCAGCTGTGCCCCTCTTCTACCGTGCCACCTCAGTCATGTTGCCCCCCTTTTGTCCCGCTGTCCCCTCGTCACACTGCCCTCCTCCTGTCATGCTGCCCCCACATCCCACTGCCCTCGAATTCTGTCCTGTCTTGAAGGAATGGATCTTAAATAGGAAGGGGTAGGTCAAATTTAGATAGGGGGGCACCCGATTTTAGTCTTGCCTAAGGCAGCACAAAACCAAAATACACCACTAGCTACCATATTATGCACATGTTCTTGAACATACTACATACAAGTGATTTTAGCAAGTTTGTAAAAAAAAATATGTTTTTATGTACTACTGTTGAGTTCCCTTTTAATTGCCGGTAAAATCCATCATTCTTCTCTTTTTCTGCTTCTTTATTGTCAAATCTCAAGCTGCTGTAGACCAGGCTGTATTGCTTAAAACTGAATTCGAGTAACCCTGCAGTACAAGGGTTAAATGCTCGTAGCCTAGAGGTGCAGGAATAGTCCTCATGCACACTGGGCATTTAAAAAATGCTGGTAGTGTTAGCTGTATAAAGTCACAATAAAAACGCAAGTTTTTCTGCATTTTTTTTGCATTAGCATTTAGCCATGTTTTTCTGCATTTGCAGTTTTTAGTTTTTTTTACCACATTTTTCTGCGTTTACCAGCATTAGAGTGTTTTTCCTCTAGAAACCCACTAGTTCTGTGTTTTTTTCCAGCCAAAAATCGCCCCTGCCAAAAAACACTGATTAAAGCCTATGTGTGCATGAACACATAGGATAACATGCTGGAGAGTTTACTGGCTGTAGAAAAAAAGGGCAAAAGCCAAAAACAGCCGCTGTAAAAACATCCAATGTGCATGAGGTGTTTTACTTACCCTATTCCTCAGCCAAGCAGGCTCCAGTGCTGTTCTCTTCGATGCAAAACTCTGTGCAGGGTGTGGCCAGTCATCACTTACAGTGAAGGGCTATTAACTCTGTATTGTACTTATAAGCAGCATGTAACCACAGCTGAAAGCAAGTGGTTGCATAAATGGAAGTAGCCCGCTGAAGCCATCAATAATCTATTACGGCTTATTCCTGCATCTGCAGAGTAAGCAGGCACTTAAACCTTGTGGACATGTGGAGACCAACTGCAAGGGTAGATTTTTGTCTAGTTCCTGAAGTTCAGCTTTACCTGCGTGTCTTCAGGTTTGGTTTTTGAGCCTTGGTCTACTTTATAATGAAGCTATTTACATCGACTCTATATAGCAAGGCAGGGGCAATCTACTTCAGTGTAGAATTGATGTTGTGTGTTCATTGCTATGTAAGCCTTTGTTTGGCAGTGCTGCATCAAAGGAATAAGCTAAGTGCATTATCTGTAGTTAATCTGAAAAGATCTTGAGGGTTGTTAAGTGCTTTATCCTCTTTTTAATGAAGCAGAACTGCTGCTAGCTGTTGCTTGTATTTCTCTCCATGGGGAGATATTTAAGATTCACAGAGAAATATGTAAAAGCAGCTGATTCTGAAAAAAGTAGCCCATGAAGAATATAAATATAAATTACTTTTTGTGTAATATACTAGATTAACAGGCACAGCATTATTATTATTATACAGGATTTATATAGCGGCAACAATTTACTCAGCGTTTACAATATAAGGGGGACAGTACAATAACAAAACAGTTCGATACAGAAGGAATTGGTGGGCTCTGCTCATGGAGCTTACAATCTAAGGTGGTACAAAATGGTTGCAGGGGATGATCTGATGGAGGTGACTCAAGTACAGTTCTTAGGTGGAGGTGGGGTAGGCTTCTCTGAATTCTGCGTTTTCAAGGATTATCTAAAGGCGGACAGGGTAGGAGCTACCTGGATATACTGGGGCACGGAGTTCCAGAGGATTGGAGAGGCTCTGGAGAAGTCCTGGAAGCAAGAGTGGGAAGAGGTAACAAGGGAACTGGAGAGCTGAAGGTCTTGGGAGGAAAGGAGAGGACGGTTTGGGCGATATCTGCAGATGAGATTGGTGATGTAGTTTGGGGCGATGTTGTGGATGGCCTTGTATTTTGTGGTTAGTATTTTGCATTTTATATTTTGAGCTAGTGGAAGCCAGTGAAGAGATTGGCAGAGATGGGCAGCAGTCACGGATCGGTTAGTAAGGTGTATTAGTCTAGAAGCAGCATTCATAATAGACTGAAGGGGGGATAGCCTATGTAGGGGTAGGCCAGTGAGGAGGGAGTTGCAGTAGTGAAGGCAGGAAACAACCAAGGAGTGAATAAGCTGTTTTGTGGTGTAGTTAGTCAGGAATGGTCAAATTTTGGAAATGTTGCGGAGGTTGAGGCGGCAAGATTTAGTCAGTGATTGGATGTGGGGGCTGAAGGAGAGGTCAGAGTCTAGGATTACACCTAGCATGCTGGAATGCAAGGAGGGACCAATGGTTGTACCATTGATCTCAATAGTAAATTGATGGGGAGGGGATTAAGGAGGAGTAAATTGTACAAGCTCAGTTTTAGAAAGATTGAGTTTGAGGAAGTGGTGTGACATCCATACGAATATGCTGCTCAGTAAATTTGTGATATGTAAGGAGATTGAGGGGGTGAGTTGAGGAGTTGAAAGATAGATCTGGGTGTCATCAGCATAGAGGTAGTATTAGAAGCCATGGGAGGTTATCAACTGTCCTAGGAAGAGATAAAGAGAGAAAAGGAGGGGCCCAAGCAGAAAGAGGGAGAGGAGTGGAGGAGATAGTATTGTATTGCACTAAAAGTGCGCTGAGGTAGATCAGAGGAGAACTTGGAAAGAGCAGAGTCACAGAGGCCAAGGGAGTGGCGTTTACTGGGGAGGAGCGGGTGATCAACTGTGTCAAAGGCAGCAGAAAGGTCTAAGAGTATGAGTATGGAGTACTGGTTGTTGGATTTAGCAGATAGTAGGTCATTGGTGAGTTTTAATAGGGCAATTTCAGTGGAATGTTGTGGGCAGAAGCCGGACTGTAGGGGATTGAAAACGTTGTCAATGAGGTAGCAACTCATAAGGTATTCAAGAAGCTTGGAGGCAAATGGGAGTAGTGAGATGGGCCTTAAGTTATTCAAACAGGTAGGGTCCAGTGAGGGTTTTTTAAGTATGGGGGAGACCAGTGCATGTTTGAGCAGGGAGGGAATGGTGCTGGAATATAAGGAGAGGTTGAAGATGTGAGTTAGAGAGTTTAGGATGGAGCAGGAAGGTGGTTGCAGTAATTGTGAGGGGACAGGGTCCAGGGGCGGGTGGTGAGGTGGGCAGCAGAAACGAGTTTGGCAACTTCCTCAGTGGTAACAGGGTTGAAGGAAGAAAGTGTTGAGTGTGGTGTTGGACTTGGTGTGTTGGCTGGGGGGGAAAGCTGAACGCTGGCTATCTCAGCACGAATTGTGTCAAATTTTGATGATTGACAATCTCCTAGTCGGTAAGTAGGTTGGTGGCTGGAGGCAGTAGGGTAGCGAAGGAATGAAAGCGGAGTTCCACTCAACCTATCAAAAAATAAAAGTGAGCAGCTACAAAAACTGTAGCTGCTGACTTTTAAAAAACAGCCACTTACCTGTCCCTCAGTCCCGTGGTGTGTCCCCCGCAGCTCGTTTTACCGGCCGTCCTGTATTCCAGGAGGCCGGCATCTTCAGTGTGGGCACTCAGCTGTGATAGCTTGCAGCTTCACAGCCGGGTACCCACTGCGCATGCGTGAGTAGCTCTGCGCTTCATGAATGGTCCTGTAGTCTTCTGGGACCTGTCACGTGTAACCAAAAGACTACAGGGAGGGAGGGAGGTCACCTTCCGCTTCTGATCGCCTATGCGACTGGACCGGAAGTGGGAGTGGGTACCTGTCAAATTCAGGTACCCGCTACCCAAAGGTGGCAATCCTTAATGGGGAGCGGGGGAGCAGTCCTTAAAGCGGAACTTCCCCTTTTGGGTGGAGCTCCGCTTTATGGGTAGGTTTGTTTAGCAGTGTGGAGGCAGGAGTTATATTTGAGAAGGGCAAATTTGTAGAGGGTGAAGTCTTGCAAGGTTTTAAAAAAAACAGGAGTTTTTTTTTTCCAGGTCCTTAAACACTGGTGAAAAAAATCAGATGACATAACCATTAACATTTTAGAAAAAATGCAGACCATTTTGTGCAAACAAACCTACTATTATGGTAACTGTATGTTTAAGTTAATGTTTAATATATTACCTGCATGTGGCCATTACCACTGCATCTCATGATGTCCTTGGTGAGTGAGCCAGAACCATATGCCAAAAGAACAAAAAGAATCCCCAAAGGGGAATAAAGAAGGACTCTACTGGTACCAAGGGAAGACACAAGGGTTTATTTACTAAAGCTGGTTCACTCAGAAATTTGTGCACTTCTGCATAGAAACCGATCAGCTTACAGGTTTCATTGTTAAAGCTTAGTTGAGCAAGCTTACATTAGAAGCTGATTGGCTACCATGCACATGTGCAGGAGATTGAGTGAACCAGCTTTAGTAAATCAACCCCAGTATTTAAAATTCATACAACTTTATTTACAAAGCATTGAAAAAACACAAAAAATGTTTGTATTGTTTTCTTCAATGCTTTGTAAATACGTTTTTATGCATTTTAAATACTGTGTCTTCCCTCAGTACCAGTAAAGTCCTTTTTTTCTCTTTGAGGATTCTTTTGGTACATAGATATTTGGGATATGGTACTCATCTTAGCAGCATAATTTGATCCAGAACCATGACAACAAATACTGAAGTTTTGATATATCTTTCTATATGTATCTTCTATACAAAGGGGTTGTGGAGATGAGTAGTTTAATGAAGTAAGATAAACATTGCCCTTTCAGTTCAGCTCACAGGAAGTGACAAAGACATGGCATTTCTGGCAGATTCAACAGGTATTTTCTGTACTTGCTGAAAATGTTCTAAGCCTGAAAAAATGACAAAAACTTATGTATGCACCATATCTAAAGAAAAGATAAAACAGACGCTCAACCCTAGTTCTAGTTAAGTACCACTATGCCTATAGTCTATAAGACCTGCAATAGTGCTTCCTAATGCACATGAAATAAATTGGCCCTGCTGGTTAGCTAATTGGTCTCAGGTAAACCTATAAAATCAGTATATCTAGTAAAATGCAAGGATCCAATGCTGCCGAATAACCAAGTGGGGAAGCTTTTGGATTTTGTAGACAAAAAGAGTGAAAACCATTGCAAAAAGATAATTTATTCATATAAAAATATGTAAATTCACTCATAAACCTGGTAAAGGAGAGAGCATGTAGTGTGGTATACTGTCAGCCAATGTGGACCACAGGCCTACTCCATGGCTCAGGAGTGCTGGGGAAGCCTGGCTAAACTGGATTGTATGCACGCTGCAGCTCTGGAATAGCTCTGCCCAACGCCTTGTTGTTTATATTATACTGTGTTCTTAGGTTCAGATATCCTTTAAAACTGCTCCTACTGTTTCAGGCCTCATTCACTTGAGTTCTTATACCCATAGTTTGTTGATGGGCTATGTCTTTAACCCCCTTCATGACCAGGGCATTTTTTGCTACTCAGCACTGTGCTGCTTTAACTGGCAATTGCTCGGTCATGCAATACTGTACCGCATGAAATTTCATTCACACAGATAGAACTTTCATTTAATCACCACTGGGTTTATTTAAAAAATAAACCGAGTGGTGATTAACAAATACTGAAAATTACGAAAAAAGAACATGTTTTTCTTGGTTTATGTTATCAAATTTTGCAAATAATCTTTCCTCATAAATTTAGGCCAAAATGTATTCTGCTACATTTCTTTGGTAAAAATAACCCAAATCAGTTTATAATATTTAGTCGGTGTGAAAGCTATAGTCTACAAACTATGATATACACGTATTTGAAATTGATCAATTCTGATGGCCTTATGTTCTCACAGCCATTTCTTGAGGTCTCAAATTTCCAGGGCAGTACAAATACCCCCAAAATTACACCCTTTAGAAAGTAGAGAGTTCAAGGTATTAGTAAGAGGCATGATGAGTTTCTTGAAGTTGTAATTTTTTTGTCACAATTTTTTGGATAATGAAAAAATCAATAACTTTTTTATTTTCACAATTTTTTTTTTACATATTGTCACAAGTCCAGTACAACATCATTATATGACTAGCGTGGCGGCAATCAGGGATACTGGCTGGTGACATATTTTTACATGGTACAGTTTTCTGTGATTGGCCCAGGTACCTAGTGATATCTGTCAGCCAACCACAGCATCACTAAAGGAATCACAGCTGTTATTCATAACATCTTTGCTGACATTGTGATCATGTGTTTACATTTTGCTGGAGTTAGGCTTTAAGAACAAAGAAAAAACAATCATACACTGTTAAAGTTGAACTATAAACAAAAGTTGTTGTTTTTTTCATTTTGAATAGAGCAAAAGAGGGTTTCTAACCACTGACAGATTTGTTTCGCCATCTGTGTCTTATTTTGGAGATTTACCATCACTTCCTGTCCCATAGCCAAACAGGAAGTGAGCAGAAATCCCTGTAAATGAAGGGAATTCCCTGGGGACCCCCAGGTCACTAGAAATAGTGTCCCCATCAGAATATTTCCCCTCTATTTCTTTTCTGGGGACAACTTAAAATTACGGATTTTTTTTAACTTTCATTTTCAACGATAATGGTACACAGGACAAATAGAGAGGGGGATTCCCCCTAATGGGGTCACAGACAGCAATAAAAACTGACAGGGGGTCTAATCTTTCTCCTCTCTAACCAAAACTAAAAAAAGTTTTGCTTTTAGTTATAGTTTAAGATTCTGGTTTGTGTTGAAAGGTCTCAGCCAGGTTATCTACTTATAGGATCGAAAGCTAAATTGTCAAGAAAGACAAATTGCAATATACAATCTACCAAAGAATGTCTAATGAGTATCTGACACACATCAGGAATGAGCACCAGCCATTTCCTTTAAGGTGGCCATACGGGTAGCGATTTGGGATTGATTTTGATAATAAAGGCTGCAAATAAGCAGTATCATTGATTTAAATAAAATAGAGATTAAAAATAGATATTAGAAATGTTTAGTTATTACAAATTATCATTTATTCAGTCTGAATTACAATCAGTTTTTTTAGCACTCTTCTGGTTATTTGTGTCACAAGTTAGCTTGCAGCCTCTTGTGTGTTTATTCTTACCTCCTTGCTGTTTGTGCTTCCTTCACATGTGTGTGTCTCTCTGCTCACCTATGGGTGTTGTCTGCTATTCCCTGGGTTTTATGTTCTTCCCGTCCATCACTTCCTGTCCCACCTCCTTGTCTGCCTGTCTCTTTAAGATGTGCTCAGACTTGGCCACATTGCCTGAGCAACATTTGTTGTCTGAGCTCCCCTGTGGGCCTCTGAGAACCCGTTCAAGTATATCTGTGTACCGACCCTGGCTTGTCCCTGACATTCTTCCTATATTATCTATCCATGTACCGACCTCGGCTTTGTTCCTGACATTGCCTGTCTTCTGCCTGTCCTGACCTCGGCTTGCTGGATCTCCTGAGTCTACTCCCATTGTACTCTGCTCCTGCTAGCGGTCTCTTCTACCTCAGCTGGGTGTATCTGGGGGCTGTGACCTGGTCCCAGCCTGCTGCAAGTCCATCCCCACCATCAGGGGCTCTGGTGAACAAGCAGGCTGGGGCTTAGACTCCGTGCCCTGGGGAACCCCAAGCTGTGGTTTATAGAGCTCACTACCATAGGTGCTGACAGTTTGTTCAATCAAACAGAAATGACTGATATAATTCCACCACAGCCTATCCTCTAGACAGAGTCAAAATTGGTTGAGAGCTCAATACATCAATCAAATCTATGATATTTGATTTGCAATTTCTCTTCAATTTGACCAGTTGTATTGTATGATTATATGGATACAAGTGTGGCCAATTTAGGCACTTGTCTATGAAGCCTGAATTCCACTGTGTAGACAGAGCACTCTTTAAAATTTTGCACAATCATGAGGCACCCATCCTAAAATGTAAAAACTAACTAATAGTTTTACATATTGCAGCACCATCCAGGACACCCAGCATTAGAGATGATTTATTCTTACAAACCTAATATACCTTTGCAAACTGGTATTGACTAGTATTCCAGCATTTCTCTCCCTCACTCAGCTAATGTGACCCAAGTCCCGACAGAGAAGGGCAGGGGAGTGGCAAACAAGAATGTTCTCATGTACCCAACATCATCCTTATCAAGCTATGAAGTAATGGGTTATTAGGATGCCAACAGCTGGCCTGCACAGTTCCCTAGGTTTTAATTTTACACAATAAAAACCTGTGGCTTTGTGTAACAAAAGAAGACAGATGTGATCCAGCTTGTTGACAATTTTAGGACAATATGATAACATTTTTAGGCATTTTGAAAAGGCACCCCTAAAGAACCCAAATTGCACCCTGGTCGAAAAAAGGCTGGTCTCGATGTCTCCTGTCTTTAAGATTTCAATACATGGATTGAAATTAAGGTGGTTCAGCAGGAACCACATATTTGGACAGTTTTACGTTTTTACTACTTGGGATATTTTTGCTGGACTTCTACAGAATTATTAAACATTATACACTCAATTCAGAATGCACTATAATTCTCAATTCTCAATATGCTGTAACAATGTGTAGACAATAACAGGGGTATCAGGTGACCAACTGTATAAAAGTCATTGGCAATTCTGACTGAGCAAGTTTATAATTTTGTCTTTTTTAACTGCTTGGTTAAATGCTTGTGGGTCCTATTCCTCCCTCTCTTTGCCATTACTGGGCTCAAATAAAGTCCATGGGAAATTCTACCCATACAGAGAAAGGTAATACATAAAAATGACACAAATGCAAGTGATAAATACACTCTACACTTAAGCTGGCCATGCGCAATTCAGAGGGCCGAGGGGGGAACTGGTGGCAAAACAGTGACTGCAGATGCAGTCACTTTTATGGTGTTTGAACAGCTGTTGTCAGTGGCATATCCACAATGTGCACTGAATTACGATTAAAGCTAGCAGAGGCTTTCTATGGTCTCTGGTTCTGAAGTAAGGGGGATTCCGATGGGGACCTTAATGTAAGGAGGGCTTTGGTAGGGACCCTGTGGTATAGGAAGACTCTGATATAAGTGGGACTGTGATAGGGACTCTAATGTAAGGGGGACTCTGATAGGGACCCTGATATAAAGGGGTCTCTGATAGGGACCCTGATGTAAGAGGGACTCTGGTGGTGATTTTTTCAGCCCTCAAATATTTGTAAAATATTGTAAAATACTGCAGAGCTTGGAGACCTCTGCTCTAGTGCAAGGAAAACATGTACTTTGCATTGGGCAATGTTTTAGGGTCCTTCCATATGGCCCTCCTCCAGTCTGTTCATCAGGACAGATCCCCTGCTAAATTGGAGTAGAACAGGACAGTTGTCACTTTTGTGACATTTGTGCCTATTTTATTGGTTACCGAACTTTTGCAGACCTGTGTTGAATCTATGGGCGGTCAGATGAAAACAGTGCGTCTGTTTACATCAGGCTACCTCCAAACCATCCTGTTTAGGTCTAGAACAGGGTTTTCAGCCAGGGTTTTTCCAGAGGTTGCTAGTTGTTGCTTGAGCGATAAGCAATTTCTACCACTCAGATAAGTTCCCACTGACACAATGAGCTATTTAGCTATCTGTAAGGGGGTAGTTCCTTCTATTGACCACAAGTGTAAGGAGCATTCTTTCCACTGACCATCACACTAATGTATTATGAGTTGTATATATAGTAATTTTTAGCATGGATTCCCTGAGACCTGAAATGTATTTCAAGGGTTCCTCTGTGTTGAAAAGGCTGAGAAAGGTTGGTTTAGAAAAAAACAGAAAAGGGTGGAATCCTTTTCCATTTTTTTTTTTCCTTACTTGTTTGGACTTGGAGGTAAGCCCATTGACTTACATGGACCTTCAGATCAGGTCTGTCTGGTGACCACTGAGAGATGGACTTGATTAGAAAGTCCATGTGCAATCACCCTAATGTGCGATTGTTCGATTATCTGTAATCTGTAAATTTGTTCTTTTAATTTTGCATGGTGTTATACAGTACATGATAACTGCAACGACCACTGTAAGCCTCTACAAGATTTTCTGCTCATCGAAATATCATTAGTGTCATACTGTTAAAGCAATCTGGTAAAGCTTGAGTAGAATTTACAGTAAATTATTTGCTCAAGACGGGCAGAAGAATGTTGAAAACTTCTATCCGTTGTGCTGTTATGCCACCATAAATGAAAATATGTGTAAGACCAAGATTTAAGCTTTGCCAGGCAGGAAGAAAACAAGCATTATTTTCCTATGAAAACTGTGGGCTACTTATTTTTCTTTTGATACATTTTTATGTTCATCTTAATCAACCACTACATTCACAAAAATTGTATTTTCGGACTTGCATTATCTAAAAAAAAAGCTAATTGTGGCTACAACAATAAACTACCACTTAAAGAAGGCACCTCCAGGGGGCCAGCATTTTGGGTTTATTTTCTGTAGAGTGTTCCTTTAGCTCCACTTTTAAAGCACTCCGGTAAGCAACATCTTCCATGATCTCTGGCTCTGCTTACCTCCCCCCCCCCTGCGTTCTCCTGAGCATCACTGTTGGAGAGTTGACTCATTATATTAATAGACTAATAGTATGGCAGGGGAGTTGGTCTTCATCTGCACATAGGAGCACCCCAATATTCAGAGCTAATGGGGTACTGTGTAGAAAATATATCACCAGATATTATGGCACCTGAAGGTGTCTACGTTTGTCTTATCCCTGCACGTCCCTACACAGCCCCGCACATACCCATTCTAAAAGTATTCAAGTTCTGTTAATTTTTAGCTAAATATAGTAATTTATTATTTATTTCTTACAGGTACTTGTATAGCGCTGTCAATTTACACAGCACTTTACATACATATATTGTACATTCACATCAGTCCCTAACCCTCAAGGGGTGTACAATCTAAGGTCCCTAACTCACATTCATACATACACATACTAGGGCCACTTTAGACAGGATCCAAGTAACCTACCAGCATGTCTTTGGAGTGTGGGAGGAAACCAGAGTACCCAGAGGAAACCCACGCAGGCACAGGGAGAACATGCAAACTCCAGGCAGGTGGTGCCGTGGTTGGGATTCGAACCAAATGACCCTTGTACTGCCAGGCGGAAGTGCTAACCATTTAGCCACTGCGCTGTCCTAGTAGTAATTGGTTGTAGTAATAAAATAAATGACTTTTAGTAATTATATAAACATGTACAACTAAGAAACATACAGACAATGGTTCCCATTTCTGGGGTAATCCTAAATATGACTCTTGTTCAGCAGCTTGAGGAACTGTGCTCATCTTGTTATTAGTCCTCTATGGTCTACCTATGGTTAGTTGTGTACTTACAGAACATGGTTACAATATTAACCTCAAAGGCCTGGTAATTATTTGGATTAGGGGCAGGCCAAGTACCATGCACGTTTCCTCAACACTGACTAATATTCCAGTGTTTCTCTTCTCCCTCAGTTTTTCTCCCTCACTCAGCTAATGTGACCCCAGTGTTGAAAGGGAGGGGGAGGGGAGGGGCAAACAAGGATGCTATGCCCAACGTCCTCCCTATCAACCAATCACATCAGTCCTAGAAGGTTGTAGTGCTGCACAATGAAATCCTGTATCTTTGTGCAACTAAACGGCAGGCATGATCCACCTGCTAGCTTGTTCAAAATTTTGGGGCAATTTTTAGGCATTTTGCCAGAGCACTCCTAAAAATACCTAAAGGTACCCCAGTTGAAAAAGACTGTTATAGAGAACAGTCACTATGTTGGAGAATTTCTTTGTGCAAAATGAACACTTCTGATGCTTGCAACTGCCTTTGGGTTTTTGGGTCATCGCCCATTTTGCTGTTACCCATATACTTAGAGTGCTGCTCAAACTCTGCAGGACTTCTTCCTGTAGTGCAAAGCACAGATCGGGTGCTAACATTTAAACAAGCTCACCCAGACTAGCAGAAACAGATCAGAAAACAGAAGGTGGAAAGGTTGTACCTAAACTCCTGGCTATGTGCCTTAGACATGTTTTGCCCTACCTACTGAGCTTAATTATAAAGTAAGATTGTGATTAAGCTCTGTAGGTGGGCCAAAACATGTCACAGGAGCATAGTCCGGAGTTCAGGCTCAAGCCATATTTTTATCTCTCTAAATAGTGACTGGCTTCTTGCGTGCGACATTTCCACCTTCTGTTTTCTGATCCATTACCCAATTCATTTGCATTGCTTGCTAATATCAGTACACTAAAGCAAGCAGTTGGGCTAGTCTAATGGTCACAGTTTAGAAAAACTGGGAAGCTGAACATTAATTTTAATTCTATTAGACCAATCGGAATGTCTTCCCTAGACTCAGTGATTTAAAACACAGAAGTGTTAACAGGTTTGCTAACAAGGGACTGTGAAAAAAGGCCAACACATACTGTAAAACTGCTGATATGTTTTCTGTAAATGTTAAGTTAAATAAAGAACCCAGATCTACGTGATTAGATCATGTAAGTAGCGCAGAGTCACAGTGTCTCTTTGGGCAGGTGACATTCTGACACTTGAGTTGAGCTGTATTTAGACTGGGTATCAGAATGTGCAGTCTGAATATAAGGTTTATAACCATCCTATGTAATTTTTTTTTTTTTTTGCTGGATTCGAATACATGGATTGTTTTCTGTAACCTATTTAATTCATCATTCCCTTTCCCATGCAAGAAACAAATAGCACAAAATTCCACAAGATGGAATCTGACCCCAAAAGATCTAAAGGAAAAGATCTAAAGAAATTGTTCAGGAAAGCGCTGGAGGTGTAGGGCTCCTGTAGATAGCACGTCCCAGATATGGAAAGAAAGACTTAACTTTATCCTGTATTGGAAGGATATCATTTAGAACATGGATTCTATAGAATGGCTTTCTGACCCTACGGCGCTGGCTAATCTTTCCAAATAATAACTGTTTAACAAGTGAAAGCAGTATTCTTTTTACCTTTGATCTCTCAAATAGCAGTCATACACACTTCCAGCCAAGTGCACCTTGTGTAGATTAGAGAGGATATATAGTATTAGACATTAATAGGAAGCAATGGTGACTCCTGGGGATGCTTTGAAGAGGTCTCTGTACAAGAATGTGCAAAAGTAGTTCTTTGTGTACAATTATGTACTATTGTGTTGTTTGAGTACCTTTGGGCATATGGTGTATGAGCAATCACACTGTATATTTTTGGACTAGATATATCTAGTGAGGCTGGCACAAAAAGTGGGTGTTGCTAAATTGTACTGAATACTATGCTTGGTCTAAACCCATCTCCCTCGCTCACCAGAGGTCCCGTCACCCATGCCCGGTATTACTCTCCTGCTGGCTGGCTGAAAATACATTCTCACCAGTTCTGGTTACGCATAGCAACCACATGTCAGACATGAATTTCCAACAACTCCTCTGTGTGTTTAACCCTTTGTGGTGGCCCTGTAGCCCTTCTTCTTCATTCCCATGTGTGTATTATAGGTCCTGTTCTTTAAATACGCCATATACCTTCATGCACCCTTTTGTAGAAAGTTCATACCAGGCATGAGACTGTTAATGGCAACTGTACTGAATTGTTCAACAACACAGTCCATACAACTGATCTTGCAAAGCATAATTGTAGTACTAACTATGTAGCTGCCCAGGTTCATACCTTTCCCCAAGCAAAAGTCCTCCAATCCCAGTCTATAATTTACAGTGTCCTGGCTCCAGGTGGGATCCCATGCAGGTGACCCAGCTAGCAGGGGGGCCATGTGCTCCAGAGAGACTACATAGTGCAGCAGACACTCTCCTCCAGTCCCATCAAGGTGCTCTCTTGACCACCAAGACCACCTACCTCCCCCTCTATTTATGAGTCCACACTAAAGAGGGCAGGACCCAAACATGCCAAGGAAAGGCAAGAAGCACTGTTAACCCCTTCCCACCCTGGGTAGCCTGGCCTCACTACATAACAACACAGTACAGTTGATTCACCGGTTTGTAGACATTTACAGGCTCCCGCTTGCACACTTCAAAGGCAAGAACAAAATGGGAGTGCTGGATTCAGATTTTCTAAAGGTCACTGATATTGTCACTGGATACAATGGCTCTGGTTCAGCAGAAACTCAACAAAACCGGGATCCCCTCAAGAACAGGTAAAGTTGAGAATCCACATTCATACAATCCTGTGAGGGTGCCAAGAGAATAGTCCAAGGGTTTTAATGACAGGATTTTTGCATAAAAAAACAACATGTTTCAGGAGCAAAACACACTCTGTCTTCATCAGGGCTGAATTCTGTCTTTATTTCAGATTCTTGTTGTCCCCTTTATAGCGGCATTTATTGGGAGAAGGAAGGTTAGCATTCTGAGTCAGTCAGTGCTCTATTCCTTTACACATTGTTGTGATTCTAACAATGTGAAGATTGAGGAAGGATAACTTCCTTAGTGAGTTGCAGCTCCTTTGCTGTCAATAACCTGGCTGGCCCCTACCCCTGTCATTTCTCAGCTTTGCTGGTCATCTTGATCAGCATGTAAATATATAGAAGAATATAAATTAAAGTGTTATTAAAGCTACATTTTTAAATTTAAATAACAAACATGTTATACTCACCTGCTCTGTGCAATAGTGCTTCTATCTTCTGTGTCTACCCCCATAGCATGCACTTGCTTTGGAGGTAGACATGCGGGCTTTCTCCAGCGCCATAGACACACACAGCATAGCTTGACCCCGCCTCCCTTCCCTCCTCACTTGATTTGATTTACAGCCAATGGCTCCTGCTGCTGCCTCTGTGCCTGTGAGGAAAGATAGAGAATGATGCTGCTCCCGGGCACAACACCTGATATATAGCGAGGTAAGTACTTAGGGGCGAGCTGAAACTGAAAAGTTTTTTTTTTTACCTTAGTGCAGAGAGTGCTTTTAGGTAAAAAAAACCTTAAGCCTTTAGAACAATTTTGTCACTACTATTAATCAAGTGATCAAATATTTTTTGAGGTAGTGATTCTCTAATGTGGTGAGTGGTTGACTTTGATTCAATTTGGACAAACATTGTACTGCCTAGAATTGAACTGAGCTGGCCAGATTTATTTTGCAGAATAGTTTTTTTTTTAAATATGTCCAGGATGAATACGAATAATCAACCTGATCTAAAAGGATTTTCTTTAGTTTAAGGAACACATTTGAATTATTTAGTTAGTGTATGTAAACTTCCACTGATCATGTCCATTTATGAATTTGATACAAATATCACAGAATATTAGATTTCATTCTTTGTTGTTTTTCTTGTAACAATGTACTGTATATGTGTTGTTGTATCATGAATTACACATGAATGTTCTTTTTTATAAATTATGTATCAAAGTCATTTATGTGCTTGGCTTTAGTGTGTGTAGATATATGAAATCTAAAGTCACCCTCTTTGGCCATTTGCACATTTGTAGGAATGCAGCTGTACAAAAGGCTAGCAAACTGACAAAGGCGTGCAGGTTGATGTTGTGGAATTAATCCATTGTGTTTATTGCTGTGTAGAGCAGGTCCCTCGAGAAGGAAATAAAAGCACATTAAACGCAGCCATCTGCCCTGTCCCAAAATAACAGTGCAGCAGCTGTCTGCTTGTCGTAATAAAAAACAGCTATGCACTCTTCTTTCTAAAAACATGGATCCTCACGAATGCCCGGCCAAATGATCCCAGTCATGTGATATCAATTTAGACCACAATAGAGAAAAAAGTATCAATATTTAAAGAGATCATTTCCGGGGTTAACTCCACCTGACCTGACTCTCAAATAGTTTTCATTTTTTTTCTTTCTGGAGGGGTTTCTACTACTCCTTCCCTTATTTTATTAAATACACATTGGGCTGGAAGACACTTATTAGAAAAAAATGGGCACCCAAGACAGTGATAGGACTGAATCCTTCAAAGGGTAGATACCACTCTTTATTATTTGTTAAGAGAGAAAAACAACAACTTAAGGGTTAACACTTATGACGTGCAGGAGAGAGGTCCTTGGTTTGAATCTTGGCTAGGACACTATCTACACAGAGTTTGTATGTTCACCTGGTGTATGCTGGTCTAAATTGACCTAAGTAAATATATACATATTGACTATGCCCATGTACTCTCACATTCTGCATGCTATTCCCAAGTCTGAGCAATTGGGGAGAGTTGAAGAAAGACCTGGTGACCTGCCTCATAAAAAATTTACTAACAAAATTCCATGGAAAAAGGTTTTCAAGCACATTAGACATAGTGGCCAGAGAGCTGGCCCATAGAACTGCAGAGTCAGATACAACTCAATGGATGTATGCATACATAATCAAAGTGGGAAGACCTTCTTTTCTAGTCCTTATTTAAGAACCAGGGCTTATCCATGAGCTAGGATTCCTGGTTCAATTCTTTATAGAGCATGTTTCATATATACAGCAGTAATGTTTTAATGTCTTAGTGGATTTTCTACAGGAATATATTAGGAAATGCTCCCAAAGGTGAACTTACCCTTTAATGCCTCAAGGCACATAGGGAGTACATTCTTTGCAAAGAGTCAGCTGAACTTATGTGAACGAATAGTAAAGTACAACCATTGTGTAATAATACAAGACAGGAAGCAGAACCTGTTTATGTAATAAGCAAATATGGCTGCCCCATGTACATATATAGTAGAAAATTGTGTACTGAGTCAAGCTTATTAAAACATTAATATTCAAATACAGCTAATCCATTGTGCATGTTTATCTAAGACCCTGAAAAGATGATGCATTCTTTTTAATGGAATATAAAAAGGGAATGGCTCAGTTTATTACTAAAGCTGGCCACACATGGTTCAGTATAGTCACAGACAAACCTTTTAAGAACCTGAGATCCTGTACTGCATATTTGCTGATTTACCATCATTAATATAAAATATGTATAATCAGTTTTATCTATTATATTTATCTATATTATTATTTATCTAATATTTACTTTTATATGTTAAAACACAAAAAAATAACTGAGTACTCTCTGATATTTTTTTTTTTATTTGCACTAATATTAAAATTTTCAGGACAGGCTTTCAGGGCGTAACTCTTTCTTCAAGGTCCAAACAGTACACCCTGAAAGTGTGCCCTGAAGGTTTGCATGTTAGTACAAATTAAATTAAAGTATCACAGACGGTACTCAATTGTTTTTGTTGCAAGTGCACTGATATGGCTACAAACTCCTCAAGCATTGAAAAAATACTAGAATATTATAATGCATTTAATTTATGAAACAGTAGTAACCCCTGAAAATGCCATAAATACTCCTGGATAGATGTACTACTGGTTGAGAACCTCTAATGTAAATAAACTGTATAAACTATTAAAGTGGCATTAAAGTCAAATTTGCAAACAACACTGGCAGGCAAGGTTTTAATAACAGAAGAGACCTTAGTGATCTCTTCTGTCATAAATGTCTGTCCCAGCCTGTCAGTGGTAATGTAATATGAGGCGTGCATATGCAATCACATCATCACAGCCTAACGTCATCTCAGGCCTGCCATTTAAGAAGCAAAATAGATTGGAAGCTCCCAGCAGGGTGGTTTTTAATATTGATTGGACCCTGTGCAAACATTTCCTTGCCCCCCCGAAATATTGCTCTCCACCCCAACATCCCAAAAAACCTATACACACTTAGACTTATCTCAAAAATCTTTCCTAATGTGAACATAAAGAACTGGTCCACACTCACTGATTGGTCCAGGCTTACTCACTGGTTCTAAGAGATAATTGCACATCAGTTCCGCTCACTGATTGGTTGCTAGAGGTTACCACACATTACTACTGCTCACTGATTGGTTGCTAGATGTTACTGCACATTATTACTGCTCACTGATTGTTTGTTAGAGTGAGTGAGCAGTCAAAGGACAGGTGATGTCAGGGAGTTTGCAGTACCTAGTCTATACAGTACTCAATAGAAAGTTTATCAGTGTCAGGTGTATGTGCTCCTGGCAGTCTATGGAGAGAAGGATCTACTTGGCCACCGGGCTCTACATCCCCTCTTAGAGGTCTAGAGCTCTCAGTGCTCCCACTCTGATCTCAGTTCCTACTGCAGCCTCTCCCTCCTGAGCATACAGGCTGCATGGGGCGGGTTGAGAGTGGATCTCTTGGTCATCACCTGGGAATACAGCGCTGCCTCCAGTGTACCTGGTGTGCTCTGCAGTTCCATTCATGGTGCCCCAATTTGTGGGCTTAAAGGCAGCTGATTGGAGCCCCACAGCAATGGCTGGGCACATGGCAGCTGCCCATTTTGCCTTGCTCCATTTAAGAGGTAAATCTGCCAAAATATGCTAGTAGGTGCATAATGTATGATGGCCTAAACCTACAGGGGGGCCCAATTTTACTTTTTTTTTGCAGAGTTTAATACTGCTTTACATTATTATTGAGCTATTGAGTTATTCCCAATATAGACTATCATTGTGAAGTGTTCAACTGTCCACATGATCTCAGAGCAGAACGGATGTTAACTGAAATATCTATTATATCTTACCAGTACTTGACAAGTACACCAACTCATTTCTTTACAGTTTACAGTGTCATTGTTCAATTGTCTGCTTCAGTCCACTTGCTCCTAATCCTGTCCAGAATGTTTAAATAATTGTGAATAGTATTTTCTGCAGTATTGTTAGTCACTTAAAAGCAAATGTAAAATATAATATTTCAAATCCCACACCTACACTGGGCTGGCAGTTAGAATAGCTGGAATTCAGAGGTGTAGGGTGTAGTGGTTTATCTGGTTGTGTCTTTTGTTCATTTACTGTTACAAATGAGAAAAGAGAGATGGATTTAGCTGATAAGGATTATACTTATGGTATCCTTGAAAAGGGCTTATTTTGATGACCTTTGGAGGGCTTTTTTTGAGACCTAGCATTAAATTGATTGTATTTTTTAATGGCAAACATGTCATATTTACCTGTGCTGTGCAATGGTTTTGCTCAGAGCAGCCCTGATCCTCCTCTTCTTGGGTTCTTCGCAGGTGCTCCTGGCGCCTCTCCCCTGCTGAGTGCACACCATAGCAAGCCCACCATAGCAATCTGGCTCACTCCCAAGTGTGTGTGGCTCAGCCCTGCCCCCTCTCCCTCCTCACTGGCTGTGTTTGAAAACAGTGGGAGCCAATAACTCTGCTTCTCTGTCCAGTGAGAAGAGAGAGCCGAAAGAGCCTCTGCTCTCATGCACATTGCTGGATCAGGCTCAGGTAAGCATAAGAAGGAGCTTTGGAGGGTGGGGAGCTGCACTCAGAAGGTTTTATTTACCTTAATGCAGAGAATACAAGCCTTCAGCTTTTAGAACCACCTTAAGGGATGTCTAAACCCAAGAACATTTTATTACATTGCAGTTTACAAGTCCTTGGGTGTGGTAGTATGAATTTCCATTTTTCAGACCAGAAATGCTGTGTCCTTGTCACTCCATGTGAACTGAGTGCACAAACATTCATATCTGCATTTTAAATTATATTCTCTAATCTCCCCACTCCCATGTTATGGAGATTAAAGTAGAACTAAAGCCCAAACTTGTTTTTTACATTTTGGATATAGTTAGGGAGGGTATAACCCCTGTTGGGTTTTTTTATCCCATTGGGGATATCCCTTCACTGTCTCATAACCTTAACAGGAAGGTAGAGGAAACCCCTCCAAAGTGAGCAAACCCCTGGATGTCATAAAAAAAAGCATAAACAATGTGCTTGAAAGACTCAAAACGCACCACAAAAAGCACTACTAGCTAGCCTAAGCAAGTCTAATAGATTCCTCTATCCCTCTAATTGGCAGTATCTACCCACAACTGCTTGAATACCCAAACAGCGACTGCACCTGATAGAATGTAGTCACTGTGGAGCCTACAGTTTTCCGCCCAGAACTTTCAATATTTCAGTCAATGTTTGTTTATCCAGGTGGTGCTGACATGGCCACCCACAGCTCAAATTTCAGCTGATTCATCAAAAATGTGACTAACATTCGAGCTCTATAAAGCCAGCATAAAGCTCCATCTGTTGGCTGGATAGCAGTAAAATCATGCCTTCTTCCCTGCCAGACAGGGCAGTGCTATGTATCAGAAATCTCAGGACTGGATAGACAGAGATACAAATCTTTTGGCAAGTAAATAACTGCCTTATATGTATTTCATCTATGTATTTAGCTGTGTGCCTACAGCATTGGTCTCCAAACTGCAGGGGACGGATGTGACCCTTTGTCTTTAACTTGCCCTTAGGGCACTATTTCAGCAACTGACGCCAAGGATGGGACACCATTAGTCCCACTGATACCATCAATGGCACCATTCCTCCCATTGATACCAACAATGGGGTCTTACTCCCCTCATTAAAGCCAAATTGTTTAAGCCAACTGATTCCCCGGCATTTTCTACTCCTTCTGGCCACAGTCCAGCCCCCCAAAACCTGAAGGACAGTAAACTGGCCCTTTGCTTAGAAAGTTTGGAGACCCCTGGCCTAGAGGTTAGCTTTAAATCATTTCAGAATATGTGTGTGCCATATGAAGCAATAAATGGAAAGTGTATTTGCAAATTAAATCTATGTTAGCTAAAACAATTAACAGCCTTTTACTGAGTGCAAAGGCTGATTCTATCTATTTTTTTTTTTTGCAGTGTTAGTAGTAGGCATTGCACCATTACTTATACATACCTATGAGTTAGTCATCAGTTAACTACCAAAAGAGAGAGCTGCTATACGTTAAACATATTGTAGGTTCATTTTCCACCGAACAGATAGCTGAGTTCATGGGCTGCAGCTATCTAAGCTTTACCATAAGGCTTTTATGGCTTAGCACTTCTTAACAGATTGACCACAGTTAATTTTAAGGGACGGAGTTGTGTGACAGTTTGGCCTCAATTAGTTTTTGGATGTTGAAGCTTCACAGATCTCAAGTCAGTAGATTAGGGACATTATGGACTTTTAAGGAAGGTCACCAAGGAGCTTGAAAACACATAATTTGATCATGTACAATGTATGTCACAGGAAGTCCTAATCAATAGACATAAGTGTAATCTAATAAACTCTGAAACTTGTGCTGGGCCAGAATTACTCAGAAGTAATAATGACCGTCACACTATTAGATAATGCTTAAAAGCAGCAGAAGGCAGAGAACTCTATTTACTATACTGTATGTTGCTGCTGCCAAATGTTTCCTGTAGCTGTCATTACCATATATGTGGAATATTCATCACTAATTTTAGCTAAATAGGTCAGCATGTCATATTTTATTTCTCCATGCATCTTATAACTGCCACACACTGACAGATCTCACCCTTAGGGATAAAGTTCTGGTGTAGCCGGGTGTGTTTCTTATGAGTAGGGGTCTGTTCCAGAAAAACCAGCCCAGTAATGGGAATCACTATCATCACTCATAGCATGTAATTTAGTGCATGTTAATACTTATAAGCCTGCCATATTTATCTATTTTCGGGTATATTTAGAAGCTACGGTAGCCTTTTCTAGCAATGCAGGTTGTAATGTTGGGTTAATTGCTAAGCATCACTGCACATGTGTATGGACAGCATTGGACTTAGCCTAACAAAAATGTGCTAATAGTGTTGCTAAGTTTTGTTAGGAGCAGAGTTTTGCTATAATGATCCTTGTTGCTACACAAAAAATGTACAACTCCCATGTTGTTTAGAACACCAACACAGGGAAGAAAATAGAGTGGCAAATTAGGAAGCTTTTGAATCAGTGTCCCTAGCAATGGTCTTTTTTTTAAGTCAAAACAACTACAGTTGCCCATTAATATAGACATGATGATGACTGTATATTGAATGGCATGTATGAAAAATTTGATTGGTTTGTTTTGCTTTTTGAGCCCCTACCCTTAAAGTGGCTATAAACTTCAGACATGAAATACACTGCTTAAAAAAAATTAAAGGAACAGTTTTTAATCAGAGTATAGCATCAAGTCAATTAAACTCCTGGTATATTGATCTGGTCAGTTAAGTAGCAGAGGGGTTTATTAATCAGTTTCAGCTGCTTTGGTGTTAATGAAATTAACAATAGGTGCACTAAATGGGCAACAATGAGACGACCCCCAAAACAGGAATTATTTTACAGCTGGAGGCCTCTGCAATTTTTTTCCTTACTCATCTTTTCTGACTGTTTTTCATGAGTTTTGCATTTGTCTAGGGTCAGTGTCACTACTGGTAGCATGAGGCAATACCTGGACATTACAGAGGTTGCACAGGCAGTCCAACTCCTCCAGGACGGCACATCAATACGTGCCATTGCCAGAAGGTTTGCTGTGTCTCCCAGCACAGGGTCGAGCATGGAGGAGATTCCAGGAGACACACAGTTACTCTAGCAGAGCTAGACAGGGGCGTAGAAGGTCCTTAATCCATCAGCAGGACTGGTGTCTGCTCCTTTGTGCAAGGAACAGAATGAGCACTGCCAGAGCCCTATAAAACGACCTCCAGCAGGCCACTGGTGTGAATGTCTCTGACCAAACAATCGGAAACAGACTTCATGAGGATGGCCTTAGGGCCCAACGTTCTCTAGTGGGCCCTGTGCCCACTACCCGGCACCATAGAGCTTAATTGGCATTTGCCATTGAACACCAGAATTGGCAGGTCCACCACTTGTGCCCTGTGCTCTTCACAGGTGAGAGCAGGTTCACCCTGAGCACATGTGATAGATATGATAGAGTCTGGAGAAGCCAAGGAGAACATTATGCTGCCTGTAACATCATTCAGCATGACCGTTTTGGTGGTGGGTCAGTGATGGTCTGGGGAAGCAAATCCATGGAGGTACACACAGACCTCTACAGGCTATACACTGGCACCCTGACTGCCATTAGGTATCGGGATGAAATCCTTGGAGCCATTGCCAGACCCTACACTGGTGCAGTGGGTCCTGGGTTCCTCCTGGTTTACAGCAATGCCCGGCCTCATGTGGTGAGAGTATGCAGGCAGTTCCTGGAGAATTAAGGAATTGATACCATTGAATGGCCCTCATGCTGACCTAAATCCAATAGAACACCTCCGGGATATCATGTTTTGGTCCATCCGACGTTGCCAGGTTGCACCTCAGACTGTCCAGGAGCTCAGTGATGCCCTGGTCCAGATCTGAGAGGAAATACCCCAGGACACCATCCGTCATCTCATTAGGAGCATGGCCCAACATTGTTAGGCATGCATACAAGCATATGGGGGCCATACAAACTACTGAGTACCTTTTTGAGTTGCGACAATGAAATTTCAGCAAAATGGACTAGCCTGCTGCATCATTTTTTCACTTTGATTTTCAGAGTGTCTTTGAATTTAGTCCTTTGTAGGTTGATCATTTTCATTTCCATCAAATGATGGGGCATCCTTATGTTACTAACACATTACCCAGTCCATATCAGTAAAGATATCCAGCATGATATTTTTCCCCATTGAGATCTAATGTGTTTTCAAAGTGTTCCTTTAATTTAATATGAAGCATATCCTTTGATAGGATATATTAGAAGCACTAAGTGTAATTTCTGTCTGCTGCTTTGTTCCTCTGCCATCAGTACGAATCACTTCTGACAAGTTTTCCTGACACAAAGAAAAAAATGGTTCAGGGGAGGGAGCGCCAGCAGATTGACAGCCTCAGCTGTGTTCCTTTGTGCTGTGTGGTAGAGGGGGTGTCCCTTCCCTCCAATCATCTCTCAGAGCTCTCCTCACTGAACTCTGAAGTGTGTAACTTCAGCTCCCCCCCCCCCCCTTTTTTCTTGAGCTCTCAGACAAGCACAAAAAAAGTTGTCTTGTCATGCCGTGCCATTCATCATTTTTGTCACCCCAAGCACAAAGCTAAAACTAGCAGGATGTTATTCCACAGGCAAAAACACTCCAGAACACATGGTACAAAAATAGCAGAACTAGGTAAGCTCAGAAAGGTCCATGAGCTTCTGAGCCTCATTTGTCACTCCTAGAGCAGCCCAATGAAATGAATGGACTTTCCTACTCACAGAGCATGCCAATGCACAACAAAATGTGCATATGCGTGATGCCCAGTGTAGAACTATACTAATGTGGATAAGGCCTTAAAATAAATGTCCACACATTACCCAAATCTATCTCCAAACCTCCCTCTCCCCCTCTTGATATCTCAGCAATATTCTTTTTTTTTTTGTTCCCCTTTTCCTGTAGCGAGACACATCTTTTTTAACCTGTGTCATCGTCCTTGCAAGAAATGTGCTTCATGCATCATTTGTGACAGTTGGGTAAGGATCAGACTGTGTTCATTGGGAGCACACTGGATTTATGGCAGATCAACAGATATTTTTCTCAATTGGAAACATTTTTAAAATATATAACATAGGGAAGGTATATATCTTTCCATTGCATACCAGAAAGAAGTTCCCTGTTAGGGTGATGAAGCAACAAGTGGATGGGTCAAGAAGAACAGAACAAAAATATATCACCAGCATACCAAGAGCTTCTTCAAATAATGACACTGTGACAGGCGTGGTGTCAGACCCCCAGCCCTTCTCGCCGACTTGTGACCGAAGGACTAGCCAATCTAAAAACGCTCTGTCACGTGCGTAACAATTCCACGCTCAGCTGCACCCTGCACAAAGATTTTCCAGCTCACTGAACCACAATCTATGTGCCGCAGCCTGAGAGCGATTGTTACTGGGTCAGGTTAATTACGCAATTAACCCTTCACACTGTCTTTTTGTACAGAGAAGGAGGAAACTCACCAATCTTAGCAGTAACGCTATGATGTTTGAATGAGCATCTGTATGCACACTGTCACCGCAGGCAGAGCTTTAGAAACAGTTCAACACTTTTCAGAAAATAGGATTTATTGCTAAAAAGGTCAAAATGGTGCAATAAAAATATTTACAGAAAAGAAGTAGCCAATATATATATATATATGCATAGAGCAATAACACAACCAGAGAGATGACAGAAAGAAGTTTAGAGAGGTAGAATACTTGCCAGAAGTCCTGGTTTAAGCAGTGTTCAAGTGTCCGAACAAAAGGGTGCCTTTTCTCCCAAAGTTGGTTCCTGATGTTACAAGGGAGAATCTCTTCATCTTACTTCTCCAGGCCTGACAGCCTATTTTCTAGTCCTCCAGCAGGGGGTGTCTACTGAAGCCAAGGGCCAATTGCCTCATTTGGGAAGGGGGGTTTAGGCGGAGACCCAGGCTAGGACCAAAATCCCTCCCAAGTTATACCATGGTCAATAACCTTCCATAGGTACATGTAGCATCCTAACCACTGGTAGGATAATATGCAGAATGATATTCTGAACGTCCAGACACCAGATATGACATATCTGCTTGGGATGGTTAAGGAGATATCGCTTTCTGCTCTCGGGTAGACGTAATCTAGGGATGTATGGTATCAGGTGACTTGCATTAAACTGACCTATCTGAATATATGCTTTGTTTCATTGTACGTATTTCCTGCTGAATGTTATGAAATTGTATGAAAACGTGGTTTCAAATGGGATGTAGGTTTTACTGCTATTTCGGAATGCTTTCAAGTCCAGTGACTGACGGGTTTATAGCTTTACGATCAGCTCAGAGCAAGCGTCTGCCTGTCTGGCACCAGTTAATTGGGTTTACAACCATGAAGTGTATCCAGCTGTGCCGGATGCACTCCTGAACTCAGCACACACACAGACCACGTGCCATACAACAAAAAGGGGGGGGGGATTGATTTGGAGTGAAAATTACACAAGATGGAGGATCTTTAGCAACATGGTTGTCCGCATCCATATCTGTGCGCACGATTGCTACAGATGCCTTTGTTGATATTAGAATGGCAAGTCACAGAGAGAAGTGAGATGTTTCAGAACCACAGAATCCCTTCATTAGGCAAAGTGACATGTCACTTTGCCTGATGAAGGGACCTTGCGTGGCTCCGTAACACTGCACTTTTGTTTGTGACATGCCATTCTAACGTCAATAAAGTTTGTTTCAAGAAACTCTTGGTGTGCCGAAAACGTGGCGAATGGCACATATATTCCTGAGGTGTGTATATATATATTTTTCATTTTGCCCTGACATACACTCTAGGTTTTATATGCTCTTATGTGGCCTTATTCTTGCAACTAATGTGCTTGATTCATGCATCACTTGTAATGGTTAGGTGAAGATCAGACCATCTTATCCTTGTTGAACAGAAGCCAATATATATGTTATAAAAAGAAATGGGAACAGGTACATATTGAGGGCCAATGGCTCAGTGCCAATAATTCCCAATTAGACATTTTCCCATCATTGGCCAGACTTTGCAATTTTCTGCTTTTCAGCCCCTTGTTCTGTCTTTACTGATAAGTCACATAGTATTGGTATGGCATTAGTTACGCACTTACTTATACATCTTTGTAGATGGTGCCTATTTATGATGCTTTTATATTACAATATTAAATACAGAGAAAACATGATAGAATAATCCCACTAGACATTAATTGCTTTATAGTTCATGTGTTACATTATGCATATTTTATGCACTCCAAGTGCAAAGTTTATGGTGCATTGAAGTAGCAGTGTAAAATGTCCCTTTGAAAGTTGTGACATAGAACACTTCTAGTAGAAACAGCTGCGGAACTCCGGTGGGAGAAAAGTAATAACGAGAACCTTAGGCAGAAAGAGCAAAAAATTCAGGGAGTTTTGTTTAGTTTTAAGGGACTTATTCATTATTCACATATACTTCATTCCTGATGATTCAAGCAGCTTCAAATAACAAAGTGTCAGCATTCGAAGTTGTGATTGTTTGCATGTAAACAAAGAACACATTAATTAGGTAGAAAACCCCATCTTGTTAGCCTTAGCTTCCTGTATATAGTTTTGCATCTAGCTGAATTATTTACTTGAAGAAAAGTGTAAAAACCACAAATAAAAGCATAAGAAATAACGTTTTTGAAATGCTTAGCTGCAGCTCTTTTCCTTTCTGGTGGGCCTCATGCACATGAACGCTTTCATGTTAAAAAGTCTTCTAGCGTGAAATTTGCATATCTTTCCTGTACCTAGGGAGCCACAGATACTGCTTACAGCCACACATACAGGTGATTGGCTTCTACATCTGCGTTTCCCCATGCATTCATGTATGGCATAGTTCTCCAAACTCGGCACTGTGTGCATGAGGCCTATAAGTTTTTTTTTATTAATGGTCAATGTACCTCTGCATTTGCTATCAGATTTGACTAGTCAGTTCCATAGCCAGTAGTGCATTTAGGTTTTGTACTACCCTAGGCAACACATAAATTAGACGCCCCCTCCTTTGAGAGAGCCTGGCATTGTCCAGCAAGCCCCCCCCTCCCCAGAGAGTCTTTCACTGACACACATCCCCTCCCCCGCTGAGAGAGAGAAAAATACACACCTTCACAGCTCTGGACATCTCTGGGAACAAGAGCCAGGCTATGCATACACCAAGCAGACCGCGGCCTCTCTCGGATCCCACCTTGTCCCCATGCCGCAAGTGTCCCTTCTTCCAGGGGGCAGTGCTGCCCCCCTGCAAAATGCCTCCCTAGGCAAATGCCTTGTTTGCCTTTTGGTAAATACTCCCCTGTCCATAGCACAGTCTCCCATCTGCCATTTCATAGCCTTTTCCTCTTGGAAATGCCTGCTGTCTGTGCCAACCCAGCATCTCTGTCCCTCCCTACATAACCTGCTAAATAGCAGCCAGTGGAGGAGCAAAAGGGAGTACTATAGAGTGTCAGATGAGTGACAGCTATGAGCCTGCTAGAGCTGCTGACATAACAACCAAGATAGTGGCACCCAGCAGCAGTCTCGCGGCTTTTGGATGTCTACACGAGGGAGGTTTTTACAAGTAAATAACATGCAGAAAATACATGAAATTCACCTATCATTTTATAGGAAGATTGTTATTGAAACTAATGGTCTGGTGACAAGGTCACTGTAAAGGCAAGAAGTGAGGGGAGCAGTTGACACTAGAACAGAAAAGCACTGACATCAATGTAAACCTTGTCAGTTGTTCTAACCCTAAAATATGTTTTTACATTGTCTCTTTTTCCGTTGGGGAGATATTCCGTCTCTTTCTGTCCCGACACAACAGTTTATGCCCTGGAGGGGATGTTTTTGCTTCAAAGGCTGTACTGCTGTGGTCAGGACTGCACAGTGAAAATCAAAATGGGAAGGTAGGTACGATTTTAACAGGCAGGCTACACACAGGAAGGTTAAGGGGATTAATTAAAAGATAATGATACTAAAGGTAAAGTTATTATTATAGGTACTTATATAGCACCATCAATTTACATATATATTGTCCATTCACATCAGTAATGAATAAAAATATTGTGCTCTATATAACAAATTCTAAAAAAATTAAACACACATATTCATTGTGAGACCACTCATACCTATGAAAAGTGATCAAAATAGTGATACATGGACCTGGATGAGGCTTTCCTGTCAGTTTGGGAGTTCAGCTGGTATCAGAAGAGGCTGACCGGCTTCCTAGTGCTGCTGTAGACTCACTGATGCCTGTGGAGTTTACATTCTGATTTGCGAGATTTGGGAGATCTTTGATTCTGATATGGCATGGGAATCTGGATGATATCTTACAACACAATGCTGGTAACGACCCCCTGTAGTTAAGGCATCTTTGCATCTGGTAAGCCTCCATTTATTCACATGGTGGTGGTGCACTTGTTGACGATTAATTGGATGCAACAGGATTCATAATAACATCACATTTGTGGATCTGGAGATTAGCTTCATTAATTGATTGTGGAACCCTATATTCACATGGACTTTATTGTCTTTTGCATGAACTACACATGTCACTGTTTATATATATTTTTTTTACTATTTTGATCATTTTTCATAGGTATGAGTGGTCTCACAATGAATATGTGTGTTTAATTTTTTAGAATTTGTAATACAGAGTGCAATATTTTTATTTATTATTGTATATGAGAATAGAGGATATCCTCGTAAGTGTTTGCAGCTTTGTATACTAGAAGAACTGGAAATGTGCTGTGTCTTGTCTTTTTTGACTAAAGCATGGTTGACAAAATGCATAAAAAGGCACACCAATATGACAAAAGTCTCTTTATATCTCTATAAATTCCTAACAAGTATTTTGTATCTTCTGTGCCTGTGAAACATATAATGTGCAGGATCATTTCAGTTCTCGTATTTGTTTGCTGCATAACTGACATTAGAATTTTGTGACCACACCTAAACAGTCTTGTAGCAGTAAATCAGATCTGCATTTCAGAATCACTTCTTTGCCCAAAGGTGTACTGTGATCTCTGGTAATGTAGGTTACATTGAGTTGTATGCTTTTGAAAATTCATGAAAACAAGAACGTTTTTACCATGCAAGACAGAAAGATCTTTGAACTTCTCATAGATTGTGTTGAACCCATATTTTTATCCCTGTATTGGTGATAATGGGAAGTGTTCTATCCCTCACGGGTCTTTTAAACTGTCTAGAAACTCCCATCTTACCTGGATGAGGCTGAGACAGGCTTTTCAACTAAGATTCCAGCACCACCTGCTAAAGGACATTCTCTGTATATTATTATAGAGAATCCCCAGAGGCCACATGATGAAGTATTTCTTTGCCATATTCCATATTGTAGATTCTTCATAGGGCAATTTGGAGGATTTATTGCAGCCTGCATCACATGAAGCTCAGATAAAGAACAAAGTTTAGACTCCTACCAGGGGTGGACTGACACCTCATGGGGCCCCCGGGCAATAGGGAATCATGGGGCCCCTGTGTCCTTGCTCACACTCAAAGCACACCCAAAAAAGCCTATAAAAAAGGTACCAGGGGCATTTCATGGGGCCCCCTACTTACTCCGGGCCCTCGTGCACTGCCCGAGTGCTCGAATGGTCAGTCCGCCCCTGACTCCTACAACAGAGTAGGGAGAGATCAGTTCATTGGATTTTCAAGAGCTTCAAAGCCCTAGTAGGAACTTAAACCCTGCCCTGGACCTTCTAAAATGAGCAAATATTTTTTGTTTCTATGAAATTGAGATGTTTAGGGGTTTCCAAACTTTTATAAAGTGATTGTAAAGTTTTTTTTTTCTTTAAAATAACAAACATATCATACTTACCTGCTCTCTGCAATGGTTATGCAAAGAGCAGCCCCGATCCTCCTCTTCTTGGGTTTCCCTCCGGAACTCTGGGCTCCTCCTCTTCTCCTAGTTCCACTATAGGAAGCCACCTCCTATTATGGCACACATGCAAGCTCAATCCACACAATTTGATTGATTGAGAGCAGCAGGAGCCAATGGCTCCTGTTGCTCTCCCTGAGTCCAGTGAGGAGGGAGAGAGAGCAGCAACACTGCTCTCGGGCACAGCGCTGGATCAAGATTGGGCTCCAGTAAGTAGTTTGAGGGGGGCTGGGGGGGGAGGGAACTGACTTTAGAAGGTTTTTTATCTTAATGCATTCTCTCTCATTATTGTCTGCCTTTATAACCACTCTTACCACTACCACACCATTGCAATTGGCTTTGGCTTGACTAATTAGATATAGCGCTTTATGATTTGGAGGGCTAGGATTTGCATTTCAGTTCCAGCCAGATCACAATGATCCTGGAAAGTTTTCCCCCCAAATTAAAAAAAAGATTAAAAATTATAAAGCAAAAGTAAACAAATAACTACAAATACAATAAAGGAAAGAAAACAAGCACCAAGGCCCCTACACATAGCAGGGAGTGGATGCCACTGTCCACCTTCTACTGGACAGTGCATAGTTACTTTGCACAGTGGCCTACAGTTTACATTCTCTTCATGAAATGCAGTCTCTGATGCGGAGCCTTTGGTGACCCACAGAGTTCTCTGTGCTTAAATCTGCATGATTGGATGAGAGCCAGTCACATGACCTTGACAGATCACGTGACTGTGGATCTTCCCACATTTAAAAAAAAAATTATCCCATAGGTTTTGTAGATCATCTTAAAGCTGTGCTGTAAATATGCATTTCTTAAGTACCATATGGATGCAGTAAGGCTTTTCAAATGGGGCCCTTAATAAAATAAACTAAATAGGTGTCATCACCCCCCCAAATAAAAAGCATCCTTTTTAAATAAAGAAAAAACATATACTGTAGAACAGCCTAAAGAGCATATGTGTAGGTCTCTGTATTGGTCAAATTTCTGCAACAGCAACACCGATAAATTTGCAGTACAATTGATTTTTGCTAAAATAACCGTGTTATTCCTAATGATGGTGTTCAAATGTTCTCCACATATTTGCAACACGTGAAAAATTGGTAAATGACTTTGGACTAACTGTTCCTAATGTAATGTAGCAAGAACAAATTATGACTTTAAATGTGTGTTAACCAGTGTGGGTAGCACAATATCATGCTTTCCAAATTTCCTTATCCTCTGACCTTAAAATAACAGCAGTGTTAGGGAAACTACAGGATTTAGCGTGATTGAGGTATTTTGGTCCAGGTGGAATGTAGATGAATTGTTCAATCATAACATGATTTTGCTGTGAAAGCTTGTTTTATCTGTAAAGTGCTACTCAACATGCTGACACAATATAAATTAATAATAGTTGCGACTTATTTGTACAGTACATTTTTTGACAGATTGTAAACCTACTTTAATAATGATTTTAATTATGACCTGCTTTAATTCATAGCTGGCTTAGAGATTAATTATAATAACAATGATAACAAAGAGCAACTTTGTCCCCACAATCTGTTCTCACTTTCTCTCAGTAAGATACAGTTCCATAGCATTATGAAAGCCCTTAAAGCATCTGAATACTCTTTGAAGATATTTTCTGCAAAGCCGAGCTTAAGCAGTGTCCTCAGCCACTATGAGATTTCAGGCATTTGCCTCAGTCTAATATTCAATTTATCTCTATGTTTAATCCTCTCTCATCACGAAAGTGCACTATGAGATGTACAATTAAATTTTTTGCCTCGGGATTCATTTCTCTAGCTTCTCCCCTGTCTCTAGACTATGTTAATTTGTATGATAATGAATATTCTGCACAGCTGAATGCAGAACTCTAAATTAAAGGTGGTCAGGTGGTTGAAGATCTGCTGCTCTGTGGCGGAATGGATGACCTAGATTCAGGAAAAGAGATTGACTTAAGTCATTTACGCATGGAAAGAGCAGAGCATTTCACATATTTACTGAGTATTTGGATACTGGGAAACACAAATGTGATTTTTCTTTGCTGTTGGTGGCTTTGATTATTTTGCTGAAAAAAATATTTTTAGTATTATTATTATACAGTATTTATAAAGCGCTAATGGTTCGCTCAGCGCTGTACATTACAAAGGGGACAGAACATGTGACAGAACAATACCAATACAATGCAAAACATGAGGGGATCGAGGGCCCTGCTCTTTCGAGTTTACAATCTAGGAGATTATTTTTGGTATAGTATGGAAATAGAGCTTTTAGATTTGATCTCACATGGAAAGTCAGTCATTCTATATATGCACCAATTAAATTCCTCCATATTGACCTAACCTGAGTTTAATTGTTGGAAAGATACTCTTTTACATTACTATGCCCAGAAGATATATTGAGATCCCTGGCTTAAAATTTTCCTGGTTTTCCTGGTTTGAACGTTCTGCGGGAATAAGTTAAGATGGCCAACTCCATTTAGGAAGAATATAGGGCAGTATTAATCATGTTTAGGACAACAGTATAGAGAAGGTAGAACTAAAACACTTGTATGTTTTTCTTATTTATTTCTTGTAAGTGAAATCAGTGATATAAATGAATTTGCATGGTGCACATGGTCAGCCTAGATGGGTCAAAAACATCATGTAACTGAAGAAAATCAAAAATTTATTTTCAGGCTATTGATTGGTGGAGAGTTTTCATAAAATTTTTAGAATATTTAGTTTAACAACCAAATTACCCCAATGCCTGGCAGAAGTACCCCCTGGCGTGCCACTGGTTGATATCCCAGGATGTCCAGAACATGTCCACCATCATAATGGTGGATTAGACATGGACAGGTGAGGTCAACCTAAAATAACATGGCAGTATACTGTACAATAAAATAGAATTTTGTGACAGACATATGGCACAGTTATTATACTCAAAGTATCCCAACTGTAAAAAAGGAAGACCCATCTATTATTATTATTGCTATTATGTATTGTCTATTAGGTCAGATGTAAAAAGTGTATTTCCCATTTAAACCTTTAAAATCTCTGTTCTAATCCTGCTACCAGTGGCATAACAATAGCAATAGCAGCCCAAGTAGCTGCTATGAGGATTGGGGCAGAGGTGTAGCTTGAAGCTTGTGGGCCCCAATGCAAAAGTTGACCTTGGGCCCCCCACTACCTTCCACTGTTCACCAAGATGCTCCCACTGCACGCCAAAATATGATAGCTGTATTGTGGCTGTCTTTCTTCTCTCTCTCCTGCTGCCATCTGCACGTGTACACAAGGTGGGGGCAGACAGACCAAACTCTGAGCTGTTGGGTGAAAGCGGTTGGTTTGTATGTAAAAGAGGAAACTCAGCAGGCCCTCTGACTTCCAGATCCACATACAAGCCCACCCAGCAGCTCACAGTGTGGCCTGCCAGCCCCCACCTTGTGTACATGTGCAGATGGCAGGAGGAGAGAGAGAAGAAAGACAGCCACCATACAGCTATCATATCTTGGTGCGCAGTGTGCAAGTGCAGGGCTGAGCAGGGATGGAAGGGCTGATCAGAGAGTGTGCCACTGCAGATATTACACTTTTTTTTGTAAACACCTTTTCTTTTATATGTTATTAAAAAGCACCTCTCTCATAGCCAGGCTGCAGTGATATGGAGGTGCAGGATATTAGGGATAAGTAACATCTCTTTCCTGGTAATGACAAATGCCCTACTGCCTCCTCTTGGTATTGAGAGATGACCCCTCCTTCAAGAGCTCCCCACTTCAGCTAATCATAGATGACCCCCTTCTCCTGGAAAGACAGAAGACTTCTCCTCCTGGTAATGACACATGTTCCCCCACCAGGAAATGACAGATGACAGTCCCTCGGGTGACCTTCAGGAGGTGTTACTGGATTTTGTGAGAATTTTTGTGTGAGAGTCAGCAGGAGTTGTAGGGAGGGGTGGGGCAGTGTAGGTCTGTTCTCTGCACGGATTCCGACCAGTATCTTTTTACCTCCCCAATGACAGTAGTATCAGTTCTTGGATGGTGCTCTCATCCTCCTCCCTCTCTCAGCCCGTTGACAGCTTGGTGTTCATCCACGCCTGGTTGTCAGCACTGACACTTTCCCGTTAGCAGGGCTGGCCTCACCCCATCCTCCTCTGCTACTCTCCGGCTCAGGACTTGAAAATGGAGCCAAAAGCTCAGAGCTTCTGCTTTGCTCCGGATTCCGCTTTGCCCAGGATAGTAACAGGGAGACAGCATGGGCCCCCTGGAGCATGAGCAGGGTCACAATTGTGACCCCTGATGCTATGCCCATGGTCTAGGGTAAAGGGGGGCTGTGAGGCAATAGGGCAGCTGTTAAGGAAAACTAAACCCCTTTCACATGGGCCAGATCCATTTTTCTCAGCAGGGGATCTGTACGCTGATCCCCTGCTGAGTTGAGTAGAGCTAGGGGATGACAATCCATGTCCGTTCCGCTTATGCAGAGTGGACACAGACACAGCCTGCTGTGCTCTTTGGGTAGTCGGATGTGAGCGGACCGGTTGAAACCTTATAAGACCGCTGATATTATTATGGTTGCTATTATTAATATTCCTACTACAACAATAACTTTTATCCATAGTACTGGTTGTTTGTTGTGTACTGACTATGCTGACATCTCTCCTTGATTTAGGCATACTTTATTTTAAAATCAATGATGCTTAGATGGAGGGCCCCCCTAACATTTTGCTATGGGGCCCCATTATTTATAGTTATGCCCTTGCCCATGTCCATTGACTGCATGCAAAGCCACTTAAAGAACAGTCAGTGCTTCATTGTCCCATACCGGGCCTGTTGGCCCATCAGCAGAAGTTGGCTTCCTATTTGTTTTCATCGGCCACTAGAACAAATGCTCAGGCCTGGAAAAGCCTGTCTCTCCCTCTTCAGGGGTGCGGGACCATATGACCACTCTGATGCTCAATGAACAGATGTCAAGTACCTGTAATGACTCCCAACGGAATTTCTTGAAAATATGGGAGCCATGGTTGACATCTGCTTTTCCTATGCTCCCACTGGCTAGTCTTGGTTCATGATTTTGTTCGGTATGGGCATTCCCGGATACCTGCTTCTGGTCTTGTGTCAGTATGCCGTATACTGGAGTATAAGACGACCCCCGACTTTTGAGAGGATTTTCAAGGGGTAAAAAGTCGTCTTATACGCTGGAAAATACGGTATTTCAATCAAACTTTTAACAACATTTTAACTTTTTAAACATTTTAACAGGTCACGTTACATTTTAACATAGGACCCCTTATTTGATAGCAGCTTCACAAGTCTTGCATCCATTGAACTTGTGAATTTTTGGACAGTTTCTGCTTGAATTTGTTTGCAAGATGTCAGAATAGCCTCCCAGAGCTGCTGTTTGGATGTAAACCGCCTCCCACCCTCATAGATCTTTTTGCTTGAGGATGCTCCAAAGGTTCTCAATAGGATTGAGGTCAGGGGAGGATGGAGGCCACAGCATGACTTTCTCTCCTTTTATCCCCATAACAGCCAATGATGCAGAGGTATTATTTGCAGCATGAGATGGTGTATTGTCATGCATGAAGATGATTTTATTACAGAAAGCATAGTTCTTCCTTCTTTACCAGGGAAGAAAGTGGTCAGTCATAAACTCCACATACATTGCAGAGGTCATCTTTACACCTTTGGGGCCCCTAAAGGGGCTGACCAGCTCTGTTCCCATGATTCCGGCCCAAAACATGACTCCGCCACTGCCTTGCTGACGTCGCAGCCTTGCTGGAACAGGGTGACCGTCCACCAACCATCCACTACTCTATCCATCTGGACCATCCAGGGTTGCACGGCACTCATCAGTGAACAGGACTGTTTGAAAATTATTCTTCATGTATTTTTCTGCCCAATGCAACCGTTACTGCTTGTGAGCATTGGTTATTGGTGGCCGAATAGAAGGTTTATGCACAGTTGCAAGACTCTGGAGGACTCTACACCTTGATGTCCATGGGACTCCAGAGGCACCAGCAGCTTCAAATATCTGTTTGCTTCTATGTAATGGTATTTTAGCAGCTGCTCTCTTGATCCGATGCATGGATCTGGCAGAAATCTTCCTCAATGTGCCTTTATCTGCACGAACCCGTCTGTGCTCTGAATCAGCCACAAATCTCTTAATAGTGCAATGATCATGCTTAAGTTGTCGTGAAATATCTAATGTTTTCATACCTCATTCAAGGCATTGAACTATTTCACTCTTTTCGGCAGCAGAGAGATCCTTTTTTTTCCCCCATATTGCTTGAAAATGGTGCTCTGCTTAATAATGTGGAACACCGTCCTTTAGTAGTTTTTCCTTAAATTAGGCTCACCTGCCAATCTAATTATCACAGGTGTCCGAGATTGTTTTCAGTGATCAAAAGAGTCCTGAGACACAATGTGTAAGGGACCGCCTGGCGGTACCACTAGCACTCCACTGAGTAGGCGTCCCCAGCACACGGAGTCTAAGTCCCAGGGTGCTTGTTCACCAGGGCCCCTGATGGTGGGGATGGACTTGGAGCCCCCTGAGACCAGGTCGTGGCTACTGGGTGCGTCCGTCAGTGGTAGTGGTATGCGCCAAGGGCTCCCACGGGGAAGAGTCTGATATGAGGAGGTCAGCAGACCCCACTGCACGGGATGGATGGATGGATGAGCAAGGTCAGACGGGCCGGGTCGGTAACAGAGAGGACGGCAAGGTACAAGGCAGCGGGCATAGAATAGTCGGGTCACACGCCAGGTCAGCAACAGCAGGTCAAATCCAATAGGGGGCATTCAGGAGAGAGGTCAGGCAAAGCAAGGGTCTGGGCAGGAGAAATACAGCAAGGTCAGGTACAATCCGGGTCAGCAACTTACAATACACAGGTTCACGGATACAGGATACAGGTAAGACCAGAAGGCACTGAATGACAGCTCAGGGTCGTTTAAATATCCCGCCCTGCGCTGCCATTGGTGCCCAGCGGGCGGCCGCGGCTTCTACTGCGCATGCGCGAACTCGAACGCCGCGGCCGGCCCGGACCCAGTGCTCGAGTCCCTGCACAGGGCGGCATACTGCGCCTGCGCCGGGACCATCGCGGCGGGGATCGAGGGGATCCCTGACATTGCCCCCCCCCTACGGGCAACCTCCGGATGCCCACCCGATCTCTCCACCACGGGTGATCGCGAAAGAACCTCCGGACAAGTCTAGGTGCATGGACATTCTGGGCTGGTTCCCAGGAATTGTCCTCAGGGCCATAGCCCTTCCATTTGATTAGGAATTGGGCCTGGCCCCCCCTCCTTCGGCATTTCAGGATTGATTCCACCTCAAATTCCTCCTCACCCTCGACCGTTATGGCTTCCGGGGGTCTAGATTCTCGGTCAGGGAAGGCATCTGGGATTACTGGCTTCAGCAGAGACACATGGAAGACTGGGTGGATTTTGAGTGTGTCAGGAAGGACGAGTTCGTAGGCCGCTTCGTTGACCATCCGTTTAATGCAGAAGGGGCCTATAAACTTGGGTCCCAATTTCTTCGACGGACAAAGCATCTTTTAATTGGACGTCGCTAGCCAAACCTTCTCCCCAGGCCGCAACACAAGATCTCCCCTCCGTTTCCTGTTGAATGCCTTCCTGTAGTCTTCCTGGGCCCGACTGATGGCCTCTTGAAGCTTCTTATTGTTCGTGGAGAAAAACGTTACTACGTCTTGCGATGCTGGTACTGGGCATTCCGGGACCAAATCCGGGAGGAAGACAGGGTGAAACCCATAGTTGGCAAAGAACGGGGACTGGCCCGTCGCTGAGTGACGGGCATTGTTGTATGCGAATTCCGCTAGGGGGAGAAGTGGCATCCAGTCATCTTGAGTAAATGAAGTGTAGCATCTCAAGTATTGCTCCAGGGTCTGATTGGTCCTTTCGGTTTGACCGTTAGTTTGAGGGTGGAATGCAGAGGAAAGGGACAATTTGATGTCCAGGGCTTTGCACAGTGCCCTCCAAAATCTCGACGTGAACTGGACCCCTCGGTCTGAGACAATGTCTTCGGGGACCCCATGCAGCCTTACTACCTCATGAATGAAAACTCGCGCAGTCTCGGCTGCCGAGGGGGTTTTCTTCAACGGGATGAAGTGGGCCATCTTTGACAAGCGGTCTACGACCACCAGGATTGCTGTGTGGTCTAGTGATGGCGGAAGCTCGACTATAAAGTCTAACGATATCTTTTGCCAAGGCCGTTCAGGAATCGGTAAGGGTCGCAGCAGACCCCAAACTTTGTTTCTGGAAGGCTTATTCTTTTGGCAGGTGATACAGGACCTTACATAGCCCTTACAATCTTTAGCCATGTCCGGCCACCAGAAGGAGCGTCGGAGAAGTTCCAGGGTCTTTTCTGGGCCAAAGTGCCCCGCCATCGGGTGGTCATGGAAATGGCCCAAGACCAGGGTTCGGGCTTCCTCCGGCACCACAATCCGATCTTCCCTCCATAGGAGTCCCCCCTTGTTCTGGAGGAGCCCTCCGGCTGAGGTAGAGACTGTTGTGGATGCCTCCATTATCTGGAACGAAGGTCCGACTGAAGGGCCAAGAAGTTTCCCGAGGACAAGATGGTGTCGGGTACTGGGGTCTCCTTGGCGTCCTCGTACATACGTGATAACGCATCTGGCTTAGTGTTCTTTGATCAGGCCGGTACGTAATGTGGAAGTTGAATCTAGAAAAGAATAGTGCCCATCTTGCCTGTCGCGGGCGTAAACGCTTGGCGGTTCTCAGATATTCTAGGTTTTTGTGATCAGTAAAAATTAAGATGGGGTGCATAGCACCTTCCAGCAGGTACCTCCATTCCTCTAATGCCGTTTTGATCGCCAGTAGCTCTCGGTCACCGATATCATAATTCTTCTCTGCTGGGGTAAGCTTTCTTGAGAAGAAAGCTACAGGATGGAGCAATTCCTTGGTGCCCTTCCGCTGGGAGAGAATGGAACCTACCGCATTCTCCGATGCATCCACTTCCAGGATGTAGGGCAGGGCGGCGTCTGGGTGATCCAAAATGGGTGCCGAGGTGAACAACTTCTTCAAGGCTTCAAAAGCTTTCTGAGCTTCAGGTGTCCATCTGAACCGGGTTCCCAGCTTGGTTAGCTGAGTAATGGGGGAGACCAGACCCGAGAAGTTCTTGATGAACTTTCGGTAAAAATTTGCAAAACCAATAAACCGTTGGACGCCTTTCCTGTCCGTGGGTTCAGGCCAATCCAGTATTGCAGCGACTTTCTGGGGATCCATCGCGACCCCCGCGGTGGAGATGATCAGGCCCAAGAAAGTAATGCTGGATTGTTCGAAACAACATTTCTCTGCCTTGGCGTACAACCCATGCTGCCGCAATCGCCCCAATACCCTCGCTACATGTATTCTGTGTTCCCCCAAGGAAGGGGAGAAAATCAAAATGTCGTCTAGATAGACGATAACAAAGACATCCAGGAAGTCCCTAAAAATGTCATTCACAAAGTGTTGAAACGTGGCCGGAGCATTACACAACCCGAACGGCATGACCAAATATTCAAAATGGCCGAAGCGGGTGCGGAAGGCCGTCTTCCACTCGTCCCCCTCCCTTATGCGAACCAAGTTGTATGCTCCCCTCAAATCCAGCTTTGTAAAAACCACTGCTGTTTTTAAACTTTGGAACAATTCTGGTACTAACGGCAGTGGGTAACGGTTCTTTATCGTGACCCTGTTCAACTCCCTGTAATCGATACACGGCCTCAAGGTTTTGTCCTTTTTTTCAACAAAGAAAATTCCCGCCCCCGCCGGTGAAGTGGAGGGGCGGATGAACCCCTTCTGGAGGCTGTCCTCGATATATTCCTTCAGGGCTCCCAATTCGAGCTCTGAAAGGGGGAAGATTCGCCCAAAAGGAATTTCTGAACCGGGTAACAGGTCAACGGGACAGTCATAAGGGCGGTGGGGGGGTAGAGTATCAGCTCCCCACTTGCTGAACACATCTAGAAACTCATGGTAGGCTGCCGGGATTACCTGTTTTAATTCAGCTTCCCCCTCAGAGCACAGGAGGATTTGGGGGACCCCCGGGCCCGAAGTGCGGCAGTATACCCGACAGTATGGAGAAGGGAACGAAATTACTCCGGTCTCCCAGTCAATTTGGGGGTTATGGGCCCGTAACCATGGGAGCCCCAAAATGACTGGGAAGAGGGGTGAAGCTATAGCATCCAGGCGGAGCAGTTCCTGGTGCTGGCCGGCAATGACAGTGGCGATGGAGGGGGTTTCCTGGTTCACCACCCCTGATTTTATCCGGGAACCGTCAGCCAAATAAGTATTGAACCCCTTCTGTTTCAATTGGAGAGGAATACCCTGCTGGTGAGCAAACTTAATGTCCAGGAAGCAGCTGCATGCCCCCGAATCAACTATGGCCGACACTTCCACGGTCCTTTCCAGAAGCTGAAAGGAAAGGGGCACCACTAAGTATTGGGATGGACTAACATTGCCAATGGACAAGGAAGAAGAGGTGCACTTACTCAGTTTCTGCGGGCAGGATCGTACCATATGACCAGCTTCGCCACAGTAGAGGCACAGGTTCTGGGATCGTCTGCGCTGATGTTCCTCTGGAGATAGTTTAGGCCGCGCCAGGCCGAGTTGCATAGGTTCAGGGATATCTCCAGGTGGCCGGTTCTGGATGTTTGGCCTAGGTGCTTGACTGGGCCCTTGAAATGGCCCCCAGGGATTTCCATGACCCTGGCCGGACCTCTCAAACCTGCGTTCCCGCAGTCTACGGTCAATCTTAATAGTCAGTGCAATTAAGTCCTCTAAAGTCTCAGGCACCTCCACCCGGGCGAGCTCATCTTTCAGGCCTTCTGATAGGCCTATACGGAACTGATGCAGGAGAGCAAACTCGTTCCAACGTGTGTCCCCCATCCAGCGCCTAAATTCAGACGCGTACTCCTCCGCCGCTCGGCGGCCTTGCCGGAGCGTGTACAAAGTAGCTTCAGCAGAAGCTGCCCGCTGTGGGTCATCGTATAGGATGGCCATTGCGTCAAAAAAAAAGTCAACCGAGCTAAGGTGAGGGTCATTTTTTCCCCGCAGTCGGTGGGCCCAGTCTTGGGGTTCACCCTGCAGGAGGGAGATGACGAACCCCACCTTCACGGATTCAGTCACAAAGGTTCGTGGTTGCAACTCAAAATAGAGGAGACAGGACTCACGGAATGACCTGAAGCGTGTGCGGTCCCCGTGAAACCGTTCCGGTAGGGGTACTCGGGGTTCGGCCGCCGGGAGTGGGGCGGATGCCCCAGAAACCGGTACAGGGGCTGCTACGGCCGGGGGTGCGGGGACCGCGGCCTGTGGGGCAGAAACGGATATAGTGCAGGTCTGGAAGTGATTCTCAATCTGCTGACATCTGTCCTGCAGGGCCGATACGGCCTGCGTCAAGTTAGACAGGTGCCTGCAGATCTCCTCAAGCGGCGAGGGCCCTCCTCTAGACTCAGTCATGGCCTTCTGGTACTGTAAGGGACCGCCTGGCGGTACCACTAGCACTCCACTGAGTAGGCGTCCCCAGCGCACGGAGTCTAAGTCCCAGGGTGCTTGTTCACCAGGGCCCCTGATGGTGGGGATGGACTTGGAGCCCCCTGAGACCAGGTCGTGGCTACTGGGTGCGTCCGTCAGTGGTAGTGGTATGCGCCAAGGGCTCCCACGGGGAAGAGTCTGATATGAGGAGGTCAGCAGACCCCACTGCACGGGATGGATGGATGGATGAGCAAGGTCAGACGGGCCGGGTCGGTAACAGAGAGGACGGCAAGGTACAAGGCAGCGGGCATAGAATAGTCGGGTCACACGCCAGGTCAGCAACAGCAGGTCAAATCCAATAGGGGGCATTCAGGAGAGAGGTCAGGCAAAGCAAGGGTCTGGGCAGGAGAAATACAGCAAGGTCAGGTACAATCCGGGTCAGCAACTTACAATACACAGGTTCACGGATACAGGATACAGGTAAGACCAGAAGGCACTGAATGACAGCTCAGGGTCGTTTAAATATCCCGCCCTGCGCTGCCATTGGTGTCCAGCGGGCGGCCGCGGCTTCTACTGCGCATGCGCGAACTCGAACGCCGCGGCCGGCCCGGACCCAGTGCTCAAGTCCCTGCACAGGGCGGCATACTGCGCCTGCGCCGGGACCATCGCGGCGGGGATCGAGCGGATCCCTGACACAATGCCATCCATGAGTTAAGCTGGAAAACAAAATATTTAATCTTTGTGACACTTAAATAGAATTTGCATAATAATTTGGACCATGGTGTAGTGTGAATGAGCCCTAAGGCTAGGTTCACACTTTTGCAGGTGATTGCCACTGCGGGACTGCACCTGTTCCTGCAGCTACAACCACCCACACAAAAAAACACACTGCCTCTCGGGAGATGCGTGGGGGGGTGCCACTATTCCTAATGGTAATGTCAGGGATGCGGGTGTGACCAGAAGTGTGTGGACTGACACAGGGAAATGCAGGCTTCAGATATGTTATAAACAATATAATTTATTAATACTAACAATACAAAACGCAGTGCAATACTAAAACATAAACACAGTGCAAAGGAACCAAACCAAACCACCCACAGATAACAATACATACAATGCAAGCGTAGTCAGGCAGGCCGGGTCAATAACAATCGGGCAGGTAGGAACAGGAGGAGCAGGCAGAGAGTAGTCAGGTCACGAGCTGGGTACAGCAACTAACGGGCAGGTAGGTACAGGGGGTCAGGCAGAAAATGGTCGGGGTCACAAGCCAGGGATCAAACAGGAGAAGTCAGCAGAGGTCAGGGTCAGGCAGGGTCGGCAACCAGTCAGTCAGACAGGAACAGGAACAGGAATGCAGGTAACAAGATACAGGGGCCCATGGAAAAACACACACCAAGGCACAGACTGCAGGTCTGGCCATCCCTTAAATACACCTCCGCAATCAGCTTCAGGTGTTTGGCTGACTGCAGGGTTGAGTCTCTGATTGCTGAGAGCACCTGCTGGCCAGCCCTGGGACTGCAGCCCACAAGGCAGGTGAGTCCCACCATTATTGGCAAGTCCATTCCTGACAGGTAAGACCATGCACTGGAAATCACAGTGGGACTTCCAGAACTGGGAACTAGGGCCAAATTTCCGAATAGGCATTGTAAATATGTGCCTTATAGACACCCTTGCTAGAGGGGCGCCCGTCTATATGATTTTTTATTTACAGCTCTCCCCAGGAGTCTCAGAAATGAAGGTCTGTCATGGACAGCTGAGCTGCTTGCAGTGAACTTAATGCAAATACTGCTGGGTGGGGTGGGTAACAGACATAACTTGCGGCACACAAATTCCTCCCCCTTCCTCCTCCGGCTGATCAAGCGGCTCTATTGGTGAATTGAGGTTTGCAGTGATTGGGCAGGACTCAGGAGGGGGTGTGGTCACCTTGGAGATGATTGCACCGTCCTGCCATCTGGTGCAGATGTGACAGGCTCGGTGAGGCTGCAAACACTGTGAATAGGAAACACTGCTGACCCTGACGTAAAGGGGAACGTTGCTGGTTGTGATGTAAAGTGGGGGCTTTGGTGACCAGAGATCACCTTACATCAGGTTTTCCTTTTACATCAGGGTCTGCAGAGGTCTCCCTTGCATTGTATGGGAAACCTGCAGATTCTGATGTAAAGGAGAACTCTGAGGACTCTGAGGTAAGGGGAACTCTGGGGACTCTTGTGTAAGGGGGGGCTCTGGTGACCAGAGACCCCCTTACTTTAAAGTTCCCGTTTACACACAGTCCGCAGTGTTCCCCTTTACATCACAGGCTGCAGTGTTCCCCTTTTATTCAAAGTCTGCAGCATTCCCCTTTACACATCAGAATTCTCTGCCTTGTAGGCTCCTGATATGCAGTTTCAGTTGTAGGGACCTTTTCTCTGCATTGTCAGCAGTCACAGCAGCTCTTTCAAATGAATGAGCTGCCGTGTCCTGCGGCTCACAGAACCGCACAAGTGTGAACCCAGCCTAATAGTAGGAAATGGGGAAAGATACTGCCAAGATCATTTATGTAGAGGTGTACTCAAAGTGAATGCTTTTGGGCAGGTGTTTGGTCAACTCCAACAAAATCTGAACCCAAGATGTTTTCTATTTTATAGTTAAATATTTATTTTCTAGAATTTAAGCCCCCAATTCAGTCTACCTATAAAAACATGTTTCATAAAACCAGTCTTCATTTTTGTGTCAATTTATAATAATATGCCCGTATGGATCCTGGGGGGAAAATAAAAATCAGTAAAGCTCGTCTTTCATGATTGTCCAGATGTTTCCATAAAGATATAGAAGACCTGCCATCCTCTGACATGACATACCCTATTTCTGCTTGTTAAGCTCACTGAGTTGCCATCATTTATTAGATCATAAATCAGTTCTACAGTTTAATAGGCAGAGTGAATATGTATCGGTATGTATTCTTCATCAAGTGTTTTACCAGTTTCTAGAGTTTGACAAGCGAAACTATGCACTCTGTTTATGGATTACAAATTGGTTTGACATTGTCACCGGGGTAGTTTTTCCCTGCAAGAATGCAAACTATGTTTTTAATAGAGATAAGGATATCCTGAAAGTAAAATGTCAGGTCAGAGGTTAAACAGGGCCAAAGGAGTTAAACTGAGAGTAAAGAACACAGAAGGTGCAGCCAGGTATTCAATTATACCTACAAAGGATTATAATTTTTTTTCGTCTTTCTCTAGTTAAAATCTTGAGAAGTTTATTTAGGTCCTTTTTACATGACACCTTTAATCATGATAGAAGTCCTATGGCTTTTACTTGGCTGAGTCAATTGTATGACTTTCTGGGCTTGAGTCCCATACTTGCCTTTCTCCCAAGCATCACCCTCTGGAGGGGCCACTGCCACAGATTTGCTAAGCCTGTTTGTGTTGGAAGTGGGTAGAGAGATAGACATCAATATGCTGCACATCAAGCTCAACGTACTTTTTAATAATTCATATAGAAAAAATTACAGTCTACCAGACACTTAGAAACCACAGAAAAAAACAGTTATTCATCTAGTTATTTATTGCAGTAATGTCAATCCAAAGATCCTTGGTAATATGTTTATCCCGAAATTTTGCACTATTCCATAGATCCTCCAGAGATTCGATCTATTAAACTTTCATAAACTTAAAGAAGAACAGCAAAAGCACTTTTGGCTCTACTTCTTCTGTGTGGATCACAGGAGTGCAGTTTGTTCTGTACTCCTATGACCCATTTTCAGCTGACAGCAGGCTGAAGCTCGCTTTTGGCTGATGTCACTCAGCCGGTCCGGGCTGGGGAAAGATCCTGACTTTAAGGTTGGGATCCACCCCAGAGACCAGCGATCTGCTGAGAGCCAGAGCCAGCTGCTCCCTCCCCCTCCTCCATAGCCCAGCACTCCAGTAAGCATTGGGGAGACAGTCCCGCTCTCTGTTCAGAGCAGCTGTGAGAACTCAGCAGTCATGTGATTGCTGAGTTCTCACCCTTAGATCCAGCGAGGGACAGATGCAGTATCAGGTCGATGCTGCATCCACCTAAGGTAAGTATTATTGGGCAAAAAAATTCCCACACTTCTCTTTTAAAGCATATCTAAAACCAATAAAAATAACATGTAATACTGTATAATGCAGGTTACCATTCCTTAGATGTTGTGGCTGCTTTCGTTTTTATTTCTTCCAATATTTTCAATGGTCATCACAGAGGACAAGGGGGCACTCTTTACGTCTGGAGGAAAATACATTTAATCTCCAAACACGGAAAGGTTTCTTCACAGTAAGAGCTGTAAAAATGTGGAATAGACTCTTTCAAGAGTTGGTTCTGGCAAACTCAGTGGATTGCTTTAAAAAAGGCCTGGATTCTTTCTTGGACACACAGAATATAACTGGTTACTAACATTTATAGGTAAAGTTGATCCAGGGAATATCCAATTGCGTCTCGGGGGATCAGGAAGGATTTTTTTCCCCTGCAGGAGCAAATTGGATTGTGCTTTCCTGGGGTTTTTTTTTGCCTTTTTCTGGATCAACTGTGGGTGTAGGATTATAACTTTTTTTTTTTAATGACTGAACTTGATGGACTTTTGTCTTTTTTCAGCCAGACTAACTATGTAACTATGTTTTCACCTGGTGATTGTGCCGGTAACCGACCTCCGGTCCAGGAGCGACACCTTAGGCTGCTTTCCTGACCAAACACCTACTCTTCGCCTTACTTTGATTACATAGAGGCGGTTGTTTTGTACTTCATAGAAGATAGCTGGGAATGCAGATAGAATTTTTTTATATTGCAATTTAGTGCACAGAAAGTTACAAAGACACAAGATTTTTAGATTGATCAACAAGTATTTGTCTGTACTTCTAGAAAAATGTACATGGCCTAAGAATTGAAAATGAATGCAGCCAACAGATCTAAGGCCTGTTAGGCTGTAATATATTACATTTTGTCCATGGATTTAGACATATGTTATGGGCTCATTCACACAGGCACTCAGCTCCGTGCACACCCATTTGTTAACTTTTTTACTAGCATTGAGCTTTTTGTTACAATATATTTTTTGAACTCGCAACCTGCAGATTCAGAAAATATATCAAATACTCATGTGCGATTAAACACTGATGCAAAGAAGCATTTACAAGGGTAGAGCTGTGTACATCCATTCATGTGTATGGCAGGGTGTACATGGCATATGTAGCTCTCTGGGTGCTGGAAAGTGCCAGGAAATTATGCTAGGCATATAATATGCCTGTGATCATGAACCCTTAAAGAATAAAAGCTAAATCCTGTGCAGTTGGTATGGACATGGTTCAGTATTTTCCTTTATTTCTATTTTCATTCAGTAAGCTCCAGTGAGTTAAGTTGAAAAAGTCCCCTCTATGCATGTTGTTCTCGTAGCAAATTTTAGAGTGCATCTAAAGCCACTATGTAATATTAATATTTTCATGTTAAGTTGATGGATACTATCTTATTCATGAGATAATCTGTTCCAAACTTGGCTTGAAACTGTACAGTGCAAATGAGGACAGAGATTGGCATGTACAGATATAATGGTAGAGATGAAACCTTTTCTAGCCACCTGAAATCCATAAAACTTCAGAGAAAGCCACTGAACCCATTATTATTTATTTATTACAGATACTTATACAGCACCATCAATTTTATGCAGCACTTTACATATATATTGTACATTCACATCATTCCCTAACCCTCAGGGTGCCTACAATCTAAGGTCCCTAACTTACATTCATCATACACATACTAGGGCCAATTTAGACAGGAGCCAATTAACCTACCAGCATGTCTTTGGAGTGTGGGAGGAAACCCACACAGGCACAGGGAGAACATGCAAACTCCAGGCAAGTGGTGCCCTGGTTGGGATTTGAACTGACACCCCTAGTACTGCCAGGCGGAAGTGCTAACCATGTAGCCACTGTGCTGCCCAATCCTACTGATAATTACAAAACTAGTCTTTCTTTATTAAAATATGCAGGCTATCCATGTTACACCCCCTATTAAAATCCAATGTTATCCTCTTGGGGCTGCCACAGTGCTGTTTGCCTCTGTTACAGGAGGGGCAGATATAGCAGAGCTTCTTTATGTGAGGAGTATTTTAATGTACTAGTGGTTTCTTGGGAATTTTTTTCATTGTAAGCAAGCCACATGAACTGCAGTCTGCACTCCAATGGGACCATTTTTGTCCATGATATATTACAAAGTTGTGATGATCCTCAAGCAATTATTTTTCTTATCCTTTAAAAGTTCTCTCTACCAGCAACCCTCTCAGGTCTTATACTTACCTGTCCCTGCTCCTTCGAGATCTTTGTTGTGAAGCCCATTGGGAGTTGATGTCAAAGCGTAGATGCTTCTGGAGAGAGGATCATTAAAGAAAATCCGTTGCTTTGTTCTGCATTAGCAAAGCACAAGTTCACATGAAGTTTACCATAAAGCAGAGTCAAAACAAAGGGATTACACTTGTTAAAGTCTGTTACTGAGCTTCTTAGTGCAGTTACTCTACCTGAATTAATTGTTGTTCAAAGATTTGTTCTTGTGTCTTAGGTAGCCCACAGCAGTGAACAAGTAAATTAAATGATATATGTAAAAGCATATATTGGACTCATACACACAGACAGAAAGAGGTGAAAATATCCTCCAGTGTAAAAATCCCAGCAGTTGTCTGCAGGAGGTGTATACAGCCAGTCGTAGAAGTGATGCTCAGGTAAATTAAGCCATGTAGTACAGATATATATATACAAAAATGTTACCATCATACCATATTTTTTTTTTCCTGGCCTACTATGGGTCAGCTCCACCCCACTGACCTCTCCAGGACAATCTCTAAGTAGTCTATAAAATACAACTGAGCCCCCTACCAGATGTTCCCATCACAACCCTTGCAATGGAAACATGGGGTTGGAATCCTAGGCTTAAGTGAGGAGGATACAGGACAAAAAGATTATGGAAAGTATGATAACAATTTTGCCCCTAGACCTTATGTCAGTTGGTAAGAATCGCAAATATGTTCTAGTATAGTTTTCCACAGGAGGTATGTGCAGCTAGCCTGGAAATAAATACTCTTTTTTTAATTGAAGAATGAAGATACATATATTGGCTAAATTAACTATTGAACACATCACCTTTCTAGGTAAATATATTTCTAAAGGTGCTATTGGCACTGAAATCTTCACCACATGTCGATAACAACTCATGAAATCCATGTATACAAAGAAACCAAAACAAATAAATTCAGAAATTAAGTTATATTTAATAAAATGGAATGATACAGGGAAAAAGTAGGAAGAAAGAGAGGTGCAAAAAGGCATGGAAAGCCAAGACACCAGCTGAAATCTATCTAATCTAGAAAGCAATCCTGCCCCTTGTCAGTGCAAATTAATATCAGCTGGTTCAGTCTCAACTGATGGCATATAAAAAAGGTGTCTTGTTACCAAGGTGTCACACAAGAAACATCTCATAATGGGTAAAAGCAAAGAGCTCTCTCAAGACCTTTGCAACCTTATTGTTGCAAAACATACTGATGGCATTGGTTACAGAAGGATTTCAAAACATTTTAATGTTCCAGTGAGCACTGTTGGGGCCACCATCCAGAAGTGGAAAGAACATATTTTCACATTTAACCGGCTGTAACCAGGTGCTCCTCACAAGATTTTTGACAGAGCTTCAAAAAGACCTGGAATTAGCAGGTACAATTGTTTCAAATGAAACAATAAGAAATGCACTCAACTGCAACGGCCTGAATGCACGCTCACTACACAAGACTCCACTGCTGAAGAAAAAGCATGTTGAAGCTCGTTTATCTACTTTCCCTCCAGAGGATTTACCCCCCTTCCTTGCTGTGCAGAGAAATACACAGCAGCATGTCCTTGCTGGCAGGAGAGAGACTTGTGTTGTTTACACACAGGTCTTTCCCCTGTCAGTTCTGCAATTGCCAGGTGGTGGTGGGGAATCTCTGGTCGAGACCCGGTGATTGACATGCCTAGCTGCCAATGGCAGCGTAGTTAGGGCGGCACGCATCCCCTATGCAGAAATGCAAATGACAAATGTGTGTGTGTGTGTGTGTGTATATATATATATATATATATATATATATATATATATATATATATTGTGACAGTAGGCAGGTGAAATCACCTGGTTGCGTCCTGGATGGACGATATATTTGTCCGAGGTTCAGGGTTTATGGGGATTTGTACCACTAGAGGGAAGTGCTGAGTCCTTCAGCACTGAGATAATGAGCCCAGCTGAAGGTAGTGGGCTCATTAACCCCTGTATAAAGCTTCCCAGAGTGCTTAGGGAGTTGCTCCACCCTGGAACCAGATCTGTGCCTGAACTGTCTGGGGAGCTGACCTGTTATCTGTGTGCAGAGAGACCAAAGCCTGTGTGGCTAACCTCCCAGTACTAGCAACTAGGTATAGCAGCAGGCTGTACCTAGTGGGTAGCTAGGTAAAAGCTGTTGTTGCAGTAAGTAGCCAAGTTGGCCAGGATTTATTTTGATGTTTCTTTTTGGTTTATCATTTTTTCTGTAAATATTGTAAATAAATTGCACCTGTTTGTTTTCACCTCCACTATTGTTGTGCTGTGCCTATCTTTTTGTGTTGTGCACCCATCCAGGGGGTCACACACACCCGCTGCCGAGCTAACCTTGTTACAATATATATATATATATATATATATATATATATATGTGTGATTTTGCACAGCCCTCCCGCCCTGTAGCAGTACTTCTACTATAGGGTGACGGGCAAGTGGTTAAAGTTTGCTGCACAACATTTAACAGTGTGCTGTGTGCTGTTTTACATAATGTGCTGTGTGTGTTTTACTAGGAAAACATGCTGCTGTGTATTTCTCTGCTGAGCAGAGAAATACACAGTAGCATGTCCTAGCTGGCAGGAAAGAGACTTGTGTTGTTTATACACAGGTCTCTCCTCTGTCAGTTCTACGTGGCAGTCGCCAGGTGGTAGCGGGGAATCTCCAGCCGGGACCCGGTTATTGACATGCCTAGCTGCCAATGGCGGCGCAGGTAGGGCGGCACGCGCCCCCTATGCAGAAATGCAAATGATGTATATGTGATTTTGCACAGTCCTCCCACCCTGTAGCAGTACTTCTACTATAGGGTGGCGGGCAAGTAGTTAAAGTTTGCTGCACAACATTTAGACAAACCTGTGAAATACTGGGAGAATATAGTCTGGTCAGATGACACCACAATTAAACTCTTTGGATGCCACGATATACACCGTGTTTGGCGGTCAAATGGCACTGTACATCACTCCACAAACACCATACCAACAGTGAAGTTTGGAGGTTGAACATCATGGTGTGGGGCTGTTTTTCAGAAGATGGTACTGGCAAACTTCATATCGTTGAAGGAAGGATGAATGGAAAAATGTACCAAGACATTCTTGATAAAAATCTGCTGCCATCTACCAGGATGATGAAAATGAAATGAGGGTGGACATTTCAGCAAGAAAATGATCCCAAACACAAAACCAAGGAAGCTCATAATTGGTTTCAAAGAGAGAAAATAAAGCTGCTAGAATGACCCAGCCAATCACCTGATTTGAATCCAACAGAAAATCTATGGAAAGACCCAAAGGTCAGAGTTCATAGAAGAGGCCCACTGAACCTTCAAGATTTGAAGACTGTTTGTGTGGAAGAATGGGCCAAAATCACACCCGAGCAATGCATGCCACTAGTTTCTCCATACAGGAGGCATCTTGAAGCCAACAAAGGATTTTGTACAACGTATTAAATAAATTTCAGTTAGCATGTTCAATACTTTTTCCAGTTGTCATTTCATTTTATTACACATAACTTAATTTCTGAACTTATTTGTTTTGGTTTCTTTGTATGTATGGATTGCATGAGTTGTTACTGACGTGGTGAAAATTGCATGTCAATAGCACCTTTAGAAATATATTTACTGAGAAAAATAGTGACGTGTTCAGAACTTATTTTACCTGCTGTTTATTACAGTCTTTTAAAACAAGACTAATATAGTGCCAACAGTCTAGAGTAGCTCAAATAATTGCAGAAATATGGCCAGACATTGATTGCCATTCTTGCATGGTCTTATGCACTAGTATATAGATGAATTTGTTCTAAGTGTTTACACATACTGTATATAGGAAAATTGTGTATACGGAAAATATATGAAACATATTCTGACTAACACAGATTTAAATGAATGTGGAAGATCTACATAGTATACAAGGAGGCGCTTTCTCTAAAGAGTTTTCTGTGAACTGTATAACGCCTGAGGCGATACAGTGGGATTGAGATAACGTGTGAAAGGATTAACTTTATTAGATAAAAAAAAATTACTGATTGTTCACACTGTGGTAGCGCTGGGAATGAAGAACTGAAGCCATTTTTCCCAGACAAGCACTTTAATCCACTGACGGTCCCTGAGCCCACGGCAAGATTTCCCCGCTCTCCCATTGGCTTCTACATTTCAAACATCTTCACAGAGGAATAGGTCCGCATTGGCTTGGTTACATCTCTTTTGTCTGACCTACATTTAAATGTTTTGGCGCTGGCAGCGGTTAGACAGAAAAAAACATCATGAGAAGTGGCATGCTGTACACTTATCTCCCTTGGGAAAGAAGGAATGCCAGAGTCATCATATTGGAGAACGTTTTACTGAATATCTCACAAAACCACAGGCTTAATTAACTCTTGTAGACGCAGGTGCTGGGTACTGTCTAATGAAAAATCAATCACAGAAATCTATTGACTAACAGATAGCAAACTAAACAATCTTCCATTCTATATGTTTGTATTGCAGGCAGATATTTGATGTAAAACCTCTCATAGTACATAGAGGAAATTGCCGCAGGCACTCTCAGTTCTTTCGCTGTCAGTGTCAATTCTTGAGAAACATGCTAATCCAACCGGCCTGTCTGAGAACTTAAAATGTGATCATGCAAGAATGGAGCACAAACTGTACATATATACATAAATAACAAGCAACTTTAGGATCAGAAATGTGTTCTTCTCGAGCAACACAGAGAGGTCCCACCATTACCGAACTGGGGTGGAAAAGAGACTTTTGCCCATACTGCAAGGGCTAATTGCTCTTTTAGGTCTAGAGGGCATAGAAAATAAGATCTACATATGCAATTATCTGCTTCTCCTGGCTGCTTTATGGGCCTTCACATTGTCTTCTCCCCCATGCTCCAGCGGTCTAGGGTCCTAACGTCATTAAAACCAATACATGATATTGCAGAGGGACAGTCCACCACCAGAGCATGGGGGAGTGCCATCTGCCCCTGGAAGCAGAGGATCAAGTTAGTTAAAGTGCTTTTGCTCTCCTCTAAACTAAACAAGTAATTAACCCTTGCAGTGTAGGCCCAGTCCAACTGTAAGGGAGGATTTTAACATTTTCCACAGTTGGGCTTTAAATGATAAGTTCACCTTTGGGAACATTTTACATGTTTTTAGGGTGGAACATCTAACATGTTCCCATAGCTGCAGCCACGTTCTCACCACCAAAACATTTTCCTGACGTCCATTGAGGGACACAGGGATGAAATAATTTAGAGACGTATGCAAGCAGCATGATCCATGTATCTCTGAAATACATCATCCTTGTCCCACAGTGGCCAGTAGAGAATGATATTTTGCCTTTGTACATTAATTGCACAACAAGGTTTTTTAATGTGGAGCTCTTTTACTTTTCTTTTTTAGTATATTCATGTCTCATAACTCTGTGCAGGACAAAGAACATCTCTGGACTGTGTGTTACCAGACATCAGCTGATGCAGCTTGTGTACTTATAATCTATGTTAAAAATAAATTTTTTTTCAAACTGCAGAATGTCAGCTGCTCGGGACTTGGACTGTGTGCACTGTACTACACAGACAGAATAGATGACTTGTGCAGGCAGGCTTTGTCCAGGTGTCCTCTTGAGTAGCTCTGGCAGAAATAGAATGAACTCTTTTTGGAGACACATTTTAAATCTGTCTTTAATTACTAAATGATGATTGTGAGAAGGACACTTATATCTGAAGTAACAAAGGGTTCATTCTTATAGTGACACTTTATAAAGATAAATCGGCTATAGATGGGCCATAGACAGCTACAGGGACTATCCACCCTTTAAGTGGAACTACACTGCATCTGAGCACCACAAACCAAAAACACTTTTTAATTCATAATTAATATTCAAAGAAAACTCACCCATCCATCCATGTCTCTATGCTTTATTTTGCTGAAAAATCACTTTGAAAAACTCCCTCTAGCGTTTCTGGCCATGGCCATCCTGAGTAGGGGCAGATGATTCATGTAGCATTTACTTCATGGAATCTATCTGCCCCTAGTCCAGGCATGCAGGCAGAAGGGTGTGCTTAGCTGAGAAAACCCCTCCTGCCCTTCTAAAGACTCCTTGGAAGTATGATGCCATTTGCCAGTCTAGGAAGTAACTCAAGAAATGTGAAAAAAGGTTTAAAACAAGCAAATATAATATACTTTCCTATATATTTACTAATGCTAGCAGCATAAGGAATAAAAATAGTCAATGATGATTGAGAGAGTGAAGTTCCACTTTGAAATAATTATGATGCAGTAATCATTTCTCTTAATTTGTGCAGCTAAAGCCAAAACTTTTAGCTTTGGATTGAGTGGTAAAGCTGGCTATAGATGGTTAAAAATTTGGCTGGTTCAGCAGGGACCAGCAAAATTTTGTCCTATCAATGGTCGTTCCCATTCGTGAAAATTTGATCTGATGATCTAAATTTTTGTTCAGTCAGTGCTGATCAGTGTATTCTGCTGTCAGAATACAATAGCACAGTGGGGATGATTGCTCTGTCCACCTTCCTTATGTGGATTGGAGAATCCTTTCACTTTTTTCAGTCAGCATGCTGATTGATTGAAAAAAAAATTACCCATAACATTGGTTAAGCTCATTGCGCAGGACTTCCACTTATCCGTTCTGGAAAACTGTTTGAGCATACCTGCCAACTTTACCCTCACTCTCCAGGTCTTATCTCAGCCCTTTATGCTTCTCTGAACAGTTACTAGTGAGGGGATGTTTAGCATACTAGGTGGGCATGCCCTAAATTAGTCGGGTTTTGGTCCCATATATTTGGCCTCCTCTTTTTTGCTCTACTACATTGCCCCACACCAGGTTTGTATGCTCATCAGCGGAGGCTTGCCTCCTACCTTTTCTTGTCAGCCACCAGAACAATAGCCCAAGCCTTTATAAAGCCATCTGCCCCCTTTCAAGGGGTGAGAGATCGTATAACTACCCTGATGCTCAATGAGCAGATGTCTAGTATCCACAATGACTCGCAAGCAAAGTTCCTCAAAGTCTGGAAACCATGGTTGTTATTTGCCTTTCTCCTGAACCAGTTTGGACTAACTCTGACTGGCAGTCCCGTTGTTCCTGAGACCTTGTCCTCCTCCTCTCTCCTGCCTTCTGGCTCCCGGACCAATACTTTCCTTTTTCTGTCCTTTCTTTCCATCTCATCTACAGGTATGTGCTCCTTTTTATCTGCCACTTTATCCTCTAGTTTTGTCTCTGTTATGTTTGAGCTCTTTGCCCTTACCCTCCTCTATCTACATGAGCTGTGGAAGGTGCCTCTGCATAGATGTTGACAGCCCCAGGGAGCTTCCTGCTGCCATGGTGAGGTCCCTCCCGGTCCTCTACCCTTTGAACCCTATAAGGTATGTTGCATTACTGCTGCTGTGTCAGTTTCTGACTGCTTAAGAGCTGATTCACACATGTGTGGTGCAGATTGAAGCTCAGGTTTCACAGCTAATTGATACAGTAGTTGTTCAGAAGTTCACACCTCTGTTTTGCTGCCTTTGCCTTTGTGTGCTTTTTCCTGTTATGAGCAGTGGTGTATTTTTGTTTTGTGCTGTCCTAGGCAAGACTAAAATTGGGTGCCCCCCCATCTAAATTGGTCCCACCCCTTCCTGTTTAAGATCTACTCCTTCATCTGTAAACTCCAGATGTATGGGGGGGATAGGTGTATGGAGAGGTGGATGGAAGGACAGATGTATGGAGTGATGGATGGATGGGAAAATGGGGGGACAGATGTATGGAGGGATGGGTGGATTGATGGATGGGGGGACAGGTGTATGGAGGGATGTGTGGATAGATGGAGGAGTAGATGGATGGAAGGAGGGATGGGTGGATGGGGGGACAGATGTATGGATGGATGCATGGATGGACAGATGAATGGATGGGTGATTGGATGGAGGGTAGGGTGGATGGGGGTACAGATGTATGGATGGAAGGAGGGAAGTGTGGACTGGGAGACAAATATATGGAGAAATAGATGGATGAATGAATAGAAGGAGGGAAGGGTGGATGGGGGACAGATGTATGGGGGAATGGGTAGAAGGATGGATGGAGGGTGGATGTGGGGACAGATGTATGGACAGAAGTACAGAGGGATGTATGGACTGAGTAGCTGTCATGCACTGACCTGGGTTTCTCTAGCCTCTTCCTCCCAGTGCAGAAGCGGACTCTCCTGAACACCCCCAGGACATGCCTCTCGCACAGGGACTGGCCGTCCTTGCTGGGGCTGCTGCATCTCTTGGAAGTACACACCCGGTCACTGTTGGACTCCCTGGCCTCTCTTCTGTTGGATGAGAGAGCTGGCTATATTGCATTGTCCCCCTCTTCTCCAGTGTCCTGCGAACCCCCACTGTCAGGGGCCGAGACGCTGCTTCACCGGTCCGGGGATTCAAAATCCCTGCAGTATCCATACTTCTCAACATGTAGCAGGCATTCTAATTGGTCAGCACCATCACATGGATGGCGCTGGCCAATCAGAGTCCGTGTAGTGGTTAGCCCCTCCTATCAGCGCTGCAAGTGGCCCTCTTTAGCGCTGGTGGCACACACCAATGGTTAGGACAGTGGTTAGGACATGCATCCCTGTATGGCCAGTCCAGGCCTTGGGTCATCCCTCTGGCAGGCCCCCGCACTCCCATAGTCTGGTTTTGGTATCCCGACCCTTCTGCCTGGGGCTGGGGGGCAATGCCACCCCTGAAAAATGCTGCCCAAGGCAAACACCTTTTTTACCTCTCAGTAAATACGCCCCGGCCATTAGATAGTTCATGCAAGTTGCAGAGCTTTGTATTTGTGGTTTCCCCCATTGTTTCTGCTAGTTACTGGGATTTTTACACTCATACATTATACATTACCTATGGGAGTAACTTTTATGGCTTTACCTCATAATAGTCGGCTAGAGAAGGAAGGGTAGTCCATTTTGATTTCAGATCTACAGGTAATGAGAACAAATGGATCCTTTTGTGTACTGTAACAAATTATACAAAACACCCATTTACATCTGCCTGCCCATAGACTAAAGCCCTGTACACACGATGCGAATATTGGATGAATGATCATCCATTTTTTTTTTTAATACTAGTCTCTATATCGAAAATGTACCGATTACTCAACTTACGAAAATTCTGGTACGACAAAATAGAATTTCGAAAGTGATGTATTGTATTTGTATTGTATTTTCAGACAAAAAACTGTACTGATTAAAAAAAAATTGTATGATCTGGTATCCTATGAGAAAAATGTTTGTGTTTTGTGCCTTCGGATAATATCTGATAAACTGTTGTGATCGGCTGTTGAAAGCTGTGTACTAATGATCAGATTACCATACGATCGATTCAAAAGCGGTATTTTTCATACAATTTTCTGATCATGTGTCCTAGGCTTTAGGGTGGTCATAGATAGATTTTTTTTTTTTAAACGGATTTCTCTATTCACACAGTCAAGCTTCCATCTCCTGTCTTCCAATTTGCATTGACTAGCCTGGATGAGCTTGTTTGAACACCAGCACCTCATCTGTGCTTTGGACTGTAGGAGGAGGCTTTGTAGTGCTCTGAGCGGCACTCCAAGTTCTGTGTATATGGATCCCTTCCATTCTGCTTCAGTTCAGCAGGGATTTGTTCTTAGAGCCCCTACTGATTGAAACAGTCACAACCCATGTAAATGAGGCCTAACAGCCTATTCACGCCACAGTGAAGTGCGCAGCAACAGGCATGTTGTATTACGCATCCAATTCGAAATTAATAGGATCACCAAAAATAAGTCATGTTGTATTTTTTTGCAACGCATCACACCACAACAATTATCATGCGTGCTGTGGTGCGCTGCATTCCTGAGATGTGATCAAAATGCATGGCAGTGCAATGCACTATATACATACATGGCCATTAGGATGTGTTGTGGTAATGTCCCTGTTTGTATTGTAGTTGTATGATGCTGTTCAAATGTTCAAAATTACTTTTCTGAGTCTTTTGTAACTTATCCGGGAACACACAAATAAATATGTAACACTGCCCAAACATTGTAGATTTTTCTGAAATCTCTTAATCAGTATAACTTATTCACTGTAAATATAACAATTAAATATGTAGCGAAAAATCAAGTTTTAAATCCTCATATTTGTTTGATTCCAATGACTTTGTGCTGTTGTAATGATTAAGCATCTGGATTAAAATATTGTAAAGCCACACAAACCTTAGGGCCGGTTCACACCATGAATCACATAGGAATGTGCTGTGCGTTCCTGTGCAATTCACATGGGATCTGGGTGCAGTTTGATTTCAAGCCATTCATTTGAATGCACTGAAATCTCGCCAGACCACAGAAAAAGTAGTGCATTATTAATATTACTATTATACAGGATTTATATATTGCCAACGGTTTATGCAATGCCTCACAACATAAGGGCACGTAACAACATAAGTGCATGCACTACTTTACAAAATGCAGAACAACCAAATCTCCTGGTTTTTCAGTACCATGTGATCCGCTGCAGGTAAACACACTGTGTTTGCGTCCTGCATTTTGGGTGTCGATAGTGGGTGACTGCATTGTGAATGTGGTGAGGGAAACGCACACAGAACGTGAGTTTCCCACACCACGTTCTAGGGTGAACAGGCCCTTAAGCTGGCCATACACCATTAGAATTTTGTTTGAATATTTGTACAGAAATTCTAAAAATTCTCTCGCCAGAGAGATCTTTTTTTCCATCAATGATCCAACTAATTTTGTTTGAAAGCTATTAAAATTTCATCCAGACCTGCTGTTTGAATGCAATCATAGAAGTATTAATCAGGTTTTTTTTGTGTCTGGAACATTACAGTATGTATGATTTATGTCGAAAGAAAGACCACACCCGCTCCTGCAGCCACTTGGCAATCTGCCTTTGTGTGACAGCAGTACAGGGAGAGGTTCCCCATACTAGCTGTTACGTTCTGAAAAGAGAGCGGACTTCCCACACAGCTGCGTCATTCATTCACAGTTCTGTAAATGGGTAACCTTTGTGGGTGTCAGCTTGTAGTTCTCAATGAACTACCATGGCACTGCTGAACGCTGTGGTAGTTCATTGATTCTTCCTGTCTGTGTGAAACTGCCTGCCTGTACAATGTAGGGGCAGTCAGCTTACACTGTCAGTCTGTAGGTGTCCTGTAATGGCACCCATGAACTTCTGTTATCAGATTCAAGGCTTTCCAGGTTTCTACAAAAAAAAAAAAATAGATGTACTTTTTTTTTAACCTGCAAAAAAATATGCATTTATTATTTTTTCTCTTTAAATGAACTTATCCTTTAAATTATTTGAGAAAAACTTTCCTTTCTGCTTCTTCAAAATTTCTCATCAGTACTGCCAATAAAGAACGTCAGTTTGACCCCACAAACCATTAGAAAACCAACTGACTGTTCCAAGTTTTCAAACAAATCTCTATTGGTGTGTTCATCTTAATTGTAGTTTTAGACACTGACTTAAGCCTCCTTTACCCCACCATTTGTTTTTCTGTGTTAAGGAGACACTCGTAATAATAAGGCCAAACCAGGGTAATTTATACAATAAGCCGATGTCCCACTGTGATGACAGGAGTCGCTTTAAGGAGTAACAGACAAATATCTCTTAATTGCTATGGTGATTAGTGGTTGCTCCTTGAAAGGGTTAATAGGCCCTGGTGAACAAGGGAACCCAGACAGTCATTAAGAGAATCTGGGTGCAACAGATTAAAATGACATGCAGGAGAGCCCTCAGATAATCCTCCTCAGACTCCTACAGGATTTACACTCACAGGATATGAAAAAAGGGGAGAGATTTTCTCATTTCAAAATTAATCCATCAGTGGGATTTAGCACGGTTTAATCTATTGCTTTCCCGGCCGGAATAACTTCCAAGTCTTTTTGGCCATGATCCAGCCCATCGCTGGACAGAGCATCAAGCATCTTCTGTCATCAGATAGTTGTCCTCGGAGCAGACAAGGGATGATGCTTTCTGTTCAAATGAGTTGTGTCACTGGCTCCTAGTCCTTCCTCCCCCCTGTTAACTTTTGGTTGGATGCTGTTGCTGAGGAGGGCTTTTTTTTTCTTTGTCCATTTCCAGTTTGAGGGTTGCAGTTGATTCAGGCACACGCCTGTCTTAAAAAGTAAAACAAAGCAGGTCCACTAGTTATTGAAATGCAGAAGCTCCTTCCATCCCACAAGACAGCCCATTCAAGTCACATGTCGGAGGTCTCCGCAGAATGGGCTGCAGCTGCTTCCAATCTGCTGTGTAGCATCAGAAGCAGCTGGACCAACCTAGTGCCTGTAAGCCTACAGGGCTCAGAGGAGGAAACCGAAAAGATCTGGGATTCGGACACTATGCTGTCCGAGGAGCTATGGCTGGACAATGAGAAGAACTACACTGCAGTCCAAAAGTCCAAGAAGGGCAGGAAGCACCAAGAGCTCCTGGCCCTGGCACTGGGGATGAAAGTGGGGGGAAGAAGTGCGTTGTTGTGGCAGCCTCTCAAACTCTTTGCCTATTCGCAGATCACCTCGCTGGTCCGAAGAGCAGCCCTCACTCAGAATGACAACCACTGCAACTATGAGAAAGCACATAATTTTAAGGTAAGTGCCCAATTTTATTATTTCTTAATGCCTTCTACTGCTTGCATATCACTGATAGTTAACCCCTCTGTGCTGGAACATAAGCAGCTGGTTACAGTGATTTCTTTTGGGCAGGAACAAGTGCTAAATGAACATTTCCATGTAAGAACATCATTTTGCTCCTTTACAGTTATTTAAACAAGCTGAGGCATAAGGCAGATCATCGCTTTTGTCTGGAATTTCTTGTTTAACCACAGTGGCCAACTTTCTTCCTTACTAATGCATCTTGCAGGAAGGAGTTATTGGCAGCCACTGACACAACCACATTAGCTCTGATCTTAACCCATGAGCTGCCATAGCAACATGGAAAAACGGAAAGGTATACAGATTCTTATCAAAGCCTTTTCAACTGCAAGACTGTGATTTGTCCATCAACGGTTCTGGCTTTTAATGCTGCCTAGAATACGAACGATACAAATGTAGACAGGTGATGCAAAGGAAAAAAAAATCATTATATAATATTTTTATTGTTATACATTATTTATATAGTGCCAACAGTTTGTGCACTGCTATACAAAATAAAAGGAAACAGTACAATACAATTCAAGAGCCCTGCTTATGAGAGCTTGCAATCTAAAAGGGATGGTATACTGTATATGTTCTTTGTAGGCAGTTGTTACATTATTAATGCACTATTGACCTGCCTATGACTATATATATGTGGAAAGAAGTAGTATGTACAGTATCTTAACTCTCATGAGTATTTTAAATAATTTATATAACATTTACATATGGCTCAAATGGTGTAAAACAATAGCATACTTGAATGTACTGTGCCGCTGTCAGGAAAAATGCAATGATTGATGAGAGTATCAATGTCCTATTATGATGACAGGGACATTATGTGGTTGACATCTAATGCACATGGCTTACAGTATATAAAGTTGTGTACTATGAGCAATTTATCTGAAATGTATTTGACATGTATAAACTGCATATCCATAATATATCAATGTCAATATGTTATATGAAAGCTGAGTAAAAGGCTTATGTCCAGTGATTGTTCTTTATATATGGCGTTTTGTGACATCTGCAAACTTTAAGAATATAAAGGGATTAATTGTGTAAGCGTTGTGACAATTAGGAGAACCTGTCCATCATAATAAAAAGCCATTTGGGCAAATAGAACTTAAAAAAAAACAGGAATCTGATTGGAGGATTGAAATTTATTACTAGTATGCTGAAACCCCACTGTTTAGTAGTTTATCACCTAATACTTTTAAAACATGTAAAATCTGACCATATTTGCACTTGATTAGTAAAGTATTACAAAAAGCAACACTATTTAAAGGGCAGTAAACCAAATTGTCCAATTAGTGGTGGTCTTTCACTGTTCTATTCTCATACTTCTGCTGTTAGGTTTCTATGGGTTACTGCAGTTTGTACATCATTATTGCTCTTTATACTGCTTTTACTGTACAAGTAATATGTCTATAAGACAAAAATGAATGCTAATTGTATACATTGCTAATATATGCCTGGAACACACTTTGCATTGAGCTTAATTAAGGACACAAATCATTTTGTTTCATTTTGCATCTTGTTCCGGTTGTTCTCTTCCCCCTCCGGGAGCGACGTATCTCTCTGAGGAATTATCAGACCGTTAACCGGCACACAGCTGTTTATATGTGTGAAGTTTTTTTTTTGCCTTTTCTGTCTGGGCCACATCTGAATCCACAGGGAAACCAGTCATACTTCTTATGAATAATATAAGAGCATATCTTTACAGGTGAAAACATTAAAAGAACATCATTATATTTGCAGAGTAACATAGGCCAGCATTGTAAAAATACAAGTTTATAGCTTTATTGTTATGGAATTTTTTTTTTCCTGTGTAGCTCATGCAAAACTGTTTGCATTAAGTACAAAGTACTTACAATAAAATAGGCGGCATTTAAAGTACATGTAAACTCTTAATGAATTACATTTAATTTGCTAAAGCACTGTGTAACATTACCAAGTGCCATGTTTTGTTTGTTTTTTATGTTATTATAATACTGTTTTTCCATTGTAACATCTCAATGCTGCTGATCTCCTGTAACTCGTTGTATCCACTTCCTGTCAACATGCATGTACTCCATAAACTGCTGCACTTACTTTTTTAAAGCTTAAAGCGGAGCTCCACCCAAAAGGGGAAGTTCCACTTTAAGGACTGCTCCCCATTAAGGATTGGCACCTTTGGGGGGCAAGGGGGGGGAGCTAGTACCCCAATTTGACAGGTTCTCGCTCCAACTTCCGGTCCGATCGCCTAGGTCCGATCGGAAGCGAAGGTGTCCTCCCTCCCTGTAGTCTTTTGGGACACGTGACAGATCCCAGAAGACTACAGGACCATTCATGAAGCGCAGCGCTGCTCGCACATGCGCAATGGATACCCGGCTGTGAAGCCACAAGCTGTCACAGCCGGGTGCCCACACTGAAGACGCCGGCCTCCTGGAATACAGGACAGCCGGTGAAACGGGCTGCAGGGGACACACCGCGGGACCGAGGGACAGGTAAGTGGCTATTTTTTAAAAGTCAGCAGCTACAGTTTTGTAACTGCTTACTTTTATTTTTTGACAGCGTGAGTGGAACTCCACTTTAAAGTATTTTTGACATGTGTACTGTAAAAATAATTCCCACAAATTAAGTATGTCCCATGTATCTAGGCTGCAGCGTTTTTATTCACCGCTGTATAGTGGAGTTAAAGTAGAATTCCTGCCTAACAATAACTATGTATAAAAATGCTCCCTCCCCTATCCTAATGCCTATGCCTGTATAAGAAAGATGTATATACTAACCTATTTTCGCTCTGGTCCGGTCATGTGATCAGGTTCCCCTGTGTCAGCTGCAGGGGAAAGGAGGGAGCACCGACAACAGCTGGAACATGGGAGCCTATGGGTGACGTCACCACTCCTGGAATTCCCTGCTGTGAAGTGCTCCCTCTCCTTCCCCGCTGCTGCTACTCGCTGGGATTGGGATCATGTAGTCAGACCAGATCTGGTTGAAAATAGGTAAGTATACACATTTTTTTTTTTACGCAAGTTAAGCAGCATAGGTTGCAGGAGGGGGGAGGGGACATTTTTTAAACCTAGTTAGTGGTAGGCAGGAATGCCACTTTAACACCGAACACCCGGACCAAGAATAGCAGTTCTCGATGGAGTGCACAGATCACAGTGGGCCACTCGCACTTTGGCTCCTCTATTTAGTGATCAGCTGCTAGGCATGCTGTGATTGGAGTGGCGGAGATTGTAATGTTCATTTGACTCCTATCCAGCCCCAGAGAGCCTTGCATTTGTTAAAAAGCATACAAGATGTTTGCTGAATGGAGAAGCTGGAATGTGAGTGGCCCGCTGTGATCTGAGTACTCCAGCTGGAACTGGAACCCTCAGCGCCATGACTGCACTGGGGTTAGTGAAAAGTCCTCCATTTGTTTATTTTAGGTGCTTAATTTATGGCCATCAAATTTCGCAGCTCTTTACATATATAGTGTAAATGCATATCAGTGCCTGCCCTCAAGGAGCATACAATCTAAGGTCCATAACTCACATTCACACATACTAGGGCCAATTTAGACAGGAGCCAATTAACCTACCAGCATGTCTTTGGAGTGTGGGGGGAAACCAGAGTACCTGTGGAAACCCAGACAGGCACAGGGAGAACATAGAAACTCCAGGCAGGTATTGCCATGGTTGGGATTTGAACCAATGACCCTAGTGCTGCTAGATTGAAGTGCGGATTGCTTAGACACTGTGCTGCAAATGTACATGCTGCATTAAAAAAAAGAGCGCCAAAAAAGCACCTCCTTATTGAAATGAATGGAAAATGCATCAAAAACTCTCCCGCGGCTGCATTTTTTGGTGCATTTTACATGCAGCATGGACCATGCTGCAAAAGACACCACTGGAAATGCAGCACAAACACAACAAAAGCTCATGCATTTTTACCGCATTTTTGCAACGAAGCCGCCTTGTGCATAGCACTGTAGCCTAGACAAATAAGACATACTTCATTGGTGTGAATTTATTATTGCAGTGTACATGTCAAAACATTGTTGCTGGCCAGAGTCCAGCGTTTTCTGATGGTGACAACAATGGATCATGTCTGTGCAATTTACATCATCATGGCTGCTTATAGTCTGCATGGGAGAGCATGTGACACAGTGACAATGAATAGAGCAATCTGGCGACAGGGACAGAGAAATGTCACTCTATAACAGGAATACATTCATCCTAAAAATAATAAATTATGTTAACATGTAAATATTACATGAGATTTTCATTAATGGATTAATTTCATTAACAATTGTGCGGTCTTGCAACGCTACACCAAAATGACATGTCCTTTTTTCCCACGAATTGAGCTTTCTTTTGGTGGTATTTGATCACCTGTGCATTTTTTATTTTTGCTCTATAAAAAAAAAAGTCCGACCATTTTGAGGAAAAAAACAATATTTTTGACTTTTTGCTATTAAACATGTCTAGTAAAAAAATGTTAAAAATCAAATTTCGGCATACATTTAGCCCAAAATGTATTCTGTCTTTGCTAGAAAAAAAATCCCAATACGTGTAAATTAAATGATTTATGTGAAAGTTTTAGCGTTTACAAATGGTGGTATAGATACTGGAATTTTTTTTTTTAATTTTTACTAGTAATTGTGACGATCAGCGACTTATAGCGGGACTGCGGTGGGCATTCTGACACTGGGAGGAACTGACTTGGTGTCACTGACATCCTCAGTGACACCAATACAGTGATCAGTGGTAAACAAAAGCACTGACACTGTACTAATGACACTGGGCAGGAAGGGGTTAACATGTGGGGCGATCAAAGGATTAACAGTGTGCCGTGTTCTGTTTTACATGTGTGTGTGCTTCACTGTAATCACACTGCTTTGGATGGCTGTGCTGTGCACAGCCATCCAAAACGGTGTGCACGAGCTGACAGGGAGGAGAACTGTATTGTTTACATACAGTTCTCCTCCCTGTCAGAAGTGCTTGGCAATTACCGGCCGCCGGCAAGTAATCACTGGCCGCAACCCGGTGCCTCGCACGTGCCCCCTACCAGGAAATGCAAAATCACGTATATATACGTGATTTTGTGCACATGTGCTGCCCTGTAGAAGTATATCTGCTATAGGGCAGTCGGGAAGCAGTTAATAATGTAAATCATTACATTTCCACTGCTGAACTTTCCATTTAGAAATGCTTGTTGCTTTTGGATATGCGTTCATTCATTAATCTACTCGGTAACTATGGTCAATATTCCCAAAGACACTCCACAAGTTACTCAATGAACTTGTGGACAATGTCCCGAAATCCATGCAAACTTTGGTACATTTCATGTTCCTAGCCGATAAGATAGCTATTGCTACTGCTCGGAAAAGCCCCGTGATTGATTTGGCCTTAATGAAATGGAAACTAACCTGGATCATGTGAGGTGAAAAACTAGTCAGGTGTTCTACGGGATAAACAACCCCATTTTGATAAAATATGGCATCCCTGGTTATCCTACTCGCAGGTACCAGACACTTAAGATCGTCACCGAGTTGATGGCGGGGCAGATTTCTCGAACGGGTGTATACCTTCTGTACTAGTCTCCCCTTCTTTTTTTCTTTCCTTCCTTTTCTCTTTCTTCTCTCTTGACTTTCTTCTGTGTATTTTTTTTGTATTACTTACATTGGTACAATATTGGTTTGTATTAGAGCCCTCTACTCAAGGTTCAAGAATAGTCTAGATTACAAGGGTACTTCACCCCCCAGGTGGAAGAGAGTATGTTGTACTTGAACTGATTGTAGTGTTATTACATCCTCTTCCCCCCCCCCCCCCCGTTAGCCCTCATATCACTCATTTTGGCCACCTATCTATAAATCTTATGTCTGTAAACGTTTCATTTTGATCAATGCTTCGGTGCTTTTGTACTGCTTTATTTCAAACTCCATAAAAAGATTGAAACAGAAGTGCTTGTTGCTTGGCTGTCATGCTGATCCTTTGCTCTAATTCTTTCTAAATAATTGACCTGGCACAAGTTTGTAGACCAGATGTTAGGACTTTACTGTGTTTTCACTGACTACACATTGTAATTTTGAAGTCAGAGAGAGACAGGCAAACTGCATTATCTAATTACTGTAGGTATTCAGATTGGTTGCACCACTAGTATGACTAACTGTAAAACGATTCTCCAGGAAACTGATAAAATTCCCACTTGCAGTATCATAGAAGAGGGTGCTGTTCAGTGACTTATAGCCCTCAGTTCAATTAACTCTAGGGCTGTGTAACACCTGAGACCTTCTCTGAAATCAGCCACACTAACGTCAACCATAGACAGATCAAATCTCGGCCGGTCCATCAGGGACTGGCTGAGATTCGAACCATGTATGGGCAGGCTGAATGTATCTATCAACTTTGGTACAACCAGCCTGTCCGATTTTTACATACGATTATTGCTAGCGACTAGCAATAATCACTGTGTTCTCCCATCGGGGATGGCTCCTCCCATCGGGAGAACACAATGGCTCTACGGGAGGGATTCCCCCATCAACATTGACTGTGTTGATTGGGCAATCTAGCAATTTTCTATTTCCCATGGTTGCAGGAAAGAAAATCTCTCCATCTATGGCCTGCCTAAGGCAAAGTGATTGTTAGCTGATGCCTAGAAATCTGTTGCAAACTATTAATAACTGCAACCAGTGGTGTATTTAGATTTTGTGCTGCCCTAAGCAACATAAAAATCGTCTGCCCCCACACGGACACTGACCAACACTACCACCCCCCTTCCCCCTCCCGCAGAGAGAGCCTGACATTGACCAACAACACCCCTGCCCCCCACCTGGAAGAGCCTTGCATTACTTTAAAGCTCCAAACATCCCTGGGAATGATAGTCAGGCTCTTCATATACCATCAAACAGCCCGCAGCCTCTCTTGGATCCCACCTGGTTCCCATGGTGTGTGTGTCCCTTTTTCCATCCCTTCATCTTGGGGGAGGTGCTGCCCCCCTGCAAAATGCCACCCTAGGCAAGTGCCTTGTGGTAAATACACCTCAGACTGCAACACCACTTTGCCTAGCAACCTGTTGGTTTCTGTATAGAAGCTTTTAGATGGAGACTCCTAACAAACACAGCCCTTGGCTCTCCTGTGAAAAGTAGTGGGCTAAGGGCTATAAATTACATTTTCCAATGTTAGTAAGTAGGAACATTTGAACACTTTCCTAGAGAACATTTTTTTACATAAATGGATGCTTCTACAGCGGTGTGTTCATCATACAGCAATTTCCTTATCTAGTGAATGCACCACAACTGCACTAATATTGCACTGCCCACCCTTTACTTTAGTATAATATATATATATAGCACATTTATGCAATATCCCTTGATTGCTGCATTGCACTGCATGGTATATGCACCATTGCATAAATGCTTTCATAAACCATTTATTTTTTACAGGTATTTATATAGTGCTAACATTTTTTCTAAGAACTTTACATTCACATTCGTCCCTGCTTGTAATCCAACGGTTTACTCACTGTGCATGGTAGATCAGTACTGTGCCCAAGTATGCCTGTCCCTCCGTCCCTACTCCCATGCTGGTTTGTCCTCACACTTGAAAGGAAGCGTACTCCAGCATGCTCACGTCTTCCCCTCTGCTAGTGAGGTCACCGTGATCCATCCTGTGCTCAATGATCTATGGTGAGTTTTGTGCTTAGGCATGGCTGGCACTCACACTGGAGCAAACCATTCCAGACTTCAAGTGCCCCAGACCACCTGTTCCATGCCTTCCCATTCATGGTTTGGAGCTCTCAGGGCTGGTTCACACCAGAATATGGTGTTGGAAAGGTGAGGTCCATGCACATTTCCCGCACCACATTCAAATACCTTTTGAGATCTGCTCTGGGTGCTAATACATTGCTTAACAGTACCCTAAACGCAGATTACAAATGCAGCATGTTTTTGGACACCAGACCGCATTATACCACAGTATCATGTGATTTGGCGCGGTGGGGTTTTCAAAACCGTGCATGCACTACGTTGTGTGCTGTCTGATGCAATTTGCAGCTCATTCAAATGAACGGGCCACCATATCGCTCGGCAGGGGATTGCACAGGAATGTGGACTGCATTCCTGTGTGATTCTGGTGTGAAATGGCCCTAACACTACCCAAGTGAACTGGACTAAAGCTGACAATACACAAGTCAAATTTTGTAAAAAAAAATTTCATTCTGAGAACGTTTGTTCAATTTTCTGACCATTAGTGGGGTCAGATTGATGACCAGTTTAAACCGCAAAATGTGATGGATCAGGATGGAATGATTTTCTCGAATGAACAAATTTCTAACCATGCATGTGTTATTCTTTTAGTAATGTCCTTTTGTTCCAAAATGTTCAAAACAACAAAACAAACAAAATTTTTTACCTTCAAATGACATTCAAGTCATCGAATGTCCAAAGAATTTTTGTATGAATGTTTGTACAAAAGTTCAAAATCTACTAGTGTATGGCCATCTTAAAGCGGAGTTCCACTCACCGTGTCAAAAAATAAAAGTCAGCAGTTACAAAAACTGTAGCTGTTGACTTTTAAAAAACAGCCACTTACCTGTCCCTTGGTGCCGTGGTGTGCCCTGTGCAGCCCGTTTCACTGGCTGTCCTGCATTCCAGGAGTTCGGCATCTACAGTGTGGGCACCCGGCTGTGATAGCTTGCGGCTTCACAGCTGGGTACCCACTGCACATGTGTGGGTAGCGCTGCGCTTCATGAATGGTCCTGTAGCCTTCAAGGACCTGTCACGTGTCCCAAAAGACTACAGGGAGGGAGGACACCTTCCGCTAGGCGATCGGACTGGACGTGGGAGCGGGTACCTGTCAAATTCGTGTACCCGCTCCCCCCCCCCGCCCCCAAAGGTGCCAATCCTTAATGGGGATCGGGGTAGCAGTCCTTAAAGTGGAACTTCCCCCCTTCCCCTTTTGGGTGGAGCTCCGCTTTAAGGGAGTGAACACCTAGTGTGCCTGGTTAAAACGCCTAGTGTGAGCACACCCTAAGGTTTATAACTCACATGCATACACATACTTGCTAGGACCAATTTAGACAGGAGGCAATTAATCTACCAGCATGTCTTTGGCGTGTGGGAGGAAGCCAGAGTACCTGGAGGAAACCCATGCAAGCACAAAGAGAACATGCAAACTCCATGCAGACAGTGCTCTGGGATACTGACTGGGGGCCCCAGTGCTGCAAGCAGAAGGGCTAAACACTAAGCCACTGTTCTGATTCTTGAGCTATGGAAAACCTTTACTCTTGAACGTTCAGTCCTTTTTAACCATTTGTGGACTGCTCAACCGCAATGTACCGTGGACAGGAAGCCCGTGTAAGCTCAATGACGTACTGGCACGTTGCTGCTTGCTTCATTGTTTAGGGCATGTGCATGTGCGTCTTCCACCGACACCCACTGTGATTGTACACAGCGGGAGTCTGTCAGCAGTTCCTGGCCAATGATTCATGGCCAGGGCCTGCTAATCTGCTGTGTCCAATCACAGCCCAGAGCCCTGTGTTGACAATCAACACAGAGCTCTGTACAGAGGGAACGATCTCTGTTTCTCATCCATTCTCATCAGGGATGAGAAACAAACAGATGTCCTAGTAAAAGCAGCACTTAATGCACACATTACATATTGTTAGGCACACATTTAAAACCTTGATCGCCCTAGATGTTAACCCCTTTTCTGCCAGTGTCATTAGTGCAGTGACAGTGTATAGTATTATCATTAATCACTGTATTAATGTCTCTGGTGATGTCAGTGGAAGTCAGTCAGTTCCCCTCAGTGTCAGATTGCCCTAGGCACTATCGCAGTCCAATTATAAGTCTCTGAGCACCGCCATTAGTAGTAAAAAAAAAATAGATACAAATTCCAATTTACAGCAGGTACAATAAGTATTGAACACATCACCAGTTTTCTAGGTAAATATATTTCTAAAGTTGCTATTGACATGACATTTTCACACATATTGGTAACAACCCTTGTAATTCATACATACAAAGTAACCAAAACAAATAAGTTCAGAAATTAAGCTATGTGTAATAAAATTAAATGACACAGGCAAAAAGTATTGAACACATGAAGAAAGGGAGGTGTAAAAAGGCATGGAAAGCCAAGACACCAGCTGAAATCTATCAGTAATTAGCAATCCTGCTCCTTGTCAGTGCAAATTAATATCAACTGGTCCAATCTCAACTAATGGCCTATAAAAAGGTGTCTTAATTACCAAGGTGTCACACAAGAAACATCTTGTGATGGATAAAAGCAAAGTGCTCTCTCAAGACTTTCACAAGCTTATTGTTGAAAAACATACTGATGGCATTGGTTACAGAAGGATTTCTAAACTTCTGAATGTTCCAGTGATCACTGTTGGGGCCATAATCCGGAATTGGAAAGAGCATCATTTCACCATAAACTGGTCATGACCAGGTGCTCCTTGCAAGATTTCTGAGGAGTGAAAATAATTTTCAGAAGAGTTGTCCAAGAGCCAAGAACTACCTGTGGAGAGCTTCAGAAATACCTGGAATTAGTAGTAAGTAATGCACTCAACCGTCACAGCCTGTATGCACGCTTACCATGCAAGACTCCATTGCTGAAGAAAAAGCATGTTGAAGCTCGTTTAAAGTTTGCTGCACAACATTTAGACAAGACTGTGAAATCCTGGAAGAATGTATTCTGATCTGATGAGACCAAAATTTAACTCTTTGGATGCCATAATACACACCATGTTTGAAGGTCAAATGTCACTGCGCATCACCCCAAAACACCATACCAAGGCTACGTTCACACTAGCATTGTGTGCAGGTGGCAGAGAGGCGTTTGGGAAGCGTTTTTAACGCTTCCCAAACGCCTCTGCCAATTCTGCACATTACAGCACATGGTGCTGTTCTAACGGGAGCGTTTGCGTCGCGGCAAAACGGTCGCCTCTGGTCGAGTCAGAAGGCGTTGAAGCCTCCTATTCTCGTCTATGGTGCCGCTCCGCAAACGCCCAGCCGGCGTTTGCGGTGCGGTTGCGACGTGGTTGCGGGGCATTTGCGGAGCGGTAACACCACTCAAACTGCATTATAGGCGTTTGTGGGGCATTATTAACGCTAGGCAAATGCCTAAACCTAAACCGCGCATGCGGCGTTTGGGGAGCATTTGCCGAGCGTTAAAAACGCTCTGCAAACGCCGGTCCAACGCTTGCCAAATGCTATAGGGGCATTTGGCAAGCGTTGGTAAAACAGCCAAGTGTGATCGAGCCCCAACAGTGAAGTTTGGAGGTGGGAACATCATGGTGTGGGGCTGTTTCTTAGCATACGGTACTGGCAAACTTCATGTGGTTGAAGGAAGAAATGGAAAAATTTACCAAGACATTCTTGATAAAAATCTGCTGCCATCTACCAAGATGATGAAGATGAAACGAGGGTAGACAGTTCAGCAAAAACATTATCCCAAACACAAAGCCAAGGAAGCTCTCAAATGGTTTCAAAGAAAGAAAATAAAGCTGCTAGAATGGCCCAGCCAATCACTTGACTTGAATACAATAGAAAATCTATGGAAAGAACCAAGATATGAGTTCATAGACGAGGCCCACAGAACCTTCAAGATTTGAAGACTGTATGGAAGAATGGGCCAAAATCACACCTGAGCAATACATGCAACTAGTTTATCCATATGGGAGGCTTCTTGAAGCTGTCATTACCAACAAAGGATTTTGTTTGAAGTATTAAATTTCAGTTAGCGTGTTCAATACTTATATAACTTTATAACTTTCACGCACACCAATCAATTTACACTTATTGGGATTTTTTTTTACCAAAGGCATACATACTAGAATACATTTTGGCCAAAATTTGTAAAGAAATTTTGTTTTTTTTTCTTTTTTTATTGCATATGTTTTATAGCAGAAAGTAAAAAAAAAAAATTTTTTTACATTTTCGGTCTTTTTCTGTTTATATTGCAAAAAAACACCCAGTGGTAATCAAATACCAACAAAAGAAAGCTCTATTTGTGTGGTAATAAAAATTATACAAATTTAGTTTTGGTACAGCATTGCATAACCGTGCAATTACCAGTTACAGAAGTGCAGTGCCGAATAGGAAAAAATGGTCACAAACCATCTGAAGCTCAAGTGGTTAAATGTACAGAAAAACACAAAACCTTTCCGCTCTGTAGAAGAAGCCTCCACATTGTGAGTATAACCGCGTTGTACATCTGTCAATAAATGCCAGACTGTCTTGTGCAATATAACCATTTGCTGTGTTCATTAATCTTCACATGAAATGAGAAGGTCTGCGTAACATAATATCCTGATTTTTGCTCGGAAATCTCACACAGGATGTAAATAGTTGTAACCAAGAGTAGAAACAAATCCACCATCACTTTTCATTACACTATTGATCAATCTCTCTCAAATGAGATTTATTGGTTCCAAACAAGGAATGCCCCGTCACTCGGCCCAAGTTTCCTTTTCTTCTGCTCATATTCTGGAAGAGGTAATTGCTGCACTGGAAGTGTGTGAGAATATTCACATTTTGAACTTTCTTTTTGATAGGTCCTCTAGTTGTACCCAGTATAAACATCTAGTTTATCAACATTACATTCATTTTATTATTCTCACAGAATTAAAACAGAATATTTAAAGTGACCCTGTCATTAGAGCAAAATTTAAAGCCAGTCCTGCATTCCTATAAAAGTAGACCAGACATACTCAACTTTCCTGCTGCTTGTGCCACTGGACTTTGTTCTGATGATGAGAAATCTGTCAAAGTTTGCAGAGAAACTGACACCTCCTGGAATGTCAAATTTCCTGGGTCCCCTGCAAATCCCACTAGTTACCAGTGCTGACTCCACCCATTACATAATACAGAAATATGGAGGTCAGAGAGACGAGGCAGTGATAAAGATTAACTAGAGTCAGTTTCTCTTTGGACTTAGGAGAAGATTTCTCAGCATCATCGGGGAGTTCAGTGGTGTAATAAGCAGGAAAGGTGAATATGCCCTTTTCTATACAGGTATGCATAGGTTTTACATTTTGCTATAGTGACAGAGCTGCTTTAACCACTTGCCTACTGGGCATTTTTACCCCCTTCCTGCTTTCAGCGCTGTCGCACTGTGAATGACAATTGCGTGGTCATGCAACACTGTACCCATATGAAATTTTTATCTTTTTTTTCACACAAATAGAGCTTTCTTTTGGTGGTAATTAATAACAACTGGGTGTTTTATCTAAACAAACAAAACAAGACCAAACATTTTGGGGAAACAAAAACATTTTTATTAGTTTCTATTATAAAATTTTGCAAACTTTTACTAAATTTTCTCCTTCACTGATGTTTGTTGATGAGGCTGCACTGATGGGCACTGATAGGCTGCACTGATGAGTCACTGGTCGGCATTGATGAGGCTGCACTGATGAGGCGGCACTGATAGGCAGAAATGATGGGCACTGATAGGTGGCACTGACTGGCAGTAGTGATGGGCACAGATTAGCAGTGCTGATGGACACAGATTGGCAGCACTATTGAGCACAGAGTAGCATCATTGCTGGTCACAGATTAGCAGCACTGTTGGGCACTGACTGCAATTGATAGGCAGCACTGATGGGCATTTTTGGGACTGCACTGATAATCTGTGCCCCGATTATCAGTGTAGATATCTCCTTTCACACTTGCCGGTTATCGGCAGTACTTTCCTCACGCTGTCAGTGTGAGGAAAGTACTGCCAATAATAAGCAGGTGTGTTTATATCGTGATCAGCTGTGATTGGACACAGCTGATCACGTGGTAAAAGGTCACTATGATTGGCCCTTTACCGTGACATGTGATCAACTGTGTCCAAAGCACACAGCGATCACAAAGAGTGCTGGTTGCTTCCATGTGATACCCAGTCACATGTAAGAAAAAAAAAAAAACAGCATTTTTGCTTGCACATAAATGGATGATGGAAGTCAACAGACTTTCCCCTCATTTACTAAACTCTGGCACATCTGCACTTGCAAAGTGCATAGTATATTTGCCTGTATACGTCATACGGTTCGGTGTGGCACTTCAATACCCAGATTCACATATAGCCTTCCCTACCTGAGGAGAGTACAGTAATCCCTTGGTGCTCAGAAGCTACCTATCAAACATGCAGATGTCCCTGAGGCACACGTTATACATCATATTTACAAAAGAATCTGAGTTTTTCATTTGCTGTCTGTGTTACCATTGAGAGATTTCCCTGCATTGCCTGTTGCCACAACTAAATTAGTGGAAATCCATGCTTGCACATAGATAGGAATGCTCGGCATGATGCCCAAAGGTAATGCAGATGCATCATTTCAGTCATTTAGTATAGGTACTTATATACAGTAGCACTGTCAATTTACATAGCACTTTACATATACTGTATATTGTACACTCACATCAGTCCCTGCCCTCAAGGAGTGTACAATCTACGGTCACTAACCTTCATGCATATACTAGGGCCAATTTAGACAGGAGCCAATTAACCTATCAAGCGTGTCTTTGGAGTGTGGGAGGAAGCCAAAGTAGACCCAAACAGGGACAAGAAGAACATACAAACTCCAGGCAGGTAGTGCCAGTGTTGGAATTTTAACCAACAACCCTACTGCTGCTACGTGGAAGTGCTAACCACTTAGCCACTGTGCGTTTGCTTCCCAGTCACACCTGAGCATTTTGTAGCATGTTTCCCCCACACCTGACTGCACTCAGTGGGCAGAATCCTGTTGTTTGTAGTTGTGCTAGTTCACATTTCATTGTAGCTCAACACCCTACACATGAGCTTATGTTTGAGTGCATTCAGAAAGTTTTGGCCCCATAGACTTTAATGGGAGTGTCTGTAAATGCCCGGAGAACTGCTTTTCTCTTCCCATTGCCCAGCCAAGGAAACAAAGGCTTGAAACTTGCTACATGGGTGAATGTGAAAATGTGAATTGCAGCATTCAACGTATAATAAAATGATTAAAACATATCAAAAAATGATATAGTACAAAATAACAAATGAATGTCTGTGAGAACAAATGGTGCAAACCAAAAATGAATAAAATAAAAAAGTGTTGAAATAATGTCCATCCACCACCATAAAAGTGCTCTTGCTTGTAGTAAAACAACTCCAATTTATATATTTATATATGCCATCACCGCCTCCCAGTGAATTGAAAACTCACCAGAAATGATGACTGCCACTACAAAAACATAAACGCCTGTATACTTAAGCAGGACTGCATGTAACTTGATGTGCAGTTCTGTGAATACGTGTTATTCTGTCTAGCTGGGCTGTTTTGAAATAAAGCTTGCCAGGAGCAAAAAATACTTCCAATAGTGTTGTATTAGATAATGAGTGAATATAAATGCATAACACCAAAGAGCATATAGAGAAACTGTCTGCTTACATGAACAGCCCCTGCCAACAAGGGATCACGCATTGGTGTGACATCAGCACTGAAAACTCCTCCCCAACGCGTTTCGTCCAATCGGACATTATTGATCCCGGGTTGGCAGCGGCTGTTCATGTAAGCTGACAGTTTCTCTATATGCTTTTTGGTGTTATGCATTTATATTCACTCATTACCTAATAAATACTACACTATTGGAAGTATTTTTTGCTCCTGACGAGCTTTATTACACCACAGCCCGGCCAGACAGAATGACACGTATTCACAGAATTCCATGTCAAGATATATGAAGTCCTGCTTAAGTATACGGGTGTTTATGCTGTTGTAGTGGCAACCATCATTTTTGGTGAGTTTTCAATTCACTGGGAGGCGGTGATGGCATATATAGATTGGAGTTGTTTTTACTACAAGTAAGAGCACTTTTATGGTGGTGGTGGATGGACATTATTTCAACACTTTTTTTTTATTTTATTCATTTTTGGTTTGCACCATTTGTTCTCACGGGCATTCGTTTGTTATTTTGTATTATTAAAACATATCAAAAAATGATATAATACAAAATAACAAATGAATGTCCGTGAGAACAAATGGTGCAAACCAAAAATGAATAAAATAAAAAAAAGTGTTGAAATAATGTCCATCCACCACCACCATAAAAGTGCTCTTACTTGTAGTAAAAACAACTCCAATCTATATATGCCATCACCGCCTCCCAGTGAATTGAAAACTCACCAAAAATGATGGTTGCCACTACAACAGCATAAACACCCATATACTTAAGCAGGACTTCATATATCTTGACATGCAATTCTATGAATACGTGTCATTCTGTCTGGCCGGGCTGTGGTGTAATAAAGCTCGTCAGGAGCAAAAAATACTTCCAATAGTGTAGTATTTATTAGGTAATGAGTGAATATAAATGCATAACACCAAAAAGCATATAGAGAAACTGTCAGCTTACATGAGCAGCCGCTGCCAACCCGGGATCAATAATGTCCGATAATGTCCGATTGGACGAAACGCGTTGGGGAGGAGTTTTCAGTGCTGATGTCACACCAATGTGTGATCCCTTGTTGGCAGGGGCTGTTAATGTAAGCTGACAGTTTCTCTATATGCTCTTTGGTGTTTTGCATTTATATTCACTCATTATCTAATACAACACTATTGGAAGTGTTTTTTGCTCCTGGCAAGCTTTATTTCAAAACAGCCCAGCTAGACAGAATAACACGTATTCACAGAACTGCACATCCAGTTACATGCAGTCCTGCTTAAGTATACAGGCGTTTATGTTGTTGTAGTGGCAGTCATCATTTCTGGTGAGTTTTCAATTCACTGGGAGGCGGTGATGGCATATATAAATTGGAGTTGTTTTACTACAAGCAAGAGCACTTTTATGGTGGTGGATGGACATTATTTCAACACTTTTTTTTATTTTATTCATTTTTGGTTTGCACCATTTGTTCTCACGGACATTCATTTGTTATTTTGTATTATATCATTTTTTGATATGCTTTAATCATTATTTGTTGAGCGCTGCACTTCACATTTTCAGTTCGTATATAGGATTTTATACTACCTATTTGTGTCAGATACTTTGTATCACCAGTCAGCGTGGATATTGCTTATTTTATTTTACATGGGTTCATTTGTTTGCACAAAGCATGTAAAAGCAGGTCTTTACATTCACACAAATCGGAAATCGAAATCGCTGTGTTTACACTCTGCTCAGGTGTGAATGCAGGTTTAGGCCTGTTAAGGGCCCATGCAAGGTGAATCTGCTGCTTTAACACAGTGTTTATAAATGCACATTAACAGGCACGGTACAAAGGGCAAAGGTTTGAATCGGCCATCATAAGTAGTCCATTCCCTGCAACCAGTACAAAATCTGGAGTTTCACTACTATGACAGCTACAATATGTTACTTTTATTGTGTTATAATGTATACATGCAAAGAATCCTACACGTGACCTGGTTTATTGTTCTTTGGAAAATGATTTTGCTCTCAGCATAGTTTGCAGTTTATTGCTGTGGCCTATCTAGTTCCTAGGAAATGCCTATAAGTCTATTTGATGACTCAGAAAGCAGGATCAGCCTCAGTGCTTTGTGTAAATTTGGCCCCCATCACAACATTAACATCCTGCCAGCGTCACTGGGTTTAAAGTGACTTGTGTGGGCGATGAACTTAAGATATGCAGGACTTTTCAACATTAGGGAGACTAACATATTGCAAAATCAAGAGATTACTAGGAAAAAAGTATCATTTCCGACTAAATATTTAGGTAATTCACCACTGTGTGGATTTCATTGTACCAATTAAAGGAGCACTCATATCAGACATGGCAGTTTTGCTTTTGGAATGACTCAGTGAAGCCTACCTATACAATGGCTTTAAACCCTAAGCTTGTTTTTTTTTTTTTTTTTTAAATCAGCAGAAGAGACTGTACTTTAATTCAATGAGGAGTGTCCCTTGTACTGTAGCTGCTGTCTTACTATAAATTTTCAGTCCTCTATCCCCGCCCATACCAGCAGGGGTTAATACAGCCACTGGACCTGTCATAGGCACTTGTCAAGAGTGATGACTATGCCTGCATTTTCTGCACCACTATTGCCTGGAAAAAATGGGACAAGCTTTTCCTTCTATCTGTTGGCTAATAGAGGAAATGTCTTGTTATTCAGGGCTTTCCTTGAATCTTGGACCTTTTGGTACTGGTTTCCTTTTTATGTATTAGAAGAAAGCCTACTTTTCCCTGCTAGAAAGCCACTTATATGTAGTAAGTATATTTTTGTCTTTTTATGGCCAAGACTTGGGTGTATTAAACAGTAAATTAAGGGTGTAGCGGTTATGGGGACTGCAGATAGGAATCCTAAGGAAAATCTGTTGGTAATGCCAAGATGAATAAGCTGTCTAAAGGACAGTGTAGAAGGCATCTCTATGTGCTTGCTTGTAGCCTTTGCTTATTTGCAAAACATACCCGAAACTCAAAAATCTGGTGCACTTGGTTATGCAAACTGCAAATGGAGCTGCTTGATAAGTTGCACTTTAGCCTGATTACTCCCTACACCAAAATACCCTATTGATCAAATGTTGCCCATCGCATTAGGTGTCAATGCAGAGTTTCAGGAGGTGGAAGTGGCCAAAAAATGACCATCTGGGTCCTGTGCTTCTGTTGATCATAGTTGGAGGCACTGACCATGGACTTTTGTTCATCTTGTTACATCTCCCCTCCTTGCTACCCTCCTGTCTGCCATCGGCGAGTGACCCTTTGTCTCCTCCACAGCTCTTGGGTCAGGCCTTCTCAGGGAGATCTCCCATATTCATGTTTGTACATTTGAGTTCTGTTAGCAACTGGATAATAGAGTAAACTTAGGTGCTGGGTCTTCAAGGGCACTCTGAAAGTACCCTGAAGCTGCATGTGAGACGCCTGCTGTATGGTCCCAGTGAAGTTTATCCACTTTAACATCCCCTGGAAAGTTTCCAGTCTGACTTCATTTAGGCTGGAAAACCCCTTTAGAAACTCCATGGGAAAATATTTTCAGAAAGTCCATTCTGAAAGTCAGTACTCAAAGTACTTGGTCATTCTGATGAAACTTAAACATTTTATAGGTAAACTTGATCCAGGGAATATCCAATTGCCTCTCGGGAGATCAGGAAGGAATTATTTTCCCTGCAGGAGCAAATCAGATCATGCTTTGCTGCGTTTCTTTGCCTTCCTCTGGATCAACTGTGGGTATGGGCTTTAAAAAATTTTTTTTTTTTTTCTTCAATGGTTGAACTGGATGGACTTTTGTCTTTTTTCAGCTAGACTAACTATGTATGTCACTATGTAAAAACGATATACAGTCTTGCCTGAGCATCATAAAAAATGTTTGTGTGCTGCAGAACAACATCTGCAGGCATTTTTGGAATTTTACGTCAATTGTGTTCTTCATGGGAAGAATGGACATGATTTTCACAAATTCTGACCCATGCACATCCCCCAAGAAACCGTTTATTAGATGCTTCTTTTTACACTAATTAAAGCTATTTGTACATAATGAATCATGGTACAGGAAATTGTACAAACTTGCTGCAAGCACAGCAAGAGATCATTGAAGAGTAGCTGATTACTAATACTATGGTCTTTTTAAACGTTATGAATGCATTTGTTATGCCTTCTATTGTACATCTTCCCTTATAATCCCAATATTTGTCTTGTGTTTTCAGTGTCCACTTCCATGCTGGAACACACAGTGATGTCTCAGACATTATTGTCTATTGTACAAGCATACCAATAATGGGTGATTTGATGGCTGTCGGGAGGCTCTCTATAAGAACTTGAAAAGCTATTCACATGTTATGAAGGAAACATTTGTCCATATGGGTCTTGTTACAGTTTTCTTGGGTAAATAAAATGTGTACAAGCTAATAAATGTAATCTGAAGTCTTTACATTCCAGACAGTGCAGATGGTCAGGAGTAGATATAATTGCTAAGGCAGCAGCATTCCTTCTTATAATAGGTCTGGGAGAAGGACAGACATATACACTTTTATGTTTGGATCTTGTACAATACAAGATATAGGTCCATATTGTGCAAGGATGACTGTGCATGAACTCCGACTCTATTTAGGATTGTTCCAGATTGTATCTTTATATTCCAGAAGGTGCAGATGCTCAGAAGTAGATAGAATTGCTAAGGCTCAGTCAGGTCTGGGAGAAGGACAGACGCATACACATATGTATTAATGTTATTGGAGAGGAAGCCCTGTACAAGACTCCATACTCCATACCTTGAAGGGATGATAGCTCATAAACCCCAAACAACTCTTTTCAGTATCTTTCCATATTGCATTTACAGTATTTCTATTTACAGTATATTCCAAGCAGTGCATATGATTAGCAGTAGCTATTGTTGCTAAGGCAGACTGCTTTATGGCAGTTCTGGGAGGACAGACACATACACGTATTTATGAGTTGCATTAGTTAAGAGGTCCTGTACCATATACAAACTACAAATCCATACTGTAAAGGGCTGATAGCTCATTAACCCCCCAAAACGCTATCCAGTTTCATTCCATATTGTATCGTTATATTTCAGACAGCCCAGAGGGTCCAGAGTAGATATAATTGCTAAGGCAGAAGCAGACCTTCTTTTGAGAGGTCTGAAAGAAGGACAGAGACATACTCCTATAATATGTATTGATCCTATTGGTGAGGAAGCCCTGTACAATTTAAACTACGGGTACACATCTAGAAGGGATGATAGCTCATAAATACCAATCAACTCTTTACAGGATCATTCAGTATTGTGTGTCTTTATATCTCAAACAGTTCAGATGGTTAGCAGTAGATATAATTGCTAAAGCAGCAGTGGTCCTGCTTATGGCAGGTCTGGGAGAAGGACAGACAAATACACAAATGTGTATATTGTATTGGTGAAGAATCCCTGTAGCATATAAAATCTACAAGTCCATACTATGAAGGGCTGATAGCTCATTAACCTCGAACAACTCTATCCAGGATCATTCAGTATGGTACAGCAAGTCCCCTATTTAGAAATGAGTTCCGTTCTGGGAGTGTGTTTGTAAGTCCAACAAAGATCAGCACTTTTAGACAGTGGCTGTGAGTTGTGATCGGTGTGTCCTGGCAGGGGAAGTCCCCCTGTAAGAACACAAAGGCACAGTGGAGGAGATCAACTCACCAACATTGCTTGTGCTGGTACGGCGATCTGTCAGGGTGTATGTACCCAGTTTTACATGATTGGACTTGCAAGCACATGTTCTCATCTTTGAAAGTTTGCAGCTTGAACATTCGTATGTAAGGGATGGGAGTATGTATAATTGCGAAGGCAGAGCAGGCCTACTGATGACAGGTCTGGTAGAAGGACAGACACATGCACATATGCATTGATCCAACTGGTAAGAAATCCCTGTAAAAAATAAACTATAGGTCTATATCTAGAAGGGATGATAGCTCATAAACCCCAAACAACACGTTCCAGGATCATTCAGTATTGTATCTCTATATATATTCCAAACCGTTCAGATGGTTAGCAGTAGATATAATTGCTAAGGCAGTCCTGCTTATGACAGGTCTGGGAGAAGGACAGATCCATAGACATAAGTATGGATATATTGGTAAAGAAGCCCTGTATTGTAAGAATTCCTGTACCAAATGCAAGCTATAAGTCCATACCTCTATTTAGGATCATTCTGTATTGTTTCTTTATATTTCAGACAGTACAGAGGGCCAAGAGTAGGTATTATTGCTAAGGCAGCAGCAGATCTATTTATGGAAGGTCTGGGAGAAGGACAGACACAGACAAATCTTATTGGTGAAGAAGCCCTGTACCATACAAACTATAGATTCATACTGTGAAGGGATGATAGCTCACTAACCCAAACAACTCTGTTCAGGATCGCTCAATACTGTGGCTCTATCTAGGTGGAAATTACTTGTTTTATTTATTTATTGATTTGCATGTCTCTTCCCTCAGTTCCTAAAGCAAAGAATAAATGCACTGGACGTAAAGCTATGCAAATATATTCCGTAAAACTATGCCAAATACTGTAAATTATTTATATTTGAGACACAAGGCAAACAAGAATTTCTGCACAGTGTGTATTTTAACTTCATATAAATGTAGAAGTTTAAGAGTCCCTATGGTAACAGCTGAATTTTTTTAGGTTGCTGAATAAACAAAGTTGCCACATAAAACTAGTTTCAAAGTTTCCGAGGCTGTCTGAATTCCCATGTGGACGCGTCTTGTGGCTCACAAGGAATGATCCAAATAGCAGTTTGATAATAACTGGTTGCTCTTTTTAAGTAAAACACAGCAGACAAGCAATGTTTAGCATGACTTGTGGTCAATGAATGTGTATGTTTTATGGCAGAAAAAGTATGACATAATAAATCTAGAAATGTAATCTCTTTAACCGTTTAGGACCAAAGGATGTTTAAATGGGATATCTAGGATGGCTAGGAATCCCCTGATGATTACCTTCTTTGTACAATTCCTGCAATTTCCAGATTGCAAATTTCATCTGCAGAGCTCCCTACTGGTAAAGTCTTGTACTGCACTTCAACCATACTATGCATTGATGCTTCACATGTACAACTATGGGATTGATTTACTAAAGGTAAACAGACTCACTTTGCAAGGCGATTATTCTTTAGCTTAATGAATGTGGCAAAATTATTTTTGCAAAGAATACCCAAATCACAAGCAAAGAAAAAGAACACTGATTTTGCTTGCACTTGCTTGAATGATAAAAGTCAGCAAAGATTCACATCATTCGTTATGCTACGTGAAAGTTCCCTTGCAAAGCAAACAGTAAGTCAACCCCATAGACTTTGCAGTTTCAGTTTACTCTGCCATGTGATGCAAACAGTAGTGAACATTATTCACAACGTGACTGTGAGAAAACTGGAACTCTCTGTGTTACTAATACTAGGGAACCCTGGAAAATGCAGAACCTCAATTCATTTTCTAAATTCCCTTTAAGGTGTCCATACAGAGGCTTACAATAGATTGCTTCAAAACTGTACTATGTTACAATCTCCATTTGTTAATCGGCAGCTTCAGGCCTTCAGAAACATTTGCAGTTTGCTAACTTTTATATATTTAATACTTTTGTCTGTTTTCCATGTATATGTTTTAGATAGTTTAGACTGTTGTGAGGGAGATATGCAAAATCATAGTTTTGTAACAAAGCTAAGCCTGAGCAGTAATGGCCATTTTCTCTTACTGTAAACTGTATGTTGCTGATATAGGCCAAAAGCCTGGGGGCACCCAACCATTTCTTATTGTGAAATGTACAAAGCTAATATAGAAGTTTTATACAGCGCAATGATAGTTATTATGGTGAATACTTGTGAGCTATTATGAATCGAGGTGTTCAATGTGTTCTACAAGTGTATGAGGTGCGCTGGCACTTGCACTGACTCACTTAGCTAGTGTGTATAAATGATAGAAAAAAGATTGCGCCGCGCTCCTATATATTTATATATACAGCTTAAGCTTCTAAAGTGTATCAAATAACAATATTACCAAATATGAACTGTGACTATACCGCTAATTGCATATGAAATAATACATATAGATAGCATGCATGGTAAATAATCCTAAAGCAATAGTGCCTTAATGGGTGCCACGGTATAAACCTATGTTGCACCTATATATAACTGTGTATACTCTATATTAATAGTGCAAAAGCATATGTGCACGTGCTAAACAAATATATATACAGTCTTTAAAATAGATGTGCAGGTGGATATTCTGTTCCTTTTCTCCGAGTGCTAGATGGTCTCCTTATATGCTCACCTCTATATTTGCCTGAATGAATCCAGGCAAATACGCTTTTTATCCTTCCAGGATAGATGAAATGGGATGATGCCTTTGCTCTAGCCGTCCTATGAGGTGGACATGCATATGGATGGATCCTCCTGTTATCTCCTTTATCTCCCTGTGTATCTATGAGTACACTGAATAGCTCTCTTGGGATCTCCCAATTCCCCTCCTGGGGTTGTTTCCTCGTTCACTCCTCCTTATATCAGCTCATGGGATGTTTGGTCAAAAAGAGGAAAAAGCAGACCATAGTGTCTTATCCTTATACAAAAAATGGATTTATTTCTGCCAATAACAGGTATAACTTGATGGTATGCAGCTCATATATGATCCAGACAGGCATAGATGGCAATCAGCAGGTAAAAAGTATGTAAAAAGAAACCTGTCTGCAGCTGCCCCTGCAGTGCTGTCTGCCTGTGCTTGTGCTCGGATCTGCTCGCTTCTCCAGTGCAATGTCGTGACGTCAGAGCCCCTCCCCTACGCGTTGCGTCACAGGGTCATGTGACTTCATCAGGGGGAATTTGATTGGATGCCACGACTATGTATGCCCAGCTATTTATATGTCTCGGCCGTCATTTTCCCGAAGCCCATATGGTGATTTTCCCTAGCTGTATTTCAGGTAAGTAATTACAATGAGTGTGTGATAGTTATTGCTTTACTGATCCTCAAAGGTCCACCCTCCTTAGCCCTCTGATCTGGGGCATTGGCCCTAGAGCGTAGTGAATGAGGTGAAAATGCTATTTTCCGTGCAAGTGATTGGGTATTTTTTCCAAAGTGAAATTTTGCCATATTTAATAAGCTCTCTGGAAACTTCCCTTGCAAAGTGAACTGCCTTTAGTAAATCACCCCCAGTGTCACTGGCAAAACTAGGGAGGTCAGATTTTATACTTTAAGAATGGCATTTTATGATATGTCAATGGCACCTAAAAATGGGCCTTTCTCCATAACCCTGACAGCAGCAAAAATTATAGTTGCCATCCATACATAACACCCATTGGCCAATTAAGCAAAGACAAGAAAAATGACTATGGTGCAGAATTGAGTACAAATGTCATAAGGGAATTAAATGGTCTTAGGGTTAAATATATAGTCTTATTGATAGGTAACAATTAAGCCAAAGCCACTTGATGGTTGCAGCTCCTCAGTATTCAAGTCTTGAGTAAACTTTAGTGCACAGATAGTAAAGAAAAAGGGTGCCACTAGCATGGCTCTGTGCCAGCTGCTTACCCCTAGCAGCTTCCCAGTGCAGCTCTGAATATACCAGCCATCTCCCTTCTGAACTCTGCTATCCCTGGGCACTTCTTGGACAAACCCTGCATGGGGAATATCACTGATATACCTATCCCTGATCTAAAGCAGCGTTTTTTTACGTTTTACAATTATAATTAAATGGCTGCACTTAGATGGTGGAGCCTTTTTTCATTGTTTACTACCCATTGATTAATTACCTAAAGTCAACCTGTCATCTCTTTAATTTCTTTACTCACTTCCAGACATTTTGGCAGCGATTTAGCATATTGTATACGTCTGATGTAATGACTTCTCATACACCAGCAATAATTCAGTATTTTATATGCAACATACATATAAAGTGTTTTAATGTCATTCAAATATTTAGATAACTTGAGTTGAGACTTTAGTGAGCACAGATCTTTTTGTATTTCCTTTGTGAATAAGTCAGTATGGTTGGCCCATAAATGATCTTATAGCTTTAAAACCTCTTTTTCTGAACTGGAGGTGGATCATTTAAAGTAAACCTCTGCATTCAATAATGTTTGTGATTTCTAAAAACCAGGATGTGGTAAATAATAGAGTCAAACTCTGTCCTAACAGCTCCTGATTTATTCAACCCACCATTGGTCACTGAAGAAGTAGTGATAGGTCAGTAGTGAGGTGCAGGATACAGAAAAAGGACTGGCACATCTTGATGTTTGTATTTTCATAAAAGACTCCCCCGGGGTCCTGGGCCCCTGGGACACTTTGCAGAGTTTGTAAAGCAACATACAGGCACCTGTGGCTGTCTTATAAATAATGCTAGCCAAAGTTCACTAACTTTATTTATTTTATCAGAATCTTTATTTTCCAAAAATAATCCATACACATCCACTACATAATGAAATGCAATCTATTTTTCATGAAATTGTTTCTCATTGTGTTTTTCTGCCTTCTTGTAACATCCTCCATGAGCTCCCAAACTTATCCTCTCCCTCACTTCCATTTGTATGGAACGAGTAGTGCACGTAGGTTGAGGTCATGTGCGCTGCTCTAGGCACACGACAAATCCCGTAGTCCATAGTCCTCGTCAGGGGCGGACTGACAACTCATGGGGCCCCCGGGCAATAGGGGATCATGGGGCCCCTGTGTCCTTGCCCAAACTCAAAAAAGCCTATGAAAAAGGTACCAGGGGCATCTCATGGGGCCCCCTACTGACCCCGGGCCCTCAGGCAGTGCCCGAGTTTCCAAATGGTCAGTCCGCCCCGGTCCTCGTCCATCTCAGGAGTGAGCAACCATACAGTGGGATCATGAGGAGTGAACATAGCCACCCTCTAATAGGAAGTCAGAACACAGCAGCAACAAAAAAAAAAGAATTTGTAGAATTGGAGAAGGATGAGAGAAATAAAAGAGGCTATTTTGAGTTAGTGTTACTAAACCCACACCAGTAAAATCAGCCTGTATATGCAGTAAAGCATGCTTGTTATATTCACTGTAGAACCTAAAGGGCTAATATTCCGCATTTTGTAAAAAGGCTGTTTGATCCTGTCTTCTTTCATCCTCCCTTTCTTTTACTGTCCCCAATCCATCTGCTGATAGCACAGAGCCCTAGGATGCAGTCTGTACATGCTCAGCATGGTGTGAGAGTGCTAGAGAGTTTTTTTTTTTTGGGGGGGGGGGGAGGAGGGTGCATGTGATCGGCACTGTCCAGACAAGTTTCAGGGGTCAAGCGGCCGCATAGGACAGTCAGAGAAGGAAAACTCCCCCTACAAGATTAACCAACGCTCAGCCAGACATATAGAAGAAAATGTTTATATTCACTAAAATAATTGCATTTCTTTGTTCTTTGTACTGTGGAATACCAGATATAGTGAATGCAGGGTCCTGGGTTTAGTAACATTTTAAGAATACATACTTGAATAGAATTTTTTATTTTTAATCCAGGGTTTAGTGTCACTGCAGATAACAAAGAACAAATGGATCCATGGCAGATAATTCATCCTCCTAGATTGTAAACTCCAAGGAGCAGGGCCCTCCTAACCCTCTTTTATTGTTGCTGTATTGTCTCCCTTTATATTGTAAAGAGCTGAGCAAACTGTTGGCGTTATATAAATTCTGTATAATAATAATCTTGTATATCCTTACAGAATAATTTGCTTTGCAATTTTAGATTTTGGGAGATTTGACACAGGTGGTTTGATACACAGTGGTGTAAACTGGAATTTACCTTTCAGTCAATGGAAGATAGATTTGTTTTGGGAGTAAAGTCATATTTGTGGTTAGAATTAAATCACAGTGCTTCCAATATAAAGGTATGTTTCACAATCATAGAGCATGACATACAAAGAAGAGGGAGAACTGAGCGCCTATAAAATCAGCTCAGAGCCAACCGAAGACGAATGATTGATATGATATACATTCCTGACTTCCCAGAGCTGTAAACAGACAGACGGTGAGATCCTTACACATGACTATTTACTCAGACGTAGGAATAAGCAGCCAGTTTGGCAAGAAAATCAGTGTGCCATCGCTTGGCTGCCAACACATGTCGTTCATAATAAGAGCACATGGCCATGCAGTATTCATGTGTCTGTATATTAATTATGCATTGCTGTGTTTATTTTGTATTGAGAGATGTCTGAACACACTGCATGCTTCTGTTTAATATTGCAGTGTTTCAGAATCTGATTTGAATGATTTATATTTTTAGGAAGCTTAATAGTTATAGTGAGCTGTTTGTCCTCTTTATTTTCCTAAATCTTTAAAATGGAGATTGTTAAAGTGGTATTAAACCCAACACAAACATGTAATCTATTGCAGCTTACTAACCATTGGATATGGTGGCTGTATTAGTTTTCTATTTTTAGGCTTTTTTCCCCCTCTGTTTTCACCTGGTGCTCTGGCCAGTAACACACCTCTTGTATTAGAGTGCATCCACTCTGGATGAGGAGCACAGGGGGCATCTTTGGACTGCAGCATTGTCAGTGTGGAGGGAGGGGAGTGCTAGATATGTTTGCAGATTTAGATACCCTAACAAATTTTAGCCAAACTCCAGCTCACACTGCAGTTACAGAAACCGTTTTTCCCTTTGGGATAAAGGTTTTACATGAATAAATATGAGCTGATCATTGTAAGCACCCCTGTCAATGGTAAATGATTTGGCTAAACTATCTAACTGCTGCATCTGCAGGAGAGGTTGTTGTCTTGAAAAACAACAAACTTAGTGACTGGATCACAAGATGAAAAGAAAAAGTCTAAAAAAGAAAACTAATGCAGACATCACATCTAAGAATTGGTGATCTGCAATATAATAAATGCTTACTTTTTGGTTTATTACTGCTTTAATTTTTTTTTCTAGATTACTGTACAGGGGCACAATGCAGCAGTATTACTTGGTGGTTAGCAGCACCACCTTGCAGCACAGGGGTTCTGGTTTAGAATGATCTTTTTTTTCACAATGCCATACATCTGCAGTTTGAACACATGGATAAGTAAAACTGAACCAGTGATTTGGGCATGCAAGGGTTCATTTTAATGCCCTCCTCTCCAGCAGCTTATACTCGCCTTGCTTTTTTACCCAGGCTAATCCATTTAGCTTCTAGGAAAGCGATAAACCCCTCTAGTCGGATCTCCATTCAGAGGTCACATAGGGCTGGTTGTCTGCTTAGCACTGGACTAATCACCAAACACCAGTGCTGCCACATGTGGTGAGTCATATGCTTCTCATACCCAGAAGTACTGTGTATTTCCTTTATTCCTGGTGGCTCAGCAGAGCAGTGGGAGAGAGGAGGAAAGGACAGCATGTGCTGCTGGGGTGCATTTAAGCAAATATTTTTTCTGACCCTTGCATGGGCAAAATATATATATTCGCTTTAAAGGGGTTTCCTTTCTTACCCCAAATGGACATCCTTAACTCAGACCCCACCCCATTTTTAGCATCAGGGCCATGATATCAGAAATCACCTACTGGTGAAACATGGTATGGCAGCTTACTCAAATCAGCATAATGGGACTTTCATACATTGTCATATTGGGCCTGAAACAAGAGGCTACTGCTCTTTTATAATAAAAGTGGCCCTGTCGTTGAGTTATGAAAACAAAAATAAACCCATCCTTTAAAAGAATAAGGTAAATATTTACTAATCACTTACTATTGTATCCAACACTTCCAGGTTTGTTGAATAAGGAAATGGCAAAAAAAAGTTGCACAAAAAGTGCAAAATAAAATGAAAAAAATGCCCCTAGCAAAACAATCAGATCAATTGTGTACAAATAAACATAAATACATTGCCGTGCTACACCATCATTATTAATAAATGAGTGCATAAATAATGAAAGTTGTGTGAAAAAAACATCAAGTCCCGACTGAGAAAGCTGTAAAAAAAAAAAAGTCCCAATATTCTGTTGAAGTGTAATCAAACACCACGTGTCTTCAAATCAAACAAGTGCACCACCACCAAGTATTGGTAGGACTCTTACCGGAACATATGGACCCTTAACCACTTCAAGTCGGGACACTTTCACTCCCTTCCTGTCCAGGCCAATTTTCAGCTTTCAGCCCTATCACACTTTGACAACTGCACAGTCATGCAACACTGTACCCATACAAATTTTTTAGCATTTTTTTTTAGACATAAAACTTTATTTTGGTGGTATTCACCACTGGGATTTTTATTTTTTTTTTGCTATATAAATGGAAAAAAAAGTGTTTTTCTTATAAAATTTAGCAAATAAATAATATTTCTTCATAAATCTTGGCCAAAATGTATTCATCTATCTTTTTAGTAAAAAAAAAAAATAACCCAAATTAGTTTATAACCAAAAATTATATTTTTTCTAAAATTTTCAGACATTTGTATTTTATTTATTTATATTATAATTTGTGTTGTTTTTTTTTAACATACTGTCACCCTAGCAGTACAGTGTCACAATAGTGACACTGTGCTACTTGTGGGGGGTGATGAAGATTTCTTTTTTTTTAACACTGATTGCTTTTACACCCATAAAGGCTGTAAAAGCAATCATTGCTCCTTCTCTCTAGCTGCATTCTTGCAGCCATTGAGAAATACTGTGTGAGTTGTGATTGGTCACAGCTTGTCACATGGTACAAGGCTGTTGTGAATATCCTTGTAGCATGTGACCTCTGTGATCATTTACAGATTTCACTAGTGGTAAGCAATGATGTCAGAAGTGATATCTTGCTTACTACTATTAATGTGATCACTGATTGGCCAAGCGGTGATGACATGATTGGGACCTCACACAGAGGTCCCGTACAGCGAATGGTGTTCCGCTGTGTCCTCAGGACACAGCGGGCACCGGATCGCAGTGCAGTGCGCTCCCAGGGAGCAAGCACAGTCAGGGAAGTGGGGAGGACGTTTATAAATGGCCACCCGCCCTGCAATGCTCCTATCCGGCCGTTTATATACATGGGCCGGACAGGAAGTGGTTAAGCTAATAAGAATCATAAACACATGATTGTAAAAGCCTGGAGATGTGTATGTGAGTGGAAAGGATTCCTTCAGACTATCCCCAGTCTATATACCTCTCTGATGTATGTATTCAAAATGACTGTGTGGTGTGTTCTCTCCCAAGCACAGCCTCCATTGCCTCCAGATTTGTTGAATACCTGCACCCCCAACACACACTGTGGTTCCTCCCGTCTGCTTCTACATCACCACAGGACATAGAAGGCAGAGGAAGAAACCATAGTTTGAGGCAGGGGGAGCAGGTATTCAATACATCTGAAACCATGGGATACCTGCAGCAGCGGGTGATCAGCAACTTGGAGGTCCTTTTTAGAGGAATGACTTACTTTAAATTTTTTTACAATTTGCTAACAGGGTCGCTACAAAGGAAACCTGCAATGAGAAAGCATGGAGTGTGCCAATGCTGACCCGTCCTTCTGAAAATACCTTATCACTGGTTGTTATCCTGATGCAGTGGCTTCAGTGGTTTTTTAGTCACTACCTAGGAATAAGTATGGAGTTAGGAGTTCTCAGTTTCCTGATCTGTATGTGTACAGAAAGTATTGAAGCCAGTGGCAGCCAGGCAACTAGCATTTCCAAAACAGCTTAACAATAGCAACCTAGAATAGCTTCTGTAAAAAGTTTGCATAGTGTGTTGGTACTAAATATGTAGATACAAAGAACTGGCAGATCCATGACATATGAGCCTAAACCTAGGAAAGGACGATTAATGGACAGGTGGTCTGCTGCATTACTGTATTTCATGTACATGTAAGTTCAAATTACTTATAGACTATGCTGGACCACATATAAAGGGTAACTTTTGCATGCATAAACCACATTCCCATTGTGTTTTATAGTGTCTTTGTGAACATCCTCCTTTGAAAAGGGTTAAATGAAACATTTTGTTTTAGAGAGATTAGGCACATGTCCAGGGGCAACATGCATAATCTTTTCCAGTACTGCCAGAGTGACGGATGTGGCAATTTAAACAGAAAAATGTGCTGCAGTTAGTACACTGCTGGGGATATGTGGAATGTGACCTCCGGTACATAGTGTCACCACAAACTGCAGTTTACCTAAATGTATATATAAACCCAATCACTAAGAACTCACATTAGATTCAACAGATTACTGTTATTTTTAAAAATCATTTTCAATCATTTTAAATGTGCATCTTTCAATAAAATGCCTAATAAATTTGGCTTGTGCAGGCACTTCCCGTTATATGGTGACAATGCTTTGTCCCGGTCTCCCAACTGGATTCCCACAATGTCACCTATCACACAGGATTCTGATAGAGACCACGAGTATCCACCCTAACTGCTGTAGCTGCAGGCACTGTGGAGTCATTCATCCCCAAAGTTCATTGCAGAATCACTGAAGTTCTTCTCATCTTTTTCTCGGCAGCTTAGCTCATAATGTTCCCTCTTCTCAGCAGTTTAAACAATTTAAATAAAATCCAGTGGGCTCTCTTTGTTCAATAGCTTTTTTGGCACCTTTTTGTATTTGCAAATATGAACTGTGATTGGTATTGAACACGGATAATGTGTTTATTGTGAACTAAAGCCTGTCACATACAGGCAGATGTTATAGGTATTTGCTTATCCTTGAAGTAATAACTATGCAACTTGTGACACTGCATATGTATTTGTTCTGTGCAAATTGAATGGGACTAGGCTATTTTCCTTCTAGGCCAGATGTATTTTCATTCATAAGAATAGCTTGAATGAGGAAAATACTGAATTGTAGCCACTATATGGAGCTGATAACCATTGGAAATAAATATTTATCATCCTATGATCATCAGCTCCATCTAGTGGCCATAATACAATATTTTCCTGAAATACCCCTATCAGGAAATACTTTATTATGGCCAGTAGATGGAGCTGACTATCAATGGAAGTAAACATATTACACAAATTATGGTGATTATTCATGACAGCTGTATGAATGCTGGAGATGTTTGCAACATTTGCACACTTTTTTTAATAAATAAACTCCGAAATGTCTCTACTGACATACCTGATCATTCATCAGACCTGGGCTGAACCAGTTTTAATGAGTCAATTGGACAAGATGGATTTTCCCAGCTTTTCACAGCTAGATTCCTCTGACATAAGCCGACACATCCAGCTTGTCCTCTCCCTCTTCCATACATACAGCTTAACCTGGTACAAACTTGCATGCATCTAGCGACCATTAACCACTTGCCTACCGGGCACTTATACCCCCTTCCTGCCCAGGCCAGTTTTCAGCTTTCAGTGCTGTCGCACTTTGAATGACATGCGGTCATGCAACACTGTACCCATATGAAATTGTTCTCATTTTTTGAGACAGAGCTTTCTTTTGGTGGTATTTAATCACCTCTGGGTTTTTTATTTTTTGCTAAACAAACCAAAAACAACTGCAAATTTTGAAAAAAAAAACATGTTTTTTTCTTAGTTTTTGTTATAAAATTTCGTAAATAAGTGATTTTTCTCCTTCACCGATGTGCGCTAATGAGGCTGCAGTGATGGGCACTAATAGGCTGCACTGATGAACACTGATAGGTGGCACCGATGGGCACTGATGAGGAGGCACTAGTAGGTGGCAGTGATGAGCATTGACAGGCATCACTGATGGGCACTGAAAGGCAGCACTCATATATGGCACTGACTGGCACTCTTAGGCGGCACTGATAGGCAGCACTGACACGCACTGATAGGTGGCACTGATGCGCACTGATGGGCGGCACTGACTGGCACTGATCGGTGACACTGAAAGGCAGCTCAGATGGACACTGATATATAGGTGGCACTGACTAGCACTGATAGGTGGCACTGACTGGCATTGATATGTGGCACTGAAAGGCAGCTCATATGGGCACTGATATGTGGCATTGATGTGCACTGGTAGGCACTGGCAGGTGGCATTGATGAGCACTGACAGCTGGCATTGATGGGCACTGACAGCTGGCACTGCTGGGACTACACTGATCATCAGGGCACACTTATCATCAGTGCCCTGATGATCAGTGTACATGTCCCTTCTGAGGAATGCTGATTACCGGCTATCCTCTCCTCTCGAGCTGTCAGTGTCACAGCTCGTGAGAAGAGAAATGCCAATAACCGGCATTTCCCTATTTACATTGGACACAACTGATCACATGACCGAGCCGACATCTTCAGCTCATTCTGTTGATCGGTGATCTGCTGTGTCCGAGGGACACAGCGCACCACTGATCGCCGCGCTGTGTGCTCCCGGAGCCGCGCACACGCAGTTAGAGTGGGAGGATGTCAAATGATGTCCTCCTAGAATAAGAGAACGGCCTTGCTCCCATCATTACCTTATATGGCTGGCGGGAGGTAGTTAAACAATATTTTCCTGAAATACCCCTATCCGAAAATACTTCATTATGGCCACTAAATGGAGCTGACGATCATTGGAAATAAACATATTGCACAAATGATAGTGATTATTCATGGCAGCTGTATGAATGCTGGCTATGCTTGCAACATTTGCACACTTTTTTTAATAAATGCACTCCAAAGTGTCCCTACTGACATAACTGATCATTCAACAGACCTGGGCTGAACCAGTTTGAATGAGTCAATGGGACAAGATGGATTTTCACAGCTGATTGTAGATTCCTCTGACATAAGCCGACACATCCAGCTTGTCCTCTTCCTCCTCCTTACGTGCAGGTTAACCTGGTACAAATTTGCATGCTTATATAAGGATTGTTAACAAGATCGATCTTTTTGTGGTTGACTCATGCATGCATGGCTGGCTACAATCTACTGCCTGCAGGACCAGCATTCGGTCTCTCAGACGCCTCGTGTAATAGCAATTAGCCTAAAAGCATAAAATTATTATTTAGAATTACACTTGATGACACTGGAAATGGATTATGTGCCGGCTTAACAGTTTACAAATCTACAACCGAAGAGGTGCTTTATGCAAATCAAAGCATTAAATATAGTAGCTCTTGAGTAACATCATGTTTTATAACTGCAGACATTTACCATCCCGTATGAAGATCCCTGGTGGCTACCGACTATTACAGTAAAACATCCCATCTGTCCAAATGCTGAATAGATGTTATTGTATGCGGCCAAACTTGGTAAATCGGAATTTACAAAAATCCTTTGACTCATGTGGTTCTTCTGGGAAAAGAGGTCGGAAGTCTGTGAAAGTATGTGCGTGAGATCCTGGGAAAATATGCACTTTATAACTCTGCAGAATGCAAATTGCCTTTCTCAGCCAGAATGAAAACAGTTTTTTTTTCTGGCCATTTGAAAGAATTCCACTGAAAGTCGGTTTTTGTGAACAAAGGTGCATTTGCCATTATTCGGTTTCGGACCATTGGCATCAAGTAACGCATTTGTTTGGATTCTATGGAGGTTTAATAATGATGGCACTTTCTTTCAGGTTTGTTAATCAGATCTCTGGTACTGTGTATGCTCTGGCAGGTTGTACTAGGGACTGTTATGAGAACAGGGACTTCACACATTCATTTCTAGGGAATTGTGGTTTAAAAGGGATATATTGATTTAAACCAAGGAGCTGTTACAGTAGCCAGGTATACACCCTTTTAATGTTTTACCTGTGCTCCTTGTGGAAAAGTGATCTGCAGTTCACTGTCTACCATTTTTATACTCTAAGGGCTCTTTCACAATGGTGGCTGGGGGAGGGAGGTTGAAGACAGGCGACTGAGCCATGGTTTTACTGCCCCACAGCCACCCACCGAATTGCTAGCAATACAGCTTGACAAGGCTGTACACTTGCTGTGGCCACAATGCCTTGTTTTGCCTCTGATGCATTTTCTATCAGGTTCCAGGCACTTGACTTTTGAGTTCAATGGGAGCGCATCACATCCATAAGCCAAGCACTCAGTTGCAGTGCAGATTTATTACTACAAAATCCCCTTCTGATTAAAAAAAAAAGAAAAAGCAGATGTTCAGGAGGCAGCAGGATCGCCTCATGATTGCCGGTCATCTGTTGCTATACCGTCCTCTGAAAAACAATCCATTGAGATCAAGAAACGTTTTCCAGCATGTCCCTTTGACAGAATTTGATCAAACAACCCACTTCTGTTGAGCTGGTATGGCCTCAGACTAATGGGAATTTGGCTTATCCCTGCTCTACCGGCTGACTTTCGCTTAGTGTATGTGCTGTCATTGGCTGAGACAGCAGTGGGAGAGCCAATTGGCTCAGTCACAGCCAGTGAGCCAATGAGGAGAGAGCGGGGGGGGGGGGGGGGGTGTAAGTATGTATACTTATTTTCAGGCTGCTCCTGTGATCCGGCTCCCCTGTGTTAGCCAGCACAGTTGTAGGAGAGAGGAGGGACCAACAACAACTGAAGGGCCATTGAAGCCTATGGATGACGTCACCATTTCAGGCTTTACTACTCATTGTCGGAGTGCTCTCTCCTCTACCCTGCAGTGCCCTGGCTGGCACACTGGAGATCACCTGACTGGGGTGGGCTGAAAATAGTTAAGAATACAGATTGTTCTTACACAGGTTAGTAAACATACTGTAAGTGTTAGGAGGAGAGAGGGGACAGTTTTAGGAGTAGCTAGGGTTAAGCCTGGACTTCCACCTTAAGGAAAAACTTTGCCTCATTCCTTTATACAAAATGATGTTGGTTAATGTTTATTTTTGGTTGAATAATCTGCCTATCAGATCATTCTACTGTATTTCAATGGAATTGAAATGTAGCCCACCCATGCTAAAATATGGAATTTAAAGTGGAACTTCACTCTTTCAATCATCATGGACTATTTCTAATCCTTGCGCTGCTAGTACTAGTAAATAGATAGGAAAGTATATAATATTTACTTGTTATAGCCTTTTTTTTTGCATTCCTTCATTTACTTCCTGGTTTTCACGCCTAGACAAATGGGGGTTTATTTACTAAAGCTGGAGAGTCCAAAATCAGACTCCCTTCTGCATAGAAACCAATCAGCTTCCAGGTTTCATTGCCAAAGCTTCATTGAACAAGCTGAGGTTAGAAGCTGATTGGTTTCTATGCAGAAGGGAGTCTGATTTTGGACTCTCCAGCTTTAGTAAATAAACCCCATGATGTCATACATTCCAGGAGTCTTCAGGAGGGGAATGAGGGTTCTCAGCTCAGCCAATGCCTGAGCTAAAGAGAGATAGATTCCAGAAAGCAACTCCTACATGAATCATCTGCCCTTACTCAAGATGGTCACTGCCAGAAATGCCAGAAGGTGTGTTTCAAAAGGATTTCTCAGCAAAATAAAGCATGGAAACATAGATGGATGAGATTGTCATGTTGCATGATCCTACTTTTATATGAGTTTAAGCAGAACTAACTGAATCTGATCATCACAAACATCATTTTTAATATTCAGAGCAAACTCACCTATCCATCCATGTTTCCATGCTTCATTTTGTTGAGAAATCACTAGCATTTCTAGTCACATCTATCTTGAGTAAGGTCAGATGATTCATGTAGCATTTACTTCCTGGAATCCATCTGCCCTTAGCTCAGGCATGTCAGCGGGAGGGTGTGTTTAACTGAGAAAGCCCCCCTCCCTTCCACCCAATGAAACAAAAATGCCCATGAAGACTCCTGGGATGTAGGACATCATTTTGGCCTAGGCCAGAATTCAGGAGATAACTGAAGAAATGTAAAAAAAAAAGTTTAAAGAAAGTAAAAATAATTTACCATCCTATCTTTTTGCTAATGCTAGTAGAATAAGGATTAAAAATTAATGTTGATAAAGAGAGTTTAGTTGCACTTTAAGACACCCTGATGTTCTGTAATGATACTGATATACAGTCAGGTCCATAAATATTGGGACATGGACACAATTCTAACATTTTTGCCTCTATACACCACCACAATGGATTTGAAATGAAACGAACAAGATGTGCTTTAACTGCAGACTGTCAGCTTTAATTTGAGGGTGTTTACATCCAAATCAGGTGAACAGTGTAGGAATTACAACAGTTTGCATATGTGCCTCCCACTTATTAAGGGACCAAAAGTAATGGGACAATTGGCTTCTCAGCTGTTCCATGGCCAGGTGTGTGTTATTCCCTCATTATCCCAATTACAATGAGCGGATAAAAGGTCCAGAGTTCATTTCAAGTGTGCGATTTGCATTTGGAATCTGTTGCTGTCAACTCTCAAGATGAGATCCAAAGAGCTGTCACTATTAGTGAAGCAAGCCATCATTAGGCTGAAAAAACAAAACAAACCCATCAGAGAGATAGCAAAAACATTAGGCGTGACCAAAACAACTGTTTGGAACATTCTTAAAAAGAAGGAACGCACCGGTGAGCTCAGCAACACCAAAAGACCCGGAAGACCACGGAAAACAACTGTGGTGGATGACCGAAGAATTCTTTCCCTGGTGAAGAAAACACCCTTCACAACAGTTGGCCAGATCAAGAACACTCTCCAGGAGGTAGGTGTATGTGTGTCAAAGTCAACAATCAAGAGAAGACTTCACCAGAGTGAATACAGAGGGTTCACCACAAGATGTAAACCATTGGTGAGCCTGAAAAACAGGAAGGCCAGATTAGAGTTTGCCAAACGACATGTAAAAAAGCCTTCACAGTTCTGGAACAACATTCTATGGACAGATGAGACCAAGATCAACTTGTACCAGAGTGATGGGAAGAGAAGAGTATGGAGAAGGAAAGGAACTGCTCATGATCCTAAGCATACCACCTCATCAGTGAAGCATGGTGGTGGTAGTGTCATGGCGTGGGCATGTATGGCTGCCAACGGAACTGGTTCTCTTGTATTTATTGATGATGTGACTGCTGACAAAAGCAGCAGGATGAATTCTGAAGTGTTTCGGGCAATATTATCTGCTCATATTCAGCCAAATGCTTCACAACTCATTGGACGCTGCTTCACAGTGCAGATGGACAATGACCCAAAGCAGACTGCAAAAGCAACCAAAGAGTTTTTTAAGGGAAAGAAGTGGAATGTTATACAATGGCCAAGTCAATCACCTGACCTGAATCCGATTTGAGCATGCATTTCACTTGCTGAAGACAAAACTGAAGGGAAAATGCCCCAAGAACAAGCAGGAACTGAAGACAGTTGCAGTAGAGGCCTGGCAGAGCATCACCAGGGATGAAACCCAGCGTCTGGTGATGTCTATGCGTTCCAGACTTCAGGCTGTAATTGACTACAAAGGATTTGCAACCAAGTATTAAAAAGTGAAAGTTTGATTTATGATTATTATTCTGTCCCATTACTTTTGGTCCCTTAATAAGTGGGAGGCACATATGCACATATGCAAACTGTTGTAATTCCTACACCGTTCACCTGATTTGGATGTAAACACCCTCAAATTAAAGCTGACAGTCTGCAGTTAAAGCACATCTTGTTTGTTTCATTTCAAATCCATTGTGGTGGTGTATAGAGCCAAAAATGTTAGAATTGTGTCCATGTCCCAATATTTATGGACCTGACTGTATACAGTGCCTTGAAAAAGCATTCATACCCCTTTAAATTTTTTTACATTTTGTCATGTTACAACCAAAAACGTAATGTATTTTATTGGGATTTTCTGTGATAGACCAACACAAAGTGGCACATAATTGTGAAGTGGAAGGAAAATGATAAATGGTTTTAAAAACTTTTTACAAATAAATATCTGAAAAGTGTGGCATGCATTTGTATTCAGCCCCTTTTTACTCTGATTCCCCTAACTAAAATCTAGTGGAACCAATTGCCTTCAGAAGTCACCTAATTAGTAAATGGCATCCACCTGTGTGTAATTTAATCTCAGTATAATTACAGCTGTTCTGAGAAGCCCTCAGAGATTTGATAGAGAACGTTAGTGAACAAACAGCATCATGAAGGCCAGGAAACACACCAGACAGGTCAGGGTTAAGGTTATGGAGATATTTAAAGTAGGGTTAGGCTATAAAAAAATCCCAAGCTTTGAACATCTCACGGAGCACTGTTCAATCCATCATTCAAAACTGCAAAGAATATGGCACAACTGCAAACCTACCAAGACATGACCGTCCACCTAAACTGAAAGAAGCAGCAAAGAGGCCCATGGTAACTCTGGAGCAGCTGTAGAGATCCACAGCTCAGGTAGGAGAATCTGTCCACAGGACAACTATTAGTCGTGCACTCCACAAATCTGGCCTTTATGGAAGAGTGGCAAAAAGAAAGCCATTGTTGAAAGAAAGCCATAAGACGTCCCGTTTGCAGCTTGCAAGAAGCCATGTGGGGGGCACAGCAAACATGTGGAAGAAGGTGCTCTCATCATATGAGACTAAAATTGAACTTTCTGGCCTAAAAGCAAAACGCTATGTGTGGCGGAAAACTAGCACTGCACATCACCCTGAACACACCATCCCTACCGTGAAACATGGTGGTGGCAGCATCCTGTTGTGGGAATTCTTTTCTTTAACAGGGACAGGGAAACCGGTCAGAGTTGATGGGAAAATGGATGCCAAATACAGGGCAATCTTAGATGAAAACCTGTTAGAGTCTACAAAAGACTTGAGACTAGTGCAGAGGTTCACCTTCCAGGAGGACAACGACCCTAAACATACAGCCAGAGCTACATTGGAAAGGTTTAGATCAAAGCATATTCATTTGTTAGAATAGCCAGTCAAAGTCCAGACCTAAATCCAATTGAAAATATGTGTCAAGACTTGAAAATTGCTGTTCACAGACGCTTTCCATCCAATCTGTTAGAGCTTGAGCTATTTTGCAAAGAAGAATGGGCAAAAATTTAATTCCCTATGTGCAAAGCTGGTTGAGACGTCCCCAAAAAGACTTGCAGCTGTAATTGCAGCGAAAGGTGGTTCTACAAAGTATTGACAGGAGGGCTGAATACAAATGCACGCCACACTTTTCAAATATTTATTTGTAAAACCTTTTGAGAACCATTTATCATTTTTCCTCCACTTCACAATTATGTGCCACTTAGTGTTGGTCTATCACATAAAATCCCAATAAAATACATTTACATTTTTTGTTGTAACCTGATAAAATGTGAAAAATTTCAAGAGGTAAAAATACTTTTTCAAGGTACTGTAAATTAGGTGTTGATTTACAAAAACTGGAGAGTGCAAAATCTGGTGCAGCTGTGTATGGCAGCCAATCAGCTTCTAACTACAGTTTGTTCAATTTAAGCTTTGACAATAAAACCTGGAAGCTGATTGGTTCCTATGCAGAGCTGCACCAGATTTTGCACTCTCCAGTTTTAGTAAATCAACCATTTAAAGTTCACTTATTCCTCTATGATTACAAATGTCATGGGCTCTTATGTATCAAGGCGACCTCAAAATATACCCTCCTCCATGTTTCAGAGTTGGGATGAGATTTGGCTTTCGTGTGTTACCTTTTCTATTTTCAATACATAATGTGCAACATCTAGATAGCCATAAACCAGCCATAGATCGATCAAATCTTGGTCAGTTCGGCAGGGATCAGCCAAGATTCAATCCATCTATTGGAAGGCTGGTTGTACCCAAGTCGATTTATCAGTTAACTTGGGTAAAACCAGCCTGTCAGATTTTTTACATGCGATTACTGCTCACAGCTATAACCACTAGCAGTAATCATTGTGTTCTATCAGCAGGTAAGGCTGCCCTCTGACAGGATACAATAGTGCTGTGGAAGGAATTCCCCCATCAGCACTCACTCCTGTGGTTGCAGGAAAGAAAATCAATTCATCTATGCCTTGCCTTAAACACTCCTGAGATTGAGAACAGACCCTTCTGTGAAGTGCACTGCTTTACTCTGTTCTGACCTCTTTTGAACACGTTTCTTGCTCAGTGTTTGAACATAGGTGTTATCAATTATCTTCAGTCAGTCTTTGCACTGATTTTTGTAGGATACGCACTTCTGTGGAGTAGCAATGGTACTGAATTCCTTTCATTACTGAATGATCTTGCTGACTGTAGACTAATGGAAACCCAAGTCTTTAGAAACATTTAGGTAACACTTTCCAGTCTTGTGTTCTTTAGTAGTTCTTGTGCTTAGATCCTCCTAAATATCTATTGTACAGGCCATATTGCACATAAGCAGAATTATATTGTAAAGTGCAGATAATCCAAAATTATGTGTTTTCCCCTATATATGTCAGGGTAGGTGAGAAGCACACACAATTCACTGTAACATCTGATAAGTTTGTATTTAAGATCTTTTCAAAATATTATTTTTCTGGACTTCCATATACATTTTGCATGAATGGAAAAAGTTCTAAATGTTCCATGATAAATAACACTGACGCTTTCAGATGACGTGCCAAACAGGATATAGGAGTCATTCAACCACAGAACATCCAAAGGTTCCCAAACATTTCTCAATGCTGTATATGGATAGATCTTTGGTTATATAACCCCACAGGAAGTGAACAAAGTGTAACTTGTTGAAAGGGCTAAGTGGTTTATAAGTGAATGAAGGAGACCTAGTTCTGTTCAGCATGTCGATTTTCTCGTGCTGTATCTTATGACTCCAGTACTGTCGTCTGTGAGTATTCCTCTTCTTTGAAACCAGTGTACAACATCACTATGCTCAGTCTCATAGATCACTAATTCTGCCTTCATCTGAACTTCTTAATTGCTTAAGGGGGCAATATGTTCCCAGTGACGCCAGAGTAAAGGTTTGCCTGTCACAGTTAATGCATTGCTCGTCATTCTAGATGGAAATGAGAGTCATTATGCAGGTTTTTTTCTTTATCTTGATCATAGCTTCTGCCAATAAAGGTAAAGCTTTATTACACCGGTCACAAAGGTCAGCAGGTTTCTGTCTCTTTAAAGGATGGATCATCCATTGTCCTAACTGTCAAACCGGCATCAGATAGTGCTATACCTACTAGACCTGTTCTCTGCAAAAAACATAAAACTCCCGATATTCTACTAAAATTCATACATACAGCGGGTATAGAAAAAGATCACCCCCTTTAAAATAATCACATTTTGTTGCTTTGAAGCCTGAAATGAAGACAGACACCATTTTTGTTTTATCCAGCTGTTTTTACTCAGTGCAACTTATAACATCCAAGTGAAAGATAATACCAACATGTCAGAAAACAAACCCTGAATCACTGAGTTGGAAAAAGGATTACTCCCTTGTCAGTATTTTGTTGAACCACCTTCTGCTTTAATTACAGCCTTTAGTCTGTTGGGATAGGGTCTCTATTGTGAAGAATTGGCACCTTTTGGGGAGCGGGTGCCTAGTTTTGACAGGTACCCGCTCTCACTTCTGCTCTGACTGCCTAGAACAGGGGTGTCAAACTGGCGGCCCTCCAGCTGTTGCAAAACTACAAGTCCCATCATGCCTCTGCCTTTGGAAGTCATGCTTGTAACTGTCAACCTTGCAATGCCTCATGGGACTTGTAGTTTGGTACCTGTGGCCTAGGCAATAGGAAACAGAAGTACCCCCCCCCCCGCAGTCTTCTGGGACACGGGTCAGGTACACTGCTGGAGCCGAAAGCTGTCACAGCCGGGTGCCAACAGTTAAGATGCCGATGCTGGGGACAGAGGACTGTCGGTAACCCGGCTGTTGTGAGCACACCGCTGGATCATAGGACAGGTGAGTGGTTGTTTTTTTAAAAGACAGCAGCTACAGTTTTTGTAACTGCTGACTTTTATTTTATTCACAGGAGACTACACTTTAACAGACAATAACTGGAAAAGAAGAAAGGAGAGAGAGGCGCACACACCCCATAGTGTAGCATGCATAAGGAAGTTTAATGGACAAAATAAAATCAATAGTTGCACTCTTGTCATCACTGCTTTATCAAGAAGGATTGCTTCGAAACTCATCTGTATTTTGGGGTACACAGCAGTGACAACAGGATGCTTTTGGACTCCAGACCTTGTACCAGCTCCATCCATCTCTGCCAACAATGTCATTTCCACTTCAGCCTGTACTTTCCCCAGCCAGTGGCCAAGGCTGGGATCTGGGATAACTCATACACTGACTCTGGGATTATCCTCCAAGCCACATGACAGGCCTCTATACCCCTCTGTTGTTTGTGAGTGCAACAATTGATTTTATTTTGTCCATGAAACTTCCTTATGCATGCTAGACTATGGGGTGTGCGCTCCTCTCTCTCCTTTCTTGCTTTACACAGGTTTGCAGTGTCACACCATGCAGCTCAGCAGCAGAACCCTCTTACAAAAGTTATAGCAGCATTTTTTTAATCTGGGCTACCCGCTTATTATTATCCATATTGTTTTTTCACTGTATATTTTTATAAGTTATTAGATATATATTGTACTCTTGGATTGATTGATTTATTCTTACATATGCAATGTGGGAAGCGCAGCGATCCTTGCACATTTCTTGCACCACATTGCAATAGCACTGTGTTTGCAATCTGCCGCGGGTTTCAATACATTAATGACAACCCAAACACATCCCAATCACAGTGCAGTTCTCTTTCACCGGATCGCATGGTACAAAACGAACATGTGATCCGGTTGCAGTGCTGCTCCAAAAAAGGTGCCTTCTGATGAAAAATGATTGGGCTCAAATCACACGTGAATTGCACAGCAATGCAATGCAATTCCTATAGGATTCACATACGGTTCATAGTGTGAACCATGGCTAATACAGCAAGTCCATGCTGATCTTGGATAATACCTGAAAAAAGATGGCTCCAACTTCCCAACAAAGTTGGTTCACAGCAGAAACACTGAAAAATCATTGAAATCATTCAGTTTGGCTCTTTCAGCAGCTCACCTCACTATGCCCCTCTCCCCTACAGCACCTGCCTTGTGTTTTTCATTAGAGATTAGAGTTGTAATGTTGTTGAGTCACTGCTGGAAGGGAGGTAGCAGGGTGAGTTAAGTTTCTGAGAGTAGGACATCAGTGCTTTTCACGTGGTCTTTGAGGATAAATTGTTCCACAGTGGCTGCAGCTACAGAGGTCAGGGAGAGTTTATTCTAAAGCTCATTTACTGGAATATGAAAATATTTGAATAGCCTCACCAAAATTACATTTTAAAGGATAAGGTCACCTATTAAAAAAAAAAATAAATGCACATTTTTTTGCAGGTAACATATTCTCAGGATAGCTTTCTGCCCATACCTCATACGGGCAGGCAGTTACCTAGGAGCAAAAAGTTCATTGGACTATGAGAGTCTTCACCAGCACACTCGCAGTTCATTGAGAACTACATGCCATCAGCCACATTTGCTGATGATACTTTTAGGCTATTAATTCACAGGAAACTGTAAATGACGTGGCTGTGTAGGTGGAGCCTTACATGGCCACATTATTTTCAAATTGTGACAGCTGTCATGTGCTGGGTGCAGACTGCAGATGCTGAGATACATTACATGTTTCACTCTAAAAACGGGTGGAACATATAACGTGTTCTGAAGGTGACCTCATCCTTTAAGGCAGCCTTTCTCAACTTTTTCAACAAAGAACCCTTGAAATACCTTTCCAGTCTTGAGGAACCCCTGTTAAAAACGACTATATCTACAACTCATGATACAGCATATTAGTGTAATGGTCAGCATGAAAAATGCTCCTTACACTTGTGGTCCTTAGGAAGAATTACCCCCTTAATGATAGCTAAAAAGATCAGTGGTGTCAGTGGGAACTTATCTGGGAGGCAGACATTTCCTATTGTTCAAGGAACCCCTAGCAACCTCTGGAGGAACCCTAGGGTTCCATGGAAGCTTGGTTGAGAAACCCTGCTTTAAGGTATAATATATAATTTTGGCTTTTTGGTGAGCATTTTAAATTGAAGGGCCATGTAGTGTGATTTGGGGGTTATTTTGAAAATGCTGGTTGCCTGGCTGGTTTATTGATCTGAAGAACTCCAAGTTTTTAGCTGTTAGCAAGTACACTATATTGCCAAAAGTAATGGGACACCCCTCCAAATCATTGGATTCAGGTGGTCCAGTCACCTCCATGGCCACAGGTGTAAAAAAAAATCAAGCACCTAGGCATGCATACTGCTTTTGCAAACATTTGTGAAAGAATGGGTCACTCTCAGGAGCTCAGTGAATTCAAGCATGGTACTGTGATTGGTTGCCATCTGTGCAATAAGTCCATCCGTGAAACCTCCTTGCTACAAATTATTCCACGGTCAACTGTTAAGGGCATTACAACAAAGTGGAAGCAACTGGGAACAACAGCATCTTAGCCATGAAGTGGTAGGCCACGTAAAATGGCAGAGCAAGGTCAGCGCAGAAGTTGCCAACTACAGTGGGGCAAAAAAGTATTTAGTCAGCCACCAATTGTGCAAGTTCTCCCACTTAAAAAGATGAGAGTGGCCTGTAATTGGCATCATAGGTAGACCTCAACTATGAGAGACAAAATGAGAAAAAAAAATCCAGACAATCACATTGGCTGATTTGGAAAGAATTTATTTGCAAATTATGGTGGAAAATAAGTATTTAGTCGATATCAAAAGTTCATCTCAGTACTTTGTTATATATCCTTTGCTGGCAATGACAGAGGTCAAACGTTTCCTGTATTTCTTCACAAGGTTGGCACACACTGTTGCTGGTATGTTGGCCCATTCCTCCATGCAGATCTCCTCTAGAGCAGTGATGTTTTGGGGCTGTCGCTGGGCAACACGGACTTTCACCTCCCTCCAAAGGTTTTCTATGGGGTTGAGATCTGGAGACTGGCTAGGCCACTCCAGGACCTTGAAATGCTTCTTACGAAGCCACTCCTTTGTTGTTTGGGCGGTATGTTTGGGATCATTGTCATGTTGGAAGACCCAGCCACGTTTCATCTTCAATGCCCTTGCTGATGGAAGGAGGTTTGCACTCAAAATCTCACGATACATGGCCCCATTCATTCTGTCCTGTACATGGATCAGTCGTCCGGGTCCCTTTGCGGAGAAACAGCCCCAAAGCATGATGTTGCCACCCCCATGCTTCACAGCAGGTATGGTGTTCTTTGGATGCAACTCAGTATTCTCTCTCCTCCAAACACGATGAGTTGTGTTTCTACCAAACAGTTCTATTTTGGTTTCATCTGACCATATGACATTCTCCCAATCCTCTTCTGGATCATCCAAATGCTCTCTAGCAAACTTCACACGGGCCCGGACATTTACTGGCTTAAGCAGGGGGACCCGTCTGGCACTGCAGGATCTGAGTCCCTGGCGGCGTAGTGTGTTACTGATGGTAGCCTTTGTTACGTTGGTCCCAGCTCTCTGCAGGTCATTCACTAGGTCCCCCCGTGTGGTCCCGAGATTTTTGCTCACCGTTTTGTGATCATTTTGACCCCACGGGGTGAGATCTTGCGTGTAGCCCCAGATCGAGGGAGATTATCAGTGGTCTTGTATGTCTTCCATTTTCTAATTATTGCTCCCACAGTTGATTTGTTCACACCAAGCTGCTTCCCTATTGCAGATTCAGTCTTCCCAGCCTGGTGCAGGTCTACAATTTTGTTTCTGGTGTCCTTCGACAGCTCTTTGGTCTTCACCATAGTGGAGTTTGGAGTGTGACTGTTTGAGGTTGTGGACAGGTGTCTTTTATACTGATAACAATTTCAAACAGGTGCCATTGATACAGGTAATGAGTGCAGGACAGAGCCTCTTAAAGAAGAAGGTACAGGTCTGTGAGAGCCAGAAATCTTGCTTGTTTGTAGGTGACCAAATACTTATTTTCCACCATAATTTGCAAATAAATTCTTTCCAAATCAGCCAATGTGATTGTCTGGATTTTGTTTCTCATTTTGTGTCTCATAGTTGAGGTCTACCTCTGATGCCAATTACAGGCCTCTCTCATCTTTTTAAGTGGGAGAACTTGCACAATTGGTGGCTGACTAAATACGTTTTTGCCCCACTGTATCTGCAAAGTCAATAGCTAAAGACCTCCAAACTTCTTATGGCCTTCAGATTAGCACAACAACAGTGCATAGAGAGCTTCATGGAATGGGTTTCCATGGCCGAGCAGGTGCATCCAAGCCTTACATCGCCAAGTGCAATGCAAAGCATCATATGCAGTGGTGTAAAGCACGCCACTACTGGACTCTAGAGCAGTGGAGATGTGTTCTTTGGAGTGACAAATCATGCTTCTCTGCTTGGCAGTCTGGGCGTGTCTGGGTTTGGCAGTTCGGTGCTTGCCTGACTGCATTGTGCCAAATGTAAAGTTTGGTAGAGGGGGATTATGGTGTGGAGTTGTTTTTCAGGCATGACCCCTTAGTTCCAGTGAAGGGAACTCTTAAGGCGTCAGCATACCAAGACATTTTGGACAATTTCATGCTCCCAACTTTGTGGGAACAGTTTGGGGATGGCCCCTTCCTTTCCAACATGACTGCACACCAGTGAACAAAGCAAGGTCCATAAGGACATGGATGAACAAATTTGGGGTAGAGGAACTTGACTGGCCTGAACAGAGTCCTGACCTCAACCTGATAGAACACCTTTGGGATGGATTGCAGTGGAGACTGCGAGCCAGGCCTTCTCATATGACATCAGTGCCTGACCTCACACCTCGCTTCTGGGAGAATGGTCAAACATTCTCATAGACACACTCCTAAACCTTGTGGACAGACTTCCCAGAAGAGCTGCGCTGATGTAGCTGCAAAGAGTGGGCCAACTCAAGATTGAACCCTACGGACTAAGACTGGGATGCCATTAATGTTCATATGCGTGTAAAGGCAGGCGTCCCAATACTTTTGCAAATATAGTGTATGCAGAGTTATGACTTTCCATCACTGACTTGTTCAGGGTTAGTGGTTCTGCTATGATATATGTTCCCCTATACTATGAAGAATAAACATGCTTAGAAGTCCCAAGAGCCCAGTGATGTCCCCTTCACAGTTGCAGTGGTGCATGTCTCTTTCCATGCTACCGTTTTGTTCTTTTGTTGGATGTCTCTTCCTGGTTCTTGCAGTCAACTGCCTGATAATGTAAAAACAGATCTTGTGCAGAAGGAGTTTTGGAACCGTGTTATTCTCTATAGTGGCAATACTAGGTGAGAGTGACATGCTTATCTTCCACCTTCAACCTCCTGTGTTATCCGTGTCAAAAATCATAAGAGGCTGCGGGCAGGAAATTCGCTTGTCACTCTCATGTATGCAAGGAAAGCAGAAGTGAGAGGCCAGCAGCTGTAGGAAAATATTTAAAGTATTTGTAATTTATAAAATATAAAAATTGTCAGTGTCATTAAAGGAAAGGAAAGACATGGGAGCATATTTTTAATTAAATGTCCCTTTAAAAACAGCATAGTATAAGCTTTTAGTTCTACATGTACGTGTAATTCCACTCTATTTTTTTCATGTACAAAATGCATTTTTGCAACCTTAGAACTACATTGCACCTGGCTGTTGAAGTTCCCTCTTGAAGCCACTCCATCTCATGAGATTTATATACAGTTTGTGGGACCTCGCTTCAAGTGGTAGAGCTTCTTCAAAGCACACGGCAACTCGCTTATTTTTCAGGGCTTTTTTACCCACTTTTATTTAAGAAAGTTCAAGAAAACACAAATGCTTCCCACGCAGGGGTATCCACCATCACACGAATTCAAATGAACAGTATTCAGCCTCCTGGCTTGTACGCAGTTTTAAGTCTGCCTCCTGCAGACTCTTCCCAAAGTATGGCACTAGCACACAGCTAGTCCGGCTTCCACCTCTCCTAGGTGTAGCCCACCTGACTCCACGGCAGAGACCTCCCGTCTGCCTGGGTGGAGTCCTCCTAACTGCCGGGGTGGAGCCCAGAATCATGGCCTGGCCTCCACTAAAAGGCCTGCACACACCTGTGCAATCAGCACGCTGGCTGCTCCCAAAATATGGGCCCAGGATTGGAGATTTCATCCCTCCCAAATCTCTAAGAAATCTCCAGGCTACAGGTCCCAAAACAGGCTTTACAAACCAAAGAGGAAACTTATAAATCAGTTTCCTCTGCATTGTGAGAACTGCCTGGAGCCCCTCAACCTGTTTAGTTGAGAATCCTGTGTCTCCATCATGATTTCCACCATGGCAGGATACCGCACTGCCACAAGTTCTAAAACTTTCTTCATCTCCAGAACGTATATTCCTCCTGTCATTCCCTGGTATAAACTCTAATCCATTTATACTAAACCGTTATATAAAACCATATTTTTATGCCACAGGAATAAACCCCATAATCATCATTTTCTGAAATGTTTTAGCTGTAGAGGAGCAATTATCTTTGATGCTGGCCACATAAGTGTATGTTTAGTATTTTCAAACTGGGCCGCTGAAATGCTGAAGCTACACAAATGCTTGCAGTGATATAGTCATTTGATTTTATTGGTCTTTATCCCTAGGTCTGGTTTTTAAAAGTCATGATTATCTGGGCCTTGTTCTACATCTGACGCACAGGTTGCTTAAAATACACACATTGAAAATTACTTGTTTCTAAAGCAGTTTTCATCCCTTACGTATGTTGAGGCATCGTATGTTGATTGACAGAAATCTTCCTTTTATGTTCCCACAATCCTTCATTTTTGTTGTGCTGTGGTATAGTATATTCTATATGTACGGCTTCAGATCTAACTTACTTTATTATTTCATACCACTACATAAAGGACAAAACTGTGATAGAAATAATAATATATCAGACTTTACCTTTAAACCGCAGTTAATATTATTATTATTATTATTATACAGGATTTATATAGCACCAACAGTTTGCTCAGTGCTTTACAATAGAACAGGAAACAATACAGCAACACTACAGTTCAATACAAGAGGGATAGGAGGGCCCTGCTCCTTGGAACTTAATATCAGATTAATGATCAATAGTTTGTGATTTTTAGAAGGTCAGGACCTGTCAGGACGACCTATATGAGCTACCATAGCTGACTTAACTTTAAAGGTGCATTTACTAGACCTTTCATGCATCTTATCAACATATCAGTGATAGCTTTCTTCTCTTTTGACATATCCTTTTTGTCAGTGCCAATCCAGGCTTTGAAAGGATTCTTACAATATTGCTGGTATCCCCCAGGCTGCCTGATTGACAGCTGGTTTCTCCTCTCCGCTTGTGGCTGAGACCCAGTGCTTAGCTGCGCTAACCCCCCTCCAGCCTGGTTCTCCAGTAAGCACTGGAGGGGCAGAGTGGAGAGAAGTGACTGACTGTCATGGATCCCTGCTCCAAGCAGACTGGGAACTGTAGTCATGTGATCACGCAGTTCTTGGTGTTAGAGCCGACATGGGACAGCTGTAGCATCTCACTGATGTTGCAGTATAGAGGTGAGTATGGATGTTTATTTGTTACAAACCCATACTTCTAATTTGAAGGATAAGTTCGCCTTTGGGAACATGTTACATGTTCCACTTCCACCCGTTTTTAGTGTGAAACATGTAACATGTTCCCATAGCTGCAGCCACACAAGCCACCCCCCCTCCCTGTGACAGATAATATGGGGAGAAGTTTCATTGTACTATCTGTCAGATTTGAAAACAGTATGGCCGTATGGGGATCCGCCCACACAGCTGCATCATTCATGTACGTACTTCCGTGAATGAATGAACTGCACGTCCCGACAGCCTTAGCAGCTGTGAGCTTGTAGTTTTCAATGAGCTACCACAGTCTGTGGAGCGCCGTGGTAGTTCATTTGAGCTTCCTGTCAGATATCTGCTTGCTCATACATCCCGTACAGCAGATATTCTAACAGGTCTGCAGGAGACCTGCATTGCATCAGCGATCTACTGATCACTGGTGCAATGCTTTCCAGGCTCCTTTGGACAAAAATAATAAATGCACCCACCTCCCCCAGATTTTTGGCGGGTCTTTCCATGGACACTGTGCCTGGCCGCTGAGTGTCTTCCCTCGTCCCCACACTCACGGTTGGGACAAGGGGAGAGCAGCCTAGAGTAGTGATGCCCGCAAAGGAGAAATGACAGGAGAGAGCTGGGAGGTGCAGACTGTGCTCTCCTTTCATGTTAGTGGAGCTATTCTCCATAAAGCAGATGACACAGGCATGTTCAGTATTTGATTTGTTCCCTGGCTCCTTGCTACCGTGAGATGAGCGGTCATTGGAGGACAGGGTAATGTAACTGTATGCAGCCAATCAAAGAGCAATCCTGTGTCATCTGCTGCATGGAGGATCACTCCACTGATGAGTGAGAGCATAGAACAACCCCCACCTGGTTTCCCGCCTGTAAGCTTGGGGGGGGGGGGGGTGCTTACAGGCCGGGGGAACTGTACACAATAAAAAGTAGAGGGAGGAGTAACAATCATATGTGCTGTGATGGGAGGTTTGTGCAGAAGGGGGGATGGGAGGTAATTGTGCTGGAAAGGGTAATGGCGGGGGTGATTTGTGCTAGGAGAAGGAATGGGAAATATGTGCTAGGAGCAGCACATTTGTGCAAGCAGGAAGGCTTGGGAGGAGGGGGGGGACTTGTACTAAAAGGGGAGGTTTAGGGTAAGGTGGGAGGATTTTATGCTGGGAAGGGTCATTTTGAAGGGGTTTTAGCTAGAGGAGGGATTTGGGGGAATTTGTCCTAGGTGGGGGGATGGAAGGAAGAGGATTGGTGCTGAAAGAGGGGATTGGGGGGGGATTTGTGTGAGGAGGGGGGATTGGGTGGCAATTATTACTAGGTAGGGGGATTGGGGGTGAATTTGGGCTAGGAGAGGGGATTGGGGGGGGGGGTTGCTTGGAGAAAGGATGGGGGGAATTATGAAATTGTTTTTCATTCAGAAAAGGTTCACTGTAATTACTAGTTAATATTTCAGATCTAAACAGGAATACTCCCTTTTTGCAAACGTAGTAAAAAATACCATTGGCTGGGCACAAAGTTTTCAGAAAGTCTCTTTGCAGTTTGCAAAACACATCTTGTGCTGAATTGCTTCCCCTCAAAAACCATCAGCTATTATATGATATTTTTTATTGAATCTGGAGTGATTTGATATTTAGATATTGCTCCTAGAGTTAACCTTGATGGTAAAGAAAAAGCTAGGAATACAGACTGTTATTTTACGAGTTTGAAATGTCAAATTTAGGATCTTTCAATGGCATGTATTATAATGCAGCATTTTGTGTCTTGGCCATCTATCTCCTGACCATGTCTTGTCTCTCTTCCAGGTACACACATTTCGGGGGCCACACTGGTGTGAATATTGTGCTAACTTCATGTGGGGCCTTATTGCTCAGGGAGTCAGGTGCTCAGGTATGGTAACCTCATCCGATTCTTTATATCAGCAATCTCCTGAATGTCACCATGTTTATTGTACGCAATAAATTGTACAGTTTCTTGGCAGTCTCTAAAGGTCAAAATACAGCGGAGTCCATTTGGGTAAATTAAGATATATTCATACATTGCTCTATAATAAACAGGCGGTGAGGTTAATCCTAGAGATTCTGGTGAGAAACAGAGATCAGGCTGACCTTATGTAGACCTTTTCATAATATCCCACAGTTTGCTTGTGTTTTCTGTTTATGGAAAGAGAGAAGCAACCAGCATTCACTGGTGGGCAGACTGGCAATGATAGGAGGAGAGTGATCTGAGATAGTGATGAGAGAAGATTCTGGAGAATTACAGCTTCAGAGGAGCATTGCACACTGCTAATGATATATTCTTCAGAGAAATAAAGCACAAGTAATAGATAAAGCATGGATTTTCAGACAGGATTCAGGCTGGTATGTTGTTCTTATGTGGAAAGATGACCATCCCACATCAGCCAGCAGCATGTATGGGCCACACAGGTTGTTCTGCAAAACATGGCTCGTATGGTATAAAATACATGTACCAGTCCTTGCGCTAGTAATAGAACATTTACAAATAAATAAACACTAACAAATCCTAAATATCACAAGCGGTTGTACAGTACACTGGTAAAATGTACTTCAATAACTCAAAACTCCAGCGCCAAGTGTATCATACAACACAAAAAATGTGCGTATGTACAACAAAAGCTATAAGGCAAATGAGAGTTGGAAAGAGACCAATATAAAAAAGGTGCTCCACCCAAGACTAAAATGCCAAAATTAATATATAAAAAGTTTTTGATGATATGATGATGATTGTGAAATGTTTAGAGGGAACCATTCACAACATCACTCTTCATATCAGACAAGAACCTGTATGTACAAGAACCACAAACTCTGTGAGATGATGTCAGCTCACTTCTTAGTTCTAGGTATCTCCAAAGGATTCCTGGTCACACGTACAGTCATTGTTTGTTGTTTATGGATCAAAAACAAGCTACCTATACATTTAATTTTGCTGGTTATTCTCGTCTCTACACAAGTTCCGTTTTTTCTACATCTGTCTTTCAAAGACTAATGGCTGCACATGAGGCCAGGGATCCTATGGAGATTTTTGCAGCTGAGACAGTGAACTGAATGTGGGACTAAAGCCAGCCTTTAATGGATCATAATTTGGCATGTTCAGCAGGGAACCATTGGGCCAGTTCAGCAGGGTATATGGTTTGAAATTCGGACAGTTCAGCAAGGACCAGACGAACTTCAATCCAAGTGTGGGGGGCACTGTGGTTGTCTAGAAGTCGATCTAATGATCAACTTCTGTACAACCACCTTGTTGGATTTTCCCCACTCAATCAGCACTGCAGGCTATAGCCTGCAATGTGACAAGAATATTCTGACAGTGGGCATCTCCCCACTGTCAGAATATAATGACACAGCGAGGAGGATTCCCCCATCCATCTTTACTGTGTGGATGGAGGAATAGGGGTGTAAGCTTTTTTCATTCAACCAGCGGGTTGAACAAAAAAAAAAACCTAATCTATGGACTGCGTAAGTCTGGATGGAGTATCTCATAGCTGGTAGTTCTTGGACAAACAGCAGTCTGGATTCAAGCCTACATGGATTATAGCTTTTAGTCTTAATTCCCTGAAGGTCTAATGGTGGTGATGAGTTTTCATTTACCTATAGGTTGTAGACATCATTTGAAGCCTGAAATGTAACAGTGATGGTATGGGTTGTTCCCTCTACAATATACTGTGTGTGTCTACATCATTTTTATTATGTATAATTTGGACTTTTAGTTTTGGATGGAGCCCCTTTTCAGTGTTGCCAGCCTACCACATTGAAATTCACTGACAGGACACCCACATTTTACTGGCAGCCAAGTTTTTTACTGTCATTTCTAAAAGTTAGAAAAATACAGTTTTAAGTGCAAATTTCAGTATTTAGTCTACAAACAAGTACAACATGCAGTTAGCAATATGATTTAAGGTAGATATAAGGCAAACAAACATATTTATTATTTTATTTTTCAATACAGTAAGTGAGTAGCTCAGGGACAGGACTCAGGAGGGCAAGAAATTAGAATGGGCAGGCACACACACACACATAAATTGAATATCACTGTGACACTGACAGTAGTGTGCAGCAGCCCAGATGATGATAATGACACCTCACCAACATGACACCTCCTCTTCTAAGTCACAGTGCCAGTCTCTCTCCATGCCAGGTGGTCCCTTCAGTCATCTGCAATCCAAACAGCACTAACAGTCCTGCTGCTGGCTTGCCTTGCTCCCATCCCGCAGACCCGCACACCCGGCTCTGACCTCTCCACTCAGCTCCCTTGCACCATGACGTCACTCGATATGCTTAGGCACCGCCTCCGCCAGACCTGCCCCCCCACCAGTGGCACCTGAACACTGGGATGGTTTAAGCTCTGGACTGGAACTGTGCATGCACACTTTTGAGCCAAGTGTCATAGCCATATTTTTAACTGGCAACCTTTTCCTGTCACTGGAATATACTGGCAGGAGAAAAGTGCCAATTTTTTACTGGCTGCCAGTAAAAATACAGAAGGTTGACAACACTGCACCTTTTGCATATTGGTATGTACCATTTAAGGAGCAGCAAATTATATAAATGGTTTTTATCATTTCTGAACATGTATTTAGTTTGGTGGTGGTCACAGACTGGACATCATTAAGTGCAATGCAGGACCAGTAGTCCTGCTTTGTCATAATGCCACGGTCTGCCAACAACCTTGAGCGTTGAAGAGGAGTTCAGCTTTAAGGAATGATAACTCATGCGATTATGTTGTAGATGAATTAGACTTTTACAGTAAAAAAAAAAAAACTATTCATGTGGAAACTTCACTTGATCCATGCAATTATGCCTTTAGTGGACTGAAAAAAGGCAAATAAGGCATGGTAATAAAAATACAGTGTGCTTTCCACTGTTGTGAATAGAGGCTACTGTGTGCTCAGTTGCTTTGTACTACATACAACGTGTCAGTACATGTGAACACATCATGTATGGACCGAATTCTGAAGTAATAAGCACATGTGCAAAAAGCATAGAGAGAGATTATTTATTAGAAGGATTTGAAGGATAGATACTTCATAAAGTGAATTTCAGCTAATCTAAATGGAAACTATAAGAGTTTTGTCCATTGTATCTAATTTGTATACATTTTAAACAGATACATTTTGTACTATTAACCTCCTTGGTGTTCTGATTATGTCAGTATTTCTGTGCTCAAAGCGGTACACTGTTTTCAATGGAAATATGTTGTTTTTTTATTGTAGGCCTGTAATTCTTAGGAATAACTCACTGAAATATGTCTGAACAAGATTCTAGTAAACATCCCGGGTATGATAAAATTTTAAACATGAAATCATAAATTATAATATAATAAATAATCATAAAAAAGAATAATAATACATTTAATTAAATAATGTAATAAAACCAAAAACACTAAAATTTGAAATAGAGCCCCAAATTAGCACATCACTGAGCTTAGTCGCAAAAACGGTTTCAGTGTCTGATGACGAATTTCTCCACGAATCATTATCACTCAATTCTGCAAGTGGTTCTAATTTACTATCGCTGTTCTCTAGCTGGTCTAAAACCGATTTTGACCTAAAGGGACGCTTTTTGGATTCCATGGACGTTTCTCAGTTTCCAGGCCGAAAGGACGGTAAAAATGCAGGCAGGGCACAGGACAAAGCACTCGGGACAAAATGTATGTGAAATGGTTTGATACAGTAATGTAATACTATCAGATTTTTGTGTATTGAGTGAATGTCAAATTTTTGAATTTTTTAAATTCCCGCCGGTTCTGTCCCCTGTACATCCCTATGCTCGCAGGGAACGGAACCCGGAAGACGGATGCCGGCATCGGCCGGAGGACATGGCCGGGGACGCTGCAGGGGGGGACATCGTGGGACCGCAGGACAAGGTAAGTGATCCAGGGATCCCAGAGCAACGCTGCAGTGTAATCCTGAGTGTAGCTCAGGGTTACCGCTTGTGGTATTGAATGTTAACCCCGAGCTATACACTTGGGAATACCACCAGGGGGGTTAATATAATTTTTTTTTACACAGGGTCAGCCTATGACACAGAATTAAAATAGTACTATAGGTTTTCTAAAGCAAGAGCACAGCGGAAGCTGCTTTCTTTCATTCTCTCTCTCTCTGACTGGATAAACCTATGGCATCCTCTGAGCAGGCAGGGGGAGGGGGTGAGCATTGGTTCTTATTTGTTCTATTGTGTGCAAACTGTATAAAGGCTTGTGTTGATGGGCTTTGTTAGCATCAGAAGGGTTTTGCATTCCCATACAATTCTATAGGAATGTAAAACCCGCTAGCAGGTCAAATACAGGTCAGAAGGTCAACTGCAATTCAAATGCACTTGAAAGTTCTGAATAATATCAAAAGCATCTAAACTTTATATTATATTAAATTGATGCGAACAAAAGCCCTAACCCCATGGAAACAGGCCCTAAAGAGTACCTGAAGAACATGGGAAGGACTCAAGAGCACCACCTGTTGTCTAGAAATTAAAGTACAAGATATTCTGAAGAAATATATATTTGTAAAAAATATTTTGTTTTCTAGTCCTGACTATAATAAAAAAGAGACAAAATATATGCATAATTATTTACACTCTAACAAATATAAGTATTTAATATCACCATTATCATTTTTACTCTACTGTGGTGCATGCCCAAAATACATTTCATACAGCTTTTTGAACTCCAGGCTTACAGGGATAAAATACATATAAATGAGCTGTTGTACTTGCCAAATGGTTTGTATTTTTGTTATTCAGTCCTGTGATTTATGCATCGTTCACACCATACGTGCACAAAAACTGATGGAAACTAACGCACAGATTTCACTCGCAGAGACATCAGTTTACATCCATTTTCACTTCAATGAGTTTTATACACGTTGTAGATTCCTGTGCAGAACAAATCTGCACGTGATACTAGTGTTGTGATGTGAACAAGGCACATAGAGAACAATTGATTTTGTTGTGCCCTTGCAGAAGGCGTGCAGAAAATCCAACGTCTCTTAAACAGTTATTCCGCACAAGACTGCCTGTGTAGCACAGACTGGCAGGGCACCAAGACCTGATTTTTCTCTGTTGTATTTAAGTAACACGTACAGGTCTTATTGCTCCCCAAGCCTGTGACTGAATGCTAAAGGAGAAGCAGCAGACTAATGAGCTTATCCCTCTACTCTCTCTTCTTATCAGCATGTTTTCCTCTCCTCGTCTGAGCTCTGCCATATGAGGAGACTGATACCAAGTCAAACTCAGGTACTTAAAGCTGAACTCCAGCTATATGTGGAGGGGCTAATCAGGATTATCAGGTAGGAAGATGGATTACTGTAACCAGAGGGAGTGGTAGGGGCTCACAGAAAAGGAAGCCCGGCCCTGGGTTTGTGCACCCAAACAGATTTGCCAAGTTTAGTGAACATGTGGGGGTGGCAAGCTAAGGGGTGGCAGCCCTGGATGTCACTGCTATCGCTAACAGCCGGGGGGGGCAGACCATCTGGGAGGGGTGGTGAGGGTAGTGCAAGAAAGTCTAGACAGCTGGTGGTAGTAGGGGATTTTATAATCAGAAGGACTGATAGAATAATTTGTTGCCAGGATCGCCTCAACTGGTTTGCTGTCTATCTGGTGCCAGGGTTCGGCATGTGGTGGACCGGGTTGATAAATTACTGGGAGGGGCTGGGCATGACCCAGCTGTCTTGGTTCATGTTGGAACCAATGACAGAATACATGGAAGGTGGAGGCTCCTTAAGATTCAATTTAAAGAATTTAAAGAACTAGGCTGCAAGCTGAAGGGAAGGACCTCCAAGTTGATATTCTCAGAAATATTACCTGTGCCATGCGCAACTCAGGAAAGACAGGGGGAGATTAGAGAACTCAATGCATGGCTGAAGACCTGGTGTAAGAGGGAAGGATTTTGGTTTCTAGAGCACTGGGCTGACTTTTGCTAGAGATGGTTTGCACCTAAATGGAAGGGGGTCTGCTGTGCTAGGGGAGAGGTTTATGGGAAGGCTGGAGGAATATTTAAACTAGGATCGAGGGAGTTGGGAGAATTAGATTATAACTGAGTAGACAGATCAGACAGTGGTCAGTACTTATTGGTGGGTGGAATGGGGAAAGATTGGGGGAAGGCTATGGCACATAAGAAGGTTCCCATGTTACAAACAACCAGTGGAATTGGTACCATTTGTATGAAAATAACAAATATGCAAAATACGTGTGAACAAAGTGTCAATTAATTAAAGTGTTTGTTCACCAACGCCAGAAGTCCGCCAAGCAATATAGGTGAGTTGGAAGCTTGATTTAATTGGTATTGCTGAATCTTGGCTTCATTCTTCACATGACTGAGCCATTAATATTCCTGGCTATGTTCTCTTTCGGAGAGACAGGGTAAATAGATAAGGTGGTGGTATTTGTCTCTATGTGAGAAGTGATCTCAGAGTGAGTATGAAAGAGGACCTAGTTGATGGAGAGTATGATGAGGCTGAAGTTTATTGGGTGGAACTGCACATGGGGGTGCGTACTACAAAGGTAATCATTGGAGTTTGTTATAGACCTCCCAGTGTTAATGAGGAGGTGGAGACTCAGCTCCTTGCACAGATCGAAAGGGCTGGGACAGTGATAATAATGGGGGATTTTAACTACCCGGAAATTGACTGGAGTAATGGTTCTGCAGGAACAGTTAAAGGGCAAAAATGTTTAAACCTACTACAGGACAATTTAATGGTACAGTTAATAGAGGCCCCTACTAGGAATGATGCTCTGCTAGACCTTGTAATCTCAAACCATGCAGAGCTTATTACGAATGTCCATATAAAAGAACATCTGGGTAGCAGTGACCATAACATGATTTCATTTATTGTTAGCTGTAAACAGCAAGCACATACGGGAAAAATAAAAACGCTCAATTTTAAGAGAGCTAATTTTCCAAGGCTGAGAGATGCTCTCCAAGTCTTAGACTGGGAGGGAATATTGGCATCGATGAACGCAACACAGAAATGGGAGTTCTTCAAAAAGACTGTATGTGAACACACTGCAAAATATATTCCCATGGGCAACAAGTTTAAAAGGCTAAAAATCAAACCTATGTGGCTTACAGTCAAAGTTAAAAAAGCTATTGATAATAAGAAAAGAGCTTTTATTAAATATAAAAATTAAGGAATGCTATCATCGTTTAAACATTACAAAGACTATAACAGAATATGCAAAAAGGAAATAAAGGCCGCAAAAACTGAAAACATACGACCGAGTGCAAAAGATAGCAGGACCAACCCCCAAAAATTCTTCAAATATATTAATAGTAAAAAGGTCCGGTCTGAGCATGTAGGCCCTTTACAAAATAATCTAGAGTGGGTGACTGGGGACAAAGAGAAGGCAAATTTATTAAATACCTTCTACAGCTCTGTGTATACAAAGGAGCATGGGGGAGCTCTTCTCCATAATAAGCATGGTACTGACACAGCTTCAGATGATCCACATTGGCTCACAATTGATATGATTCAAAAATATTTAGACAGAAAAAGGTGAATAAAGCACCTGGACTGGATTGCATACACACACGGGCCCTTACAGAATTGAGCTCTGCTATTTCAAAGCCATTGTTTTTAATTTTTAGGGACTGTTTAATGACTGGCATAGTATCACTGGATTGGCGTAAGGCCAGTGTGGTGCCAATATTTAAAAAGGGGTCAAAATCTTTACCACGTAAATATAGACCTGTTAGTTTAACTTCTATAGTTGGGAAGATACTGGAGAGTTTAATAAAAGACCACATAGATAAGTTCTTGCTGGAAAAAATATTTTAAGCAACAGACAGCATGGATTCATGAAAGACAGAAGTTGTCAAACAAATCTGATTTCTTTTTATGAGGAAATGAGCAAACCCTTGGACAGAGGGGTGGCGGTGGACGTGGTATACTTGGATTTTGCAAAAGTGTTTGACACAGTTCCCCACACACGGCTAATGTGTAAGGTAAAGTCTACAGGCTTGGAAAAATCCATATGTAAATGGATAGAAAACTGGCTAAAAGATCGTATTCAAAGAGTAGTGATTAATGATTCATACTCTGAATGGTCTAGGGTCATCAGTGGTGTACCCCAAGGTTCAGTATTGGAACCCTTACTTTTTAATATATTTATAAACAATATAAAGTCTGGGATTAAATATACCATTTCAGTCTTTGCAGATGACACCAAGCTGTGCAGTGGAATAACGTCCTTACAGGATGTCTTCAATTTACAAGCCGATCTCAATGCACTGTGTAATTGGGCAACTATGTGGCAAATGAGGTTTAATGTTGATAAATGTAAGGTTATGCACTTGGGGGCTAAGAATATGCATGCATCATACATACTAGGGGGAGTACAACTGGGGGAATCAATGGTGGAGAAGGATCTGGGAGTTCTGGTAGATCAGAAGCTTAATAATGGCATGCAATGCCAAGCTGCGGTTTCTAAAGTGAACAAAATAGTTTTTTTGTATTAAAAGAGGTATAGACTCCAGAGAGAGATATCATTTTACCTCATCTGGAATATGCAGTTCAGTTTTGGGCACCAATTCACAAAAACAACATTGGGGAGCTGGAGAAAGTACAAAGAAGGGCAAGCAAACTGATACGAGGCATGGAGGAGCTCAACTATGAGGAAAGAGTAGAGGAACTGTATTTATTCTCTGTTGAGAAGAGGAGATTAAGGGGGATATGATCAACATGTATAAATACATCAGTGGTTCATATAGTGAACTCGGTGTAGAGTTATTCACCCTGAGGTCATCACAGAGGACAAGGGGGCACTCTTTACGTCTGGAGGAAAAGAAATTTAATCTCCAAACATGGAAAGGTTTCTTCACAGTGAGAGCTGTGAAAATGTGGAATAGACTCCCTCAAGAGTTGGTTCTGGCCAGCTCAGTGGATTGTTTTAAAAAAGGCCTGGATTCTTTCTTAGATACACAGAATATCACTGGATACTAACATGTATAGGTAAAGTTGATTCAGGGAATATCAGATTGCCTTTCAGGGGATCAGGAAGGAATTTTTTATCCCTCCAGGAGCAAATTGGATCGTGCTTTGCTCGTTTTTTTTGCCTTCCTCTGGATCAACTGTGGGTATAGGATTATACAGTCAGGTTCATAAATATTGGGACATCGACACAATTCTAACATTTTTGGCTCTATACACCACCACAATGGATTTGAAATTAAATGAACAAGATGTGCTTTAACTGCAGACTGTCAGCTTTAATTTGAGGGTATTTACATCCAAATGAGGTGAACGGTGTAGGAATTACAACAGTTTGCATATGTGCCTCCCACTTGTTAAGGGACCAAAAGTAATGGGACAATTGGCTTCTCAGCTGTCCCATGGCCAGGTGTGTGTTATTCCCTAATTATCCCAATTACAATGAGCAGATAAAAGGTCCAGAGTTCATTTCAAGTGTGCTATTTGCATTTGGAATCTGTTGCTGTCAATTCTCAAGATGAGATCCAAAGAGCTGTCACTATCAGTGAAGCAAGCCATCATTAGGCTGAAAAAACAAAACAAACCCATCAGAGAGATAGCAAAAACATTAGGCATGGCCAAAACAACTGTTTGGAACATTTTTAAAAAGAAGGAACGCACCAGTGAGCTTAGCAACACCAAAAGACCCGGAAGACCACAGAAAACAACTGCGGTGGATGACCAAAGAATTCTTTCCCTGGTGAAGAAAACACCCTTCACAACAGTTGGCCAGATCAAGAACACTCTCCAGGAGGTAGGTGTATGTGTGTCAATGTCAACAATCAAGAGAAGACTTCACCAGAGTGAATGCAGAGGGTTCACCACAAGATGTAAACCATTGGTGAGCCTCGAACACAGGAAGGCCAGATTAGAGTTTGCCAAACGACATCTAAAAAAGCCTTCACAGTTCTGGAACAACATCCTATGGACAGATGAGACCAAGATCAACTTGTACCAGAGTGATGGGAAGAGAAGAGTATGGACAAGGAAAGGAACTGCTCATGATCCTAAGCATACCACCTCATCAGTGAAGCATGGTGGTGGTAGTGTCATGGCGTGGGCATGTATGGCTGCCAATGGAACTGGTTTTCTTGTATTTATTGATGATATGACTGCTGACAAAGGCAGCAGGATGAATTCTGAAGTGTTTCAGGGAATATTATCTGCTCATATTCAGCCAGATGCTTCAGAAATCATTGGACGCCGCTTCACAGTGCAGATAGACAATGACCCAAAGCATACTGCAAAAGCAACCAAAGAGTTTTTTAAGGGAAAGAAGTGGAATGTTATGCAATGGCCAAGTCAATCACCTGACCTGAATCCGATTGAGCATGCATTTCACTTGCTGAAGACAAAACTGAAGGGAAAATGCCCCAAGAACAAGCAGGAACTGAAGACAGTTGCAGTAGAGGCCAGGCAGAGCATCACCAGGGATGAAACCCAGCATCTGGTGATGTCTATGCATTCCAGACTTCAGGCAGCAATTGACTACAAAGGATTTGCAACCAAGTATTAAAAAGTGAAAGTTTGATTTATGATTATTATTCTGTCCCATTACTTTTGGTCCCTTAACAAGTGGGAAGCACATATGCAAACTGTTGTAACTCCTACACCGTTCACATGATTTGGATGTAAATACCCTCAAATTAAAGCTGACCGTCTGCAGTTAAAGCACATCTTGTTTGTTTTATTTCAAATCCATTGTGGTGGTGTATAGAGCCAAAAATTTTAGAATTGTGTTGATGTCCCAATATTTATGGACCTGTCTTTAACCTTTTTTTTTTTTTTTTAATGGTTGAACTGGATGGACTTTTGTCTTTTTTCAGCCAGACTAACTATGTAATCTCCACTCTTGCATAGTTTTACAGGCTTCTTTCCTGTACTGAAATAGCTTACTGTGAATGTACTGCTCACTGTGAGCTGCAGCAAGTCAGATAGACCTTATTTCATGAATGGAAGACATCAAACATCATTTAGCTCTTTTGTCACTAGCCTTGCTACCCCTGGTCCACCCCTTTAATTCATTTGATTGCAGTCCATTCAGTCATGGAGGCATGGCATCACATGCAGGTCATGATCTGTCTTCATTGCATAAAGAAGTACGGAGACTCAGTGATCATGTCACTGGGTCTAAAATAAGGTATGCAACAAAAATGGAAAGGTTTTATTTAAAAATGTTATTAGCAAGTTGATGAGAGGAAAGGAGGAATCAGAGAAGGCAAAATATAAGCAGATTAAACTTCAGCTTTAAAAAAATACAATAAGTGATGTATTAATCAATACAGAGCTGTCATCCCAGCAGCCAGTGCAGATTTATAGCTGCGGTCAGTCTGGGACATCATGGCCTGAAAGCAGTGTGCATGTGTGCATAGGCATATAGAGCGCATACTGTTATTGCTGGACCAACCTCATTGTAAGTGGCTGCAGCTGTTGACAGGTCCTTGACATAAGTTGTGCTGATTACTGGGACTCGTCTGAAATGCTACAAAAACATTTAATAGAGTAGTGCCCTCCAGGATTACAAGAGATTTCACTGTCCTTGTGATGAATTATGCTTGACTTAATTTAAGCTATCGTGACAAATTAAAAATATTTTGTTCCTAATTTAAAGATGCCTTCTGGGCTTCCATGCAATTCACTGATGTGTAATTGGATGAAAGGGTTGTTCAAACGCATCATTATTTTATAGCCCGCGGATGACCTTTTCTGTGATAGAGAAAAACCATTATGGTTGGTTCCTCCTGCATTCAGGCTTCATACTCTAAACAAAATATTTTAAGCCCTATCTTCATAAATGGTTAGTATTATGAAATAACTGCTTTCCAAATTATTAAGTGGATACTCTGTGTGGATGTCTAAGTTCATTTGGAAGCACTATTTAAAATATGAATTCCCAAGCAATGACTATTAAAGGTAGACATCAGTCAAAGTAGGCATTGAGATGCATACAGGGAGTACATTTTACTTGCTAGGACTTCACTCTTTCATCCAGACATTGCTGTAGTTTTCTGGTCCACCCTACTCCCTTTTGATGGTACCTGCAGGCTCCTTACCATATCTTATAAAGATCATTGACTGTGTTTTCACAAGTTTCCCACAGACACGAGCCCTATTCAGACCTGCTTTGTAAGTTTGCTGTTCACTGTGGTGTGTATCTGCCATTTGGCATGTGCAGCTTCCTGTAGCAGGGGGATTTAAGCAGGAAGGTTGTGCCAGGAGTAGATTGGTCATGGGAGTGAGAAGAACCATACATAGTGAGATGTAATGTTGCATCTAAGTGGTGTCAACCCTTAGCGGGACCCTGAAACAGAACTTTTGGTGGGCCATGTACCAGTGATTGGGAACTAGTATGAGCTAAAGATGTGATACACCACAGCATAGCCTGGAATCCTGACTACTATTTAAAGAGGAATGCTGCACACCTGACAACCTGTTGCATTGCCATGTGATTCATGAAGAACTGTGATATGGGGATGACAAAAATTGTACGTTTATGCCATTCTGGTTCTGGTTAGGTGAATCATCTGGTGTTATTTACTGTAAACACAAAGTGAGTGAAAGGAACAGGGAATGAAATGCAAACCTTCATGTTTCACCTCAGGGTGTTGGAGAGTAAGAGGTAAGGAAGGAGGAGCAGCCAGCTTGGGAGAGGAGGTGGTGGTGGCCAGTGACAGAGGTTCTGTCAGAGGAGTGGATTGTTGGCTGTATGGTCTACCCTTCCAAGTAGCCACTGGATAGCAGAACCATCCTCATGGACTTGGACTGGACCACTGGTGTATGAGGCTTTGCAGAGTATACAGCAGCTTCTCTCCATGCCTTCGGGTCAAAAATAAAGCATAAAGTGTTATGTGTGTAAAGAACTAGTGGAGGAAAATCAGTGTTTAATGCTATTTCCCTCAAAATGACTTTGTAGTCAGTGTCGGGACAGATATCACTGGCAGGAGAGAAGACGTTCTCCTTCCGGTATGGGTACAGTGAAGTGCTTTGGTCTTTGGCCACAAGGGGTGCTAACTCACACATTAAAGTGGTACTGTTATTCAAACATTAGTTCCCAGCACTTTTGTTGAGAAAAAACCAATCCCCTATGGGTGATCAATGTTCATTTAAAGGATTTTAACAAACTTTATTGCAGACTGCTACCTTCTGTGGTTCCAAAGGAAAAGCTGTCTGTTTGTGTAAATGTGCAAAGTGAATGTGAATGGGAGTGACTGTTTCATTATTATTCAGCTGATGCTCTTGCAGAGTTCTAATAAGGAAATGTGCAGTGTCTGAATCCCTTTAGATGTGATTAACCCTATGAGAGTATCTCACCAAAAATTAAAATTTTTGTTGCGGAGAATGCCTAAAATCTCACTTGTATCGTAGTGCAGACTTCTGGGAAAATCAGTGAGCCAATTACACAAGCAGGGAGGTTCTTTATACCAACTGTGTATGGAACGCCTCTGAGTTGTCATATTGCATTGAATTTTAGAGAAACTAGCAGTTGTATATGCTATATAATTTTTTTGTTTATTTGCTATTTTTTCCCACAAAAGGGAAGTTACCCTTTAACAACCTGCTGCCTGAGGGGGCACCCTACTCCTTGCAGCTTTATAGTAGGCACTGGTGTGGAAACTGGCTTAACAACCCCATGGCCTAAGGGGGTGCTTTTTCAACTACTGACTAGATCTAGCTCTGATCAGGGTCCAAATATTAAAGTGTCTCGCCTTGGATCCACCAGTCCAACATGCAGACTACTTCTAGAAACATTTGTGAAAGAATGGGGCGCTCTCAGGAGATCAGTCGATTCAAGCGTGGTAGGTTGCCATCTCTGCAATAAATCAATCTGTGAAATTTCCTTGCTACTAAATATTCCACAGTCAACTGTTAGTGGTATTATAAAAAAAGTGGAAGCAACTGGGAACAACAGCAACTCGGCCATGAAGTGGTAGGCCACGTAAAATGACAGAGCGGAGTCAGCACATGCTGAAGTGCACATTGTGCAGACTTCTCCACCTGTCTGCAGAGTTAACAGCTAAAGACCTCCAAACTTCATGTGGCCTTCAGATTAGCACAACAGCAGTGCGTAGAGAACTTCATGGAATGGGTTTCCATGGCCGAGCAGCTGCATCCAAGCTTTACATCACTAAGTGCAAAGCGACAGATGCAGTGGTGTAAAGCACGCCGCCTCTTGAGCAGTGGAGACGTGTTCTCTGAAGTGACAAATAAGGCTTCTCTGTCTGTTAATCCGATGTGTGTCTGGGTTTGGTGGTTGCCAGGAGAATGGTCCATGTCTGACTGCATTGTGCCAAGTGCAAAGTTTGATGGAGGGGGGATTATAGTGTGGGGTTGTGTTTCAGGGATTGGGCTTGGCCCCTTAGTTCGAGTGAAGGGAACTCTTAAGGCATCAGCATATCAAGATATTTTGGACAATTTCATGCTCCCAACTTTGTGGGAACAGTTTGGGGATGGCCCCTTCCTGTTCCAACATGACTGTGCACCAGTGCACAAAACAAGGTCCATAAAGACATGGATGAGTGAATTTGGGGTGGAGGAAGCTGACTGGCCTGCACAGAGTCCTGACCTCAACCTGATAGAACATCTTTGGGATGAATAAGAGCGGAGACTGCGAGCCAAACATGGTCAAACATTCCCATATTTACACTTCTAAACCTTGTGGACAGCCTTCCCAGAAGAGTTGAAGCTGTTATAGCTGCAAAGGGTGGCCAACTCAATATTGAACCCTACGGACTAAGACTGGGATGCTATTAAAGTTCATGTGTGTGCAAAAGCAGGCTTCCCATTACTTTTGGCAATATAGTATATCTTATTAGTACTGGCCCAGACAGCCAATGCCCTTCAGCCAAGTCCTCACCTGCAGCAAACAGTGAGAGGCTTCAGAAAGCAGACCCACCCCTCATATCAGAGCTGCATGGAATCTGGCAGCAGTGGATTACATAAAACTTGTTGTAGGGTAAACCTAGTAGACTTGCTACGTTTGCTACCGTTTCAGTATTTCCTATAAAGAATGAAGCTAGATTATTTCTTTTAGGAAGATATGGTAGATTTTTATTTGCTGTTAATATTGATGTTACATTGCAGGACCATCGCATTGAAATAGAAGCACCAACTAGTTTTAAATGAGATAAGCAATATGTTATGTGTTTTTCACCGATGCTTCATAAAATATCCTAGTTATTATTGGTGAAAAACATAACCACAACATGGCACTAGACAGTATAACAAAAAAGATGATAATCTCTGGAAACTTGAATGGAAGACCATGATGATGGCATCTCTATTGCTGCAGCATGGGTAAAAAATATACGGTAAGAAGTAGGTTCCCCAGGACTATGGGCCTGGCAATGGTTACTACTTGATGAAGGTACAGATTGCATTTGCAGTATACCAGGAATTGCTGTCTTGTAAGAGAATGTTATTAAAAATGATAAGATGATCATGTTACCTAAAGTGATCCTATTCCTTCAATGAGAAATCTGCGCTGTAGCCTGAATGTGTTTCTGTTTTCAGTTCCTTCATTGTTGGACATGTTCTTGCTTTTATCATCGTCATGAGAGAATGGAGCTGTCATTGCAGGCCTCCTTCTGAAAATGCTAGATACTTGACTGTATCTGATTGTCTCAGAAAAGTCCTGAAACAAGCATGCTATAAAAAAAGCGTCAGAACTACTTATTTGTATACTTGTGGCTCAGTGATTTCAGACAGCATTGACGTCAAAGCATCAAAATGACAGCCAGAAAACTAGCATTCTCAAAGGAGTGTTCAGTAATGGCAGCCTTTCATGATAGTGTTCTTTTCAGCTACCTGTTTGATAGACCTGATAGGTTGCCCAAAGGCCAACAAAAGAAGCACATGCACTATCGTCAGGCAAGCATCTTTACAACAGATTCCCTAAAAATACTTTGCTTAAAAAAGGCTGTATACAGTGAGCTTTGATGACAAACACACTGTAAATTAGATTTTGGGTTTACCTACACTTTAAGAGTTCATGCACAAGGGCTTAGGATCTTACACAGAATTTTGCTGCAGGCAGCAAAATGCTGCGCAAAAAAACGGTCCACAGAGCATTTCAACTCGTATGGACATACTAAGTAAGGCCTCATGCACAAATACATGAAAAACGCCGCTTTCAAGGGCATCTGGTGTTTTTGTTACACCCCTGAAAGCAGCTGCATATTGGCTAATAATGTGCCCATGCACATGCGGGCATTTAAGCATGTATTCTATTTGTGCGCAGCATTCAAGGGCTTATTTGCCCCAAACTTGTATTCGCAAAGATGAGTACTTTTCTCTTTTTATGCTTAAGCACGCAATAACAGGCATAAATAAATGTAAATGAAGCATATAGAATAAGTTTAGGAACATATGCCTTTAAACACCATGCTCATGTATATGCACATAAATGCACTTAACCACTTCAATACCGAGCACTTTTACCCCCTTCCTGCCCATGCCAATTTTAAGCTTTGTCACACTTTGAATGACAAATTGCACAGTCATGCAACACTGTAAGCAAAAAAAAATTCTTATTTATTTTCACACAAATTGAGCTTTCTTTTGGTGGCATTTAATCACCACTGAGTTTTTATTTTTTGCTATATATAAAAAAAAAAAAAAGACCAAAACTTTTGAAAAAAAACCAAAACGTTTTTCTTAATTTCTGTTATACAATTTTGCAAATAACCTTTCTTAAATAATTTAGGTCAAAATGTATTCCGCTACATTTCTTTGGTGAAGATAACCCACATTAGTGTATATTATTTAGTCTGTAGGAAAGTTATCACAAACTATGGTATAGTGTATATATCTGACAATGGATCAGTCCTGATGTACTGATGGCCAATTTCATTTCTTGAGGCCCAAAAATGTCAGGATAGTTCAAATACCCCCAAATGACCAATTGTTGGAAAATAAACAGTCCAAGGTATTTAGTAAGAGGCATGGCGAGTTTTTTGAAGTTGTAATTTTTTGGAAAATGAAGAAAGTAAAAAAAAAAATTCCACTATTTTCTTTTTTCTTTTTTTACATATTGTCACCAGAGCAGTACAGCTCATGTGGCAGTGATCAGGGATACTGACTGGTGACAGTATGTAATAAAAGAAAAATATTTCATTCACTTTTTTTTTTTTTTATTTTACTAATTTTTTTAACACACTGTGACCAGAGCAATACAATGTTACCATAGTAACATTGTACTACACTAGGCAAGCGATCAGGATTTTTTTTTTTACATATTATGATTGCTTATACAAATGTATTTCATTGATGTTAGCAACCATTTTTACTGAATGAAACTGATGTATTTAGTATCTTTTGTTGTGATTAGCTGTGACTGGCCAAAGCTCATCACATGGTACAGATGGGCTGTGATTGGCCCTGTCTGTACCATGTGACCGCTGTGAACAATCACATCTAACAACTCAATTGTATACAATGGATGGCATGAAAGAAAGCCATCCATTGTATAAAATTGTCGTGTGATCTGCTGTGATTGGTTACAGCGATCACGACACTGGCAGCGGGCCGATGTAGTGATCAGTCATCAGCTGTGTCCGGTGGACACAGCCGGTGACAGATCAGCGCCTTCTGATAGGACGTCATATGACATCCACTCAGAAGGAGGAGCGTCAGCACAGCCTGTAACAGATTGAAGGTGTTAATTATGTGCCAAAATGAGCATTTTTTCAGCTAGAAGTTTTTTTTTTTTGCCAGCTCCTGGCAGAAAGATCCAGTTTGCATAGAAGTATTTTAATACCCCAGTGTGCATGAGGCCTAATACTACTTAGAGTTGAAATGTGTGCATAAACAAAGTCATTAATTCAGAATCACTGAAGGCTGATGGCATTCTGAACCACCACTGCCTATACTTTGTTTATGTTTACAGCTCCCCCTGGCCCTGAATGAGTCATTCACTCAGCACTGGCCATGATGGCCTCGGCCTTCAGTCATTTTGCTCCTGCACTGCCACCGCTGCCTAGTGAATAACTCATTCAGCGCCAGGGGGAGATGTAAACATAAAGTATAGGCAGTGGTGGTTCACAATGATTCCGATTCTGAACTCATGACTTTATGTATACATGTACTGCAAATGTTCACACAAACTTTTACATGCATGCTACATAAATTACTTACAAAACTGGAATGCAGATGCAGATTTTATTGGGTTTACACAGCTCAACATTACAGAGGGAATACTGACCACCAGCAACTGTTTGTGTGGGCCCTATAGTCTGCAGTACGTTTGTGTACAGATTAGTATAAATCTGCAGTATGGATCTGATGGCAGCGTTTTATAAGAGCCCTTAAAGTAGTATTAAATACAAAACCAAAAATGTAATATATTGCAGCTTACCAATCACTAGAAGTGGGGGCTGCATTAGTTTTCTTTTTTAGATTTTTTTCCCCCTCTGTTTTCACCTGGTGATCTGGCCATCTAATACCTCCTGTACTAGAGTACTCCCACTCTGGATGAAGGAGCACAGGAGCACCTTTGAACAGCAGCATTTTTAATCCAGAGGAGAGGAGAGTTAAATGTACTAGCAGATATACATACACTAACAAACTGAAGTTGAACTCCAGCTAACATGTTATAAGTAGTTACATCAAACAGTTTTCTTCATTTTGGGATAATGGTTAATAAAATCTGATCATTGTAAGCACCCTTGTCAATGGTAAATTGTTTTTCTCAACCCTCTAACTGCTACATCTGCAGAACAGCTTGTTCTGTTGAAAAAGAACAGACTTACTGACTTATAATGTTTGCTTTTGGGTTTAATATATAAAAATATAAGACGTAACTACAACTGGTTTGTTTTTGGAAAAAGATCTATGAGTACAAAGAAAACAATCCATAGTCAAAGTATGCAACGAGTTTCATAAAACCAAGATAGCCTCTTGTAAATGCAGTTTAATGAAACTTGGCACAGATTACTATCTACTGTTTCTGTTTGTTCAGAGCGTGCATGAGAGTTTTAGGTATCTCTGTGTAGTTTTCAGATACTTCACATGTGCTAAGGTATGTCCTTCATGTAATACTTCACAAGGAAAACTTAGCAGAGAAATGTTAAAAACGAGCTCCATTTAAAAGCTTTGAAGCAAGGTAAATAGGGCACCTCGTAAAATTATACTTGGTTTTGCAAACCAAATATTGGTCTTATTCTAGGCTTTCGGCAAGATACTAGTATCATGAATTGGCCATGTTGCCTTCCAAGAGAAAACCCAGTATTGCCAGTATTCCAAACAAAAAGTGATAAAAAAAGTTTAGTATTTTTGTCTGTTGCAGTTGCTCTAATAGTGGAAATCCACTAATTTTATTTTTATTCTGAGTTTGGTTATTCTTCGTTAATTGCAAATGAAAATGTTTTTTCATAATGTTATAGAAAGGGTTATCAGAGTCTTGTCACAAACCCTATCTAAGAAATACAAAGGAAGGAGCTTGAAACCTGGGAACACATTGGACTGCATTTCTCAGGGCCAAAAATGAAGGATTTTTAGGTGCCACAACCATTTATCTAGAAGGCAGCCAACTGGACAACTAGAATATGTGTGAAAATGAGTGTCAACCAACTGGTAGGCTATGTCTGTTGTGTGGAGTTAAAGTCAAATTTGTTTGACTGGCGTGTACCCTTAACCACTTCCCGACCGGCCGTTGTATATAAACGGCCGGACGGTGGCAGTACAGGGTCGGGTGGCCGTCTATAAACGGCCTCCCCGCACCCTGCTTGTGCGCGCTCCCTGGAGCGCGCAGCACCGCGATCCGGTGCCCGCTGTGTCCTCCGGACACAGTGAAACACCGATCGTCGGACGGGACCTCTGTACGAGGTCCCGATCATGTGATCACTGATTGGCCAATCAGTGATCACATGCAAAGTAGTAAGCAAGATGTCACTTCTGACATCATTGCTTACTACGTGTGAAATCTGTGAATGATCACAGAGGTCACATGGTACAAGGCTATTCACAAAAGCCTTGTACCATGTGACAAGCTGTGACCAATCACAGCTCACTCAGTTCTTCTCAATGAGTGCAAGAATGCACACAGAGAGAAAGAGAAATGATTGCTTTTACATCCTATATGGGTGTAAAAGCAATCAGTGTAAAAAAAAAAAAAAATCTTCATCACCCCTCACAAGTAGTACAGTGTCACCATGGTGACACTGTACTGCTAGGGTGACAGTATGTAAAAAAAAAAAAAAAAAAAAAAATATAAAAATGTAAAAAAAAATGTTTAAAAATTATAATTTTTGCTTATAAACTAATTTGGATTTTTTTTTTTTACTAAAAAGATAACGGAATAAATTTTGGCTAAGATTTATGATGAAATATTATTTATTTGCAAAATTTTATAAAAAAAACACTTTTTTTCAAATTTTTTTGGACATTTCATTTACATAGCAAAAAAAATACAAATCCCAGTGGTGAATAAATACCACCAAAATAAAGCTTTATCTATCTAAAAAAAATGGTAAAAAATTAATTTGGGTACAGTGTTGCATGACAGCGCAATTGTCATTCAAAGTGTGATAATGCTAAAAGCTGAAAATTGCCCTGGTCAGGAAGGGGGTAAAAGTGTCCGGTCTGGAAGTGGTTAAGCTTGCCTCTAGTACTTATATGTGTAATGCTCACCCCCGAAAGGGCCCACTGTGTAGTCCTAGGTTCTTTTCCCAAACTAATGTAGCAGCACCTAAGCACACAGCAGCGGTTGCTGTTCTGGCTTAGTGATCAGTCTAGGGGTGACTTTTTTATTTCTTAATATTTATTGCTGAATTAGCCTGGATTCTGATCAGGGGATCTGTGGGCTACTCCAGTAGCACAATATAAAAACACAAGGACAATTCTCACTTTTTCAAAGCTTCTTGCAGCAGCAACTAGGGGACTAATCCACACTGAGACATCATAGAAAATGTCCAAATTTGAGCAAGAACTGACACTGATGCACAGAGAATAGTAGCAGTACACAGTCACTAGGATCTTACACACAGGTCTGTACTCACAAATGTCTCTGAATACTTGGATGCTTCCTTCCAATATCAGTCAAACATTTCTCCCATGAACTCTCAGGACCAGATCCTCAGTGAAATCCCAGCAAAGTCCAGTAAAACAGGCCCCACACAGCTGGGACCGCAATGAGCACTTGAGCAGGACCCCAGCTTAAGCATAGCTGGAACCTCGATGAGTAAATGTAGAGTCACAGCTGGACTGCCCAGAAGGATGGCAGCCCTTCAAGCTGGAAACTTCTTCTCCTGGACAAGAACTCTGCTGGTCCAGTCCAGGCCTCAGACTATGTATGCACTCCCCAGCCACCTACTGGGCACACTTCCCCAGGGAGTGGCTGGAACCACATAAATATTCAGCCTGCGCTTGGACTTTCCCAGTCTACTGCATACCAGAATCCTGCAGAAGGCAGGGAGAAGAAGCCAAACCTGCAACCAGTGAAACCCAGAACAGCCCAAAATAATCACAAGTTGCTTCACTGATTACTGGGGAGCCGCAAGAACTAAATTTACCTAACCTAACTAGCAACCTGTCTAAGAGGGTGCTACATCTGTATATAAAATTAGGCATCTACATTTATGGAAACCATAATCCAAAGATACTTTGTACCTAAAAGTAAAACAGTACATGGTTGCTGCTTTTCTGTAAAAAAAAAACATCCTCCATAATGGCCACCAAACACTGCAAAATGGTACAAGGGTTATATGCACATACTCCTGCAGTCAGAGTGTTTCCTGGCCAAGGGCCCAGCATTCATGGGCACTGAGTAAAACTGTGTTTTGTCCCCTAGCTTGGCTCTCAAATAATTGTGATTTTACTCTCTTTTTTTTCTCTGTACCTTTGTGCAACATCAAGCATCTTCCATTACCAGATTTGAGGAAAGGCACAAAAGTTGTGGCCCATGACATCAAATGGCAGGGAGTTCTCAAGCTGCTTTCCATTTTATTATTGCTACTGCTTTGCCCACCTGCACGTATACTGTACATGTTCCTTTCAGTTAACATTATTATATGTTTAAAGATATTTTACCAGACTGCCGTTGCTAACCTTTGAATGAGGTTTCCTGTTTTGGGCTGTTATCCTCACTTGACAGGGGACATGCATGTCCCAAATACAATGACTGGCCAAAAAGTGAGGCTAGGCTCAGGATAAAATTCATCAATAGCTTGTGATTCCTTTTGATTATCCAAAACTGAAAACTTTTTTGGTTGTCATACAGAAAAAAGAATATGCAAACTCTTACAATGAATATCTTTTCTCCCTTTTGGTCCTTTAAAGTGGAACTTCACTCTCTTAGTTAACATTTACTATTTAATTCTTCTGCTGATAGCATTAGTAAATAGGTATGTATATCATATTTACGTGTTTAAAACTTTTTTGTACATTTTCTTAAGTTACTATATCTGTTCAGTAAGTGCAAAAATATCTGTTGATCCTTCCAGAAATCCTGCCATTTAATAACTTCCTGTGCTCTATGACTCTGCTGCACCCTTACAGTTACATTGTTCCCAGCTATTTCTGTGGCCTACAAAACACCTCTTTTTTGGTTTGGAGAAGATAAGTGAGGGAGGTGTTCTGTGGTTCTGTCCTAGGATGGCAATGTTTCACCTCCCTAGATAGATATAGTACAGTGAGGAAGCATTGTCACCCCAGGACAAGAAGTGTGTTACTGGCAGGATCACCAAGTGAAGAAATGCTGAAACTGGAAAAATTAACAAATGCAGCTGTGACATCTAAGAACTGGTAACCTTCAATATATTATATTTTTGTTTGTGGGTGTAGATATGTTTTAAAGTCTTCCTACATGCATATAATGGTCAATTGTATAGCAGTATGTAAGGGGTTATTTAATGCTTTTTTTGTCATGTTTTTTTTAATTGCAGAAAAATGTATGTTTATTGAAGTTGCTACATAGCATTAGTACTGTAATAATGTATGAAATACAGGCTGTCATTAGCTGTCAGTCCTTCAGCAGACATAACAAAATATACATTCTTCCAGAAAAGTATTTTATATTTGGAGACATTCATGGGAATTTCCACTTGAAGTCAAATAGTTTTCGTTTCTATCTTTGGCTTCTATATAAAATCCTTGTCTGACTTTACAAAAATAGCACAGACATTTCCCAACAGCTCCCATGTCAGGGCCAAGTTCAGAAAAGACCCACATGTACAGTGAAAAGGAACACAATTTATCTGCTGAAAAATTATTAACTATGATGTGTTGCCAGCTCAGATGAGCATCAATCTGCCAGGTCAGCCTTGTCGTGGCTAAATCTTCAACCTACATGACGTGGAAATGGTTTACTTATCATGAATCATACTGCTGTGTGGTCACATATTTCCCATGTAGGGTCCCATGTCCATTTAGAATTCTTTATAGCTGTTACATTAATACATGTGGACTGGGGCCTCTGATTGGGAACATCAGCATGTGGATTTATGTTAATGTCATACGTATGTTGATAAAAGGAATGGAAATAGTAGGAAAAATAAAAATGGTGTGTTTATTGTCTCCCCAAAAGGAGTGAGAAGTTCTTTTGAATAAATCTGCTGTGGATAAATAAGGGTTTTACAATTTTTACCTTTCTTCAGTTGTCTGCTTGCTGTGGACAATCTGGCTTCTATATTTTGCGTTTCTGACCCAACTCAGCATATGCAAATCATACATATCAAAAGAATTTTTTGTAAGTGACTTACAATGTTGAATCAGAGGGTCAGAATCCGACTGCCAGGCAACTAGCATCTGCAGAATTAGTCAGTAATGGGATTGGTAATAGAGGCCTCTGTGTTTTTTTTTTTTGTTTTTTTTTAAAGGTTTTCTTTAAATTGAACCTGTATTTTCCCATGCAAGGAAAGTAACAATTTTTCTTAATTGTCACCTCTGGTGGCAAGTAACCTTGTTTCAGCTGCAGTATGGTAATTATTGTTACTCTGGTGTGACATCTTTTTGATGCGTACCAATTTGAATTTTTTGTTCACTACTTGTATTTTTTCCTTTTCAGACTGTGGATTGAATGTACATAAACAGTGTTCCAAATATGTGCCCAATGACTGCCAGCCAGATCTGAAGCGCATTAAGAAGGTATACAGCTGTGACCTTACCACTCTGGTGAAAGCACACAATACCCCAAGGCCCATGGTGGTGGACATGTGTATCCAGGAGATTGAGCAGAGAGGTGAGCCATTTATTCCCGTCCATTGCTTCTTCCAATTATACACCAATCTAAAGGTTGCATGGTCTTTATCTCTCTTCCCCTGAGATAAATGGGCATTGAATTATCACAAACCCAATTATAGCTATCATGCTGTTCTCTTATACATAGACCTCTATCTGTAAGGCAACAGCCATCTTTGTCATTACAGAGCATGTGAGCAGGTAGTATAAGAGAAACCCTTTTCCAAGCTTATAATTGTCTGAGAGATCCTGATAAGCCTTCTGTTGGAAGAGATTTCTAATGTGGACTTTTCTACTGTCCTTATCAATGTAGATCGTAATCATATTCTGTTATAAACCTTTAAAGGAGTCAATCGCTACAAATCTATACGTTATGTTTTGAAGCGAATACTCTGTGTAACGCCTCATACACACAATGAAAATATCGGATGAATAATTGTCCGTATTTTATGCATTCTAGTCTCATATTGAAAATGAAGAGGTTACTAAAGCTACGAAAATTCTCTTAAGACAGAATACAACTTTGGAAGTGATATAATGTATTGTATTGTAATGTGTTTTTTTTGTTTCCAAGCACGCATGGTCTTGGTCACTCAATGTTTTACAGACTATCTTACAAGAAAAATTTTAGTGATTGTCCCTTCAGATAATTTCACATAAACTGTCGCGATCAGCTCTTGAAAGCTGTATTCTAATGATCATATTATCGGTCAATCGCTCCGAAAGCAGTATTTTTCATCCAATTTTCTCTTCATGTGTACTAGGCAAAAGGGATGTTAAATACAGTATGTTCATCTAGATCAAGATAACATTACTAGCAGTATGATGTGCAGTTTAGAAAATAAGGAAAATCATCGGGGTGCTTCTTTAACATAGTACTCTTGAATACACGTATACTTATTTCATGATTTATCATATTTTCTTAAATAAGAACTGCCAGTATTGTTCCATAGCAACAAATATCTCCTTTTCCAGAGAGGTTTCTGTGCTCTGTGCAATCAATTATGAAGTATGTGTTATTTTAGAATACATTTGTGTGCTTTAAATACCGTACTTAAGCTCCATTTATTGATGTCAATGCGGAAACTGCCCTTTTCCCAAGTTATAGTTTTATAACTCTCCCACCTCCCTCCTTCCCTGGTACCTAGTGACTATAGAGGCCTGTAACAATGATTCTGAGCAGGAGAAAGTGTTCTTCACTGAAGAGAAATAGGGAATTTCCCAGGCTGCAGCTGCAGGACCCATCACTACTTCCCTCCCAGATGTTAGCAATTTTTAAACTGCAATATACATTGAATCAAATCAAACATAAGAGTGCGCTAAAAAAACATGTGCAAGTCCATAAATCAAATATGTGAAAGTTCAATATATATAGCTCATGTGACAAATATATAACACCGTGAGCAATCCACCACCAAATCAATCGAATACACTCACCAGAGCTAAGTGCTGATCAAATTATAGACCAGCCTTAGCGCTTTTGCTCTGGGAGCGAAGAAAACAGCAACCTCCAGACTTTAGATGTAATATTCTGCAGTATTAGATTCTAGCTGATAGACACCCTTCTATAGTGTAGGCAGGAAATGAGGAGGAATACTCTGCAGCCACTCTTCCATGAGTGGGCAATCGCCACAGCTCCATGTATATCAGGACCGCATTAAAAAATAAAGAAGAATGTAATCGTGCAGCATGTCTTTACAACATCTATTTATTAAAAGGTTTAAAATCCACTCACAAATAAGGTGTCTAGCTGACACCAGCATCAATCGCATAGGCACTGAAAAGAACCGCAGCTCCATTCGTTCAGCTGTCTCCCGATAATAGCAGGGAGCGTCCTGACGTCCGCATCCAACAGACCACGTCCTACGCGTTTCGTCACCCCGACGTCCTCACGGGGCGGTACGGATGCAAACGTCAGACCATTCAAATATATACCGCATGCATTGCGGTGACATCTCAATCAGTGTCAGCGGCATTAAATTTACAACCACTGCTCCAATACTACATCATACTTTATTACCATTGTATGTAGTGGACATATCCTCCAAACTAAACACCATGGTAATCATACATAAATATATACATCAAAAAACACAGAATTTGGAAAATCATCTAACCCTACGGACAATCAAGTCCGTTTAAAGGGCCATACTTCCCTATTAAAGCATCACTCTACTCAAAAAATAAATTTAAGAAAATAATAAAATTAAATAAAATAAAAACTACACAATTTAATATTAGAAAGTTGAATATAATCCTCGCCAAACAATTATGAACACAAAACTATATTTATATTAATCATTAATAAAAATATATAGAAAAAAATAAATCTATAAAAATGAAAAAAATGTATAAAAAAACCATCAATAATATATATAATGAATAAATTCATCTACCTATTATTCATTAAATCCAATATATTCAAAATGCAGGAAATAGATATATATATAGCCTTCATACCCTCAAAAAATTTGTTAAACTATTTAAATCGATGCCTATATTCAACCCATTAGGTTTCAAGGAATTAAATTCATATATCTAAAAAGTCTCCTTTTTGGATATCTCTTTAATCATATCTGTACCTCTCCAATGTTTTTTTATTTTTTCAATCCCATAGAAGGTATGGGATTTAGTGTGGTTTGAAAATTCGATATAGGTATATATTAGTGACGAAACCCGTAGGGCATGGTCTGTCGGATGCTGACGTCAGGACGCTCCCTGCTATTGTCGGGAGACAGCTGAACAAACGGAGCTGCGGTTCTTTTCCCTGCCTATGCGATTGATGCTGGTGTCAGCTAGACACCTAATTTGTGAGTGGATTTTAAACCTTTTAATATATAGGTATTGTAAAGACATGCTGCACGATTACATTCTTCTTTATTTTTTAATGCGGTCCCGATATACATGGAGCTGTGGCGATTGCCCACTCATGGAAGAGTGGCTGCAGAGTATTCCTCCTCATTTCCTGCCTACACTATAGAAGGGTGTCTATCAGCTAAAATCTAATACTGCAGAATATTATATCTAAAGTCTGGAGGTTGCCGTTTTCTTCGCTCCCAGAGCAAAAACGCTAAGGCTGGTCTATAATTTGATCAGCACTTAGCTCTGGTGAGTGTATTCGATTGATTTGGTGGTGGATTGCTCACGGTGTTGTATATTTGTCACATGAGCTATATATATTGGACTTTCACATATTTGATTTATGGACTTGCACATGTTTTTTTAGCGCACTCTTATGTTTGATTTGATTTATCCATATTTTTGGAGTTAGAGTTGCTGCTGTATAATTGGAGGGTGTGGCGCTTTTCTAAATACCAATTTTGCAATATACTTTGGGATGAAAATAAAAAAACAGTATGTTTGTTTGCAAGAGATTGGATGATGAAAGTCAGTAGAGCGTCACCTCATTCACTAAGTGAAAATTCCCTTTCAAAGCGAACAGGTTATTTGTCTTTAGTACATTAACACCATGCAGTCAAAATGTGGCCAAGTTCTAAAAGTAATAACAAAGACTTCCAGCACATACTCATTACTGATAGTGAGGTCACTATCAAACTATCACAAGCCATAAAACACTGTCACTTCCAGCACTCAGACTTACGCCAAAGTAAAAAGGGGCCATGAATGATGAACTGTGAACTCCACCGGAGATCTATAGTTGATGCATCCCTCCTCAGATGGGGAAATCTTGTAGCAACTACAAAAAGAACAAACAGGACAGCGCAAACGCCTAGTGCATTACCAGTGATTTATTGTTTATAAAACAAAACTGATGCCAAATGAATACTTACAAAAGTGGAGAATAAAATCACATTAGAATCGCACATTGCCATGCAATCTTGCTGAGCTGACGAGATGACTCTTTTCAGGGGCATGCACCCTTCCTTAGAGCTATGCTGGAGCATCCCTAAAAAAACAAGTTTAGGAGACCTGGGGAGGGCCCCAAGGGATTCCTTTAATTTTTCAGGGATTTCCTCTCATTCCCTGTCTTGGGTATGGGACAGGAAGTGAAGATAAATCTCCCCAATGGGACACAGATGGCAAAAAAAACTTATAAGGGTTATAGTCCTCCTTTACTCTATCCAAAAAAAAGTTTTGCCTATAGTTCTACTTTTAAGTCAAGAGTAAAAGTGCATCTTGTTCCTTTCCCCTTATAAAATATCTTGTATTTTTAAGCTGGCCATACATAGATAAGAATTCGGCTAGTTCTGCAGGTTCTGGCTGAATTTGGATTCATGTATGGGCAGGGTGGTTGTACAGAAGTTGATCTACCGATTGCCTTCTGCACACCGCTGGCAGTGCTTGTCAGTATTTTCTGGCGGTGGGTCAAGTCTCCCTGCTGTCAGAACACAAAGGCATATTGGGGAGGGTTCTCCCATCCACACTGGATGTATACATTTAACCCACTAGATATGGATATGCAGTAAAATTATGCTTCTAATTAATTCTAATGATTTTCTGCAGTGTTTTGCCTCCAGTTGATCCCAATGCATTTCTGTAAAATTTCACTTACGTAAGAATTTAAATTTTGGTCATTCTTCTAGTAAGTTTGTATCAAAATATGTAACAATGTAGATAGATTTATTGCATTTTTTCCACTTTCTGCTTATAGGCTTGACGTCAGAAGGCCTGTACAGAGTTTCAGGTTTTACAGAGCACATTGAAGATGTAAAAATGTCGTTTGATCGAGGTGAGTTATTAGTAAACATCAGTGATGGAATGGATTGTGTCTGTGTTGTGCTAGGTAATGTTTTATTTCTTATATCAGTTTTACTCTTCATTGGATCTCTTTACTGTTATGCTGGAAAATATAAAATTATTATGATATAATAAAATACAGTAATTTTGTTCAGAAATAAATACAATAAAACTACAATTTTATACCAGGTGGTTAACAGGTAACAGGTCTTTGAACTCAAAAGTGTCCTCTATTATAGTGTAGTATATGCCTAACTTTATTTAGTTTTGAATAAACCGTGAAGGGTTAGATGGATGATAGATGGATGATAGATAGATAGATAGATAGATAGATGGATGATAGATACAGTAGATAGACCATTTGTGTACATTGAATGGATGCATGTAGGCCCTGGGATTTAGGAGCCCATTAAGAGTCAGGAGGGTAGTGGGGGCACCCTCTCACTGTTCCATTGACCAAGGCACTACCTACATTTTGGGCAGGAGCCTTTCTTCATGAAGACCTAAATGTTCTATTGGTCTGCTAGTAACCTGCATCTGTATACGCAGCAAATACATGTTTGTACTTATGTATTTAAAGGAGAAGTACAGCTAAAGCTCTTTTGCCTGTACTTCTCCTGTGAATTACAGTTCGTTCAGCACTCCTGTGACCCGCTTTCAGCTGACAGTGGGCTGAAGCCCTCTCGGCTGACGTCACACAGGCTGGGGAAAGATTCCGACTTTATAGTAGGGATCCACCCCAGAGTCCGCACCTGGCTCAGCCTTTCAGCGGTGTGCTGAGAGCCAGAGCCAGCTGTTCCTTCCCCCTTCACAGCCCAGCACTCCAGTGAGGGGGCAGAGCAGACAGTGGTGACTGACAGTCACCGCTCTCTACTCAGAACAGCTGTGAGAACTCAGCTATCAGTGGTCATATGATCACTGTGTTCTCACCCTTAGAGCCGGCAGGGGACAGATGCAGAATCAGACCGATGCAGCATAATAGGTAAGTATAATTGGGGGGAAATAACCCACACTTCTCTTTTTAATTGAATTAGGGAACACAAATTGTTTTTGCCCAGGGGCCATTGCTGACAAGAGATGCCACTGGTTAGAAGCTTTATGTTTTATTATTGTCAGTATCTCTGTGTTGAAGGTTTTCTCACTTCCAGGGTGGTCATCAGGATAGAGAGAAGATGAGATCTTCTCCAACAGAACTCAGACAGCAATAACCTGACAAACATTCTCCCACTCCATCCAAACTTTGATAATAAAGATGTATGCTACAGTTTCACTTTAAAGTACATCTCAACATAACATTTTGCTTTAATTTTGGCTACAGTGGGGAATGTTTAACCACTTAAGCTCTGGAAGGTTTTACTGTACACTGTACGCAAATTAAATTTATATAAATTGTTTTCACACAAATAGAGGTTTCTTTTCGTGGTATTTGATCATAACTGGGTGTTTATTTTCTAAACTAAAAAACAAAAAATTTGGGGGCAAAAATCTCCTATAAAATGTTCAATAAGAAAAAAAAATATTAAAAAAATGTTTTCATAAATTTAGGCCAAAAGTTATTCTGCTATGTCTTTGGTAAAAACAAATCCCAATGAGTGTATATTAATTGGTTTGTGTGAAAGTTATAGGATCTACAAACTATGGTGTATATATACTGGAATTTACAGTAGGTATAAACCTCCTTCATTACAATGATGTTGTTTGGATTTTCTTAACCCCCTGATAGGGCCACTTTAAACTCCATTTTCTGTTCTGTGAGACAACCAAAATGTGATATTATGTCTCAGCTGCCGTTCAAAGGTCCTATGTCAACCCAGGATATAAACTATGGGCAGTATAATGCTGAGAACTTTGTTCTTCAACTTATAAACACAATTTTTACTAGTCCTCAATGTAACCAAGTATTTTTTTTTAAAAAGCCATCACATTAATACACAGAGATATTTTTCCACTCTAAAAGAAGTGAAGGGTATTTTTGGAAAAGAGACTATGGATTCAGTTTCAGCTCTACAAAGTGCAAGCCATTTTGTTCAATGGAGTGGAAATCTTTGCAAATGCATTTTGATATTTGTAATCAATCCCCTTAGTACCAATAAGGTGACTCTATAAAATAATTATGTTGATGCCTGTTTGGAAAACAGTTTTAGGTTTCACAAGGAGTCCTGTCTTTTAGAAAAAGACATTCTCATCATGTTACTGTCCTTATTAACACAGAGGAGGGGAAACCATAAAACCTGTTTTCTGCTACACATATACTCTATGACATCACAAAATGTAGTCATTTGTGAAGTGGAGGAAAATTAAATATTTCATACTGTCACAGTCTCACTGAATAAAATATTTATATATGTAACATGCTGTGCTATAAATATATATTAAAAACAATATGCTGATTAAAAATATAATGTTGCTATATTACTATCAATAAAGGATATACAGTATATGCAAACACAAAATGTGTGAGTCCATTATTATTAAAGTCCAAGATAATCTGTGCAAACAAATTTGTGAAACAAACTGCAATGTGCAAAAAAATTCTCCCAAAAAAGTGTGCTCAATAAAATCCCATTTGAAAGTGCACAGTGCCCCTGTAATGAGGGCCCATTTGTAGGGTAAGCAAATACCCTTTGTGGTCTATGCTGGAGGCCTTTACATGACCTTTCAAATAGGTTTTATTTTTTGCAATTTTTTGGGAGAATTTTTTTTGGACATTGTGGTTGGTTTCATGGATTTGTTTGCACAGATTATTTTACGCTCTAATAATCACAGATTCACAAACTTTGTTTTCATCTATATCCTTTATTGATAGTAATATAGCAATATTTTGTTGTATTATAGCAACAATCCGCTCATTGCTTTTTATATATATTTATAGCACAGCACTTTACTTGTTTTATAATTTCCATAAAATTTGTTTTTATGTGTGAGTGTATGCAAAACTTTATAATGGCACATGCTAAAAATTTGCCATTCACTTTAAGTGAATACCAGCCAAAAAATGATAGTAAAATAGACTCTCTTCTATAGCCCATAAAGCCAGTTGCTCTATTAATTTTAATTTTCTTTATTGTTTTGCATTTAGAGAATTACATACTTTATTAACCTCAAACCCCAACTCTGGGCTCCATGTTCCCTCCCACTCAAGAGGACCCCCAATTCCCTTATAGCTCCCACCAGCGGTATGCGTTTACTTGCCTTTTTCTGATGTCTTCTGGCTGGTAATATGAGGTGCTGGGTCCTCTTTGGTCTTTTCCTAGTGATGGGTGGCCCTGGATAATACAAAGAACAACGCTGACATAATGACATGACACACTGCTGTAATGCAGGGCACCTTGTTCAGGGGACAGTACTATGTGTATTTAGTTTAGATATCCATTTCACAAGTAAATAGTGATTGCTCAGTTCCATGTCATATATGGGTCATATTCCTGGATGGCTGCTCAAAGGAGCATCTTTGCTAAGGTTGCCTTAAAACATGTATTTTTGATTATGGTCTACTCAGCCACAGTCAGCGTCCATGCTTTTCATAGCTAATATACAGTATTTGTGTTCTCTTTGGCATTGAATAGGTTATAAAGTGATCCAAGGGCTGGGCAGTCACATGGTCAGGGCATGTGAAACAGGTGCAGCATGTTTTGGATCAGACGGTCAGGCCCATTTGTGTGAATGGTTCTCACTGATCCCGTGTTGACAGAGACAATTCATTGAGAAATGACTTTCACAGAACAAAGGAGCAGTTTAATGTCCTGATGGGTGCAGCTGCTGTTTTTTTTTGTTCCTAAAATGAGTTTAATTGTTTATTGAGAGTGCAGATGAAAGCATAGCAAATAATGAGATACATCATTACTGTCGCTGTTAGAAAATAATACAGAGCTTTTGCTACAGCTGTAAGACCCAATGCCACCTACCAGGCTGCCATTTCAAGAACTGTGCTCTTAATTACTCACCTTGCACAAACTAGCTTTACCGGACATGTTTCTTTTCTGAAGTTATTTTGCTTTACTGACCATCGATTGCTGGATGGCTCTTTGGGAGCAACAGGCAGGAACTAGCTTCTATTTCCTAAGAAACTCAGTAAATAAGTTGTAGTGCCATACATCTGGTTTAGCCTGAATGCAGATAGATTTTCCAGCTTGTTAGAAAGTCCCCGTGTGCGATAATAGAGCTTCTGATGTCAGAACTGGATATGGCCACCCCTCATAGGCATACCCCTAAACAGCTCAATAGCCACCTGAATTTCATGCATGGTCATGGGATTGGGTTGGAATGAAATTAGTTTAATCTGCATTGCCACTCTAATCCTAGCTCTTGATATTTGTTCATCTGAAATAGTGCCAACTCACCCCAGACTATGAAAAGGTACAGTACAACAGCCTTTCTCAACTAGAGTGCCTTCAGGCTTCTTCACAGGTGTCTTGGTAAAATGCCCAAAAATGGTATACAAGCCAGCAGGTGGATCAATGCTGCCTTTTAGTTTTTATTGTGCACTTTTATGACCTTCTAGCTGCCAACATCCTAAGAACCAATGACATAATCAGTTGATAAGGAGGACATCGGGTACATGCACTTCATCCTTGTTTGGCCCTCCCCTGACCTTCTTTGTCAGCACTGGGGTCACATTATCAGAGTGTGGGAGAGAAAATGAGAGAGACACACTGGAATACTAGTCAGTAACAGTGTGCAAAGGTGTATTTGCTTTGGAAGAATAAATCACCTCTAATACTGAGTGTACAGGATGTGTGTAGAATAGTTTTTTACATTTTAGATTGGGGTTCCTTGAGATTGTGCAGAATTTTAAAGGGTGCCTTGACTGAAAAAAGGTTGAGAAACACTGCAGTATTTTTATGTTTCACATTATAACCTGTGTTAAGGAAAAAACTTCTATAAACTGCTGGCCTATATGCACAGTTGCACACCACCATGTTTCTTTCCTATTTTTAAAAATAAATCCCAGTGTCATGCTGGTCTTACATCTTGGGCAGCCTAGAAAGATTATAAAGTCTGCAGGCTGTGAACACAAAACAAGGGAAACCCTGTCCTTCTGTTTGTCCAGTTGACATTCCATTGATTTAAGACATGCATATTTTTAGAAAATGATTTCCCTGCACTGATTTTCACTTCTGTTCAAGGTGGTGAGGTATGCTGCTATCTCTCTTTATGGCACTCTACATATTTCTGTGTTACCGCTGTGTCAACATTGCCACCAAAGTATTTCCCAGCGTCTTTTTTTTTTTTTTTTTTTTTTTTTTATAGGCAGACTGCACTACAAACAATAACAAATACTCTCAGCAAAAATCATCTGAAATAAGTAGTTTTCAACATTAAAGTATTTGTGAAATATCATATAAGTTTTAATATGTTAACTTCAAAGTAATTTTCAATTTATTTAAAGTCTGCAGTGTTCATTAAAATAATACCCACTTGCCTGCCAACAAGGACCTTTTGCAGGCACTGTTATAGGGTAACAGTGCTTTTGTCTTAATTGTGCTGCTAGGTTGTCACCCTGTTAAATAGGTTTCAGATGTAGAATAAAAGCAGCTGTTATAACACACATTACACAGACATGGTCTTGCGTTGTCATGATCAGGAAATACAAAGCAGCCATTGCTGGAGAACATAGGTATACAAACCAATTCTAAAAATGGAACGCTGTGTAACATCTACATAAAAACAGAATGCAACAATTAGAAAATCTCACAAACCCATATTTTATTCACAATAGAAAACATATCAAATGTTTTTAAACTGAGAAAATGTACCATTTTAAGAAAATAATAAGGTTATTTTGAGGTTATGGCAGCAACATGTCTCAAAAAAGCTGGGACAGGGCAAGAAAAAGCTGGCAAACTAAATGGTACTAACTGTCATGTACCTGGTTGGGGGCCAACTTGACAAGAGGGCTTCCGTTGCAGCTGAGCAATGAGCACTCCTGAAGGTGAGAACAGGGAGTGCAAGGCCCAAAGAAGCATGGGTGCCTTTAGGTAGTTCTGGTGGTTGCTGGCAGCAGAGTCCTCTGGATAGTTGTCAGCTGGTCTGTAAGGACTGATGGCAGGACCTCTGTTGCTCTTGGAGATGCAGCAGGACCAAGGCGGTGGCCACAAGCAAGATGGCACCCGAAGTGGTGGTGTGGTCAGACTGGCAGTACTGAACTGAAGAAGAGTAGTTAGGATGAAAGTCGAGGTCATACACGGAGTGGCAAGCCCGAGATTGGGTGGGAGCATGGTCAGGAACAATAGCCAAGGTCATACACAGGAATCAGAAGGAGTAGGCAGTATTGTAGTCATGTGTCAGGCCAAAGTCATGCATGGTTGGGCAGGAGAGGCAGAATCCTTAGAGAAAGCCAGGGTCAAAACCAGGAATCAGGCAGCAGAAAGGTCCAGAGACAAGCCAGGTCAGTAACAGGAGGTCAAGGAGTACAAGATACAAAGGAACAAGGAGTACTGGTAGCAGAAGATCAATCAGCAAACTCTGGGTGCAGGCACTGTCCTTGCAGTGTGCGCACCCGAGCCAACTCGCATGTTTTTGCGCATGCGCGCATTTCTGTGCAAACAAGTACGACCATTTAAAGTATTTGCAACTATGCCAGGTCTTTTCTTTATGAGCACATGCTCATTTTCAATCTGCTGTCTTCTTCTCAGCGCATGCATACCTCTGCTCTGCATAGCCAGAGACTAGGCCAAATCGCAATAATGAATGCTTGTGATCTTCAGGCCCTCAGACGGCACTACATAAAAAACGGGCATGATTCTGTGAAAGACATCACTGTATGGGCTCAGGAATACTTTAAAAAAACCACGGTCTGTGAACACAGTTCACCGTACCATCCAAAAATGCAAAGTAAAACTCAATCACGCAAAGAAGAAGTCCTATCTGACTAAGATCCAGAAACACCGACGTCTTCTCTGGGCCAAAGCTCATTTAAAATGGTCTGCTGCAAAGTGGAAAAAACTGTTCTGTAGTCAGGCTAATCAAATTTTGACATTCTTTTTGGCACCCATAGGCTTCATGATCTCCAGTCTAAAGAGGAGAGGGACCTTCCTACTTGTTAGCAGCACTCAGTTCAAAAGCCTGCATCTGATGGTATGGGGGGGATATTAGTACATCTGGAATGGGCATCTTGCGCATCTGGAAAGGCACCATCAATGCTGAAAGATGTATCCAGGTTTTAGAGCAGCATAAGCCCCCAATCCAGACAACGTCTTTTTCAGGGAAGGCCTTGCATATTTCAGCAGGACAAAGCTAAATCGCATATTGCATTTATGACAACAGCATGGCTCCATATTATAAGAGTCCAGGTGCTTAACTGGTCTGCCTGCTGTCAATACCTTTCACTAGCTAAAAATATATGGCACTTCGTGAATTGAGATATATGACAAAGACCAAGGACTGTTGAGCAGTTAGATTCCTGTAGCAGACAAGAATGGGACAGCATTCCTTTCCCAAAACTCCAGCAACTTTGTTACAGAGTGTTGTTAAAAGAAGCGTGGATGTTTCACAGTGGTAGTTACACCGTGGTAAACATGGCCTGTCTCAACATTGTTTGTTTTTGTTTTCTATTGTGAATAGCGTGGGTTTGAGATTTGCAGATTTCCAACTTTTTTGGAATTAGGGTTGTAGACACAAAGTTACATCCAAAGTGACTGCAGGAGATCAACAGTATTGAGATGAAGAAAAGGTGAAAACAGTTTATTTCAAAAATCGGTATATGGGTAAAAAGTAATTAACCACTAGGCGACCAGCCACAGTACTTATACTGCAGCAGGGCAGTACCGCTGTGCAAAATCACGTGTATATACGTGATTTTGCATATCGGGTAGGGGGCGCACTCGAGGCATGTGACACGCTGCCGATCACGGCCGCGGGTGTCAATCACTGGGTCCCTGCCTGGCGATTACCGGCAAACACTGACAGGGAGCACAGCTGCATTGTTTTCAATGCAGCTCTTCTCCCTGTCAGTTTGAGCACAGTGATCCAGATCGATGAGCACAGCCTTTCTGGATCAGTGTGCTTACAGTGAAGCACACCCCCATCCCCTAGTGAAACACTCCCCTCACACAGTTAACCCTTTGCCTTCTAATGTTAACCCTTCCTCCCCATTGCCATTAGTACAGTGTCAGTGTTTTTTTTGCACTGAACACTGTATTGCTGTCACTGGGGATGTCAGTGACCTCAAGTCAGTTCCCACCTGGTGGTGTCAGAATGTCCGCCACAGTCCCGCCATAAGTCGCTGATTGCCGCCATAAGTCGCTGATCACCGCCATTATTAGTATAAAAAAAAAAAAATTTAAATTCCAGTATATATACCGCCATTTGTAGACGCTATAACTTTCACGTAAACCAATTAATTTACACGTCTTGGAATTTTTTTTAGCAAAGACATGTCACAGAATACATTTTGGCCTAAATTTATGATGAAATTAGATTTTTACATTTTTGTACTGGACATGCAAAAAGTTCAAAATATTTTTTTTTTCAAAATTGTCAGTTTTTTTTTTTATAGCGCAAAATATTTAAAACGCACAGGTGATCAAATACCACCGACACAAAGCTCAATTTGTGGGGAAAAAAGGACTTAAATTTAATTTTGGTGCAGCGTTGCATGACCGCGCAATTGTCAGCTACAGGGCAGCACGGGTGCTCAAAATCACATGTATACGTGATTCGCACTCCCATGGTTTTCACACCCCTACCAGATAGCGTCAGATTGCCCATCAGTACACCAGTCATCACATTTAACCCCTTGATTGCCAAGAAGATGCTCATACACAATAAACCTCCATTGCTAGTATAGTGTCTGAACAGATCAATATCTTTGATCAGATCAGCACTATACCAGCATTCACATTAGTAAAGTGTCCCCAAAAATGCAGCGTTAGCGGGATCAGCCCCAGAACCTGCCAGCACCTGCATTTAATGGTGGGCATACCCCACACTTTTTCTAGCAGAGATTTCTTCTCTTTTTTTTCATTCAGCCAACAGGCTGCATACAGAAAAAAAAAAAAGAACATGGCATATATACCCAACAAGGACCAGCGACGTACTGGTACATCACTGGACTTTGAATGGTTATACAGGATGATGCCTACAGCTGCAGGCATCATCCTGGTATAATTTTTTTCAGCCAACAAGCAACTTTCATGTAAGAGCAATCCCAGTTGCTGATTAGCTGCAGGATTGCTTTTACAAGCAGTGGGAGATGATGCCCCCCCCTCACCCGCTGCCTTCCACGGCCTTCTCGGGCAGTCCCGTGCCATCTGGGGAACCTGAGAATGCAGCCGGTGTTTCTGCCAGCTGACCATAGAGCTGATTGGAGACCAGAGTGGTGCCAATCCTCTCTACAGTCTAAGAAACAGCACCATGTGTAAATTGGGAAAGCATCTGATCACAGCGATCTTGGTTTGATTAGATAATGTAAGGGCAGAGGAGATATCTAGAGTATGATAGACCCAGGATTTATCAAAAAAGAATATATGACAATGCCCATTGAAGTTATATGGGATATTTGCATTCCCTGTGATAGCATTAAATGTGATAAAAAAAAAAAAAAAATGAATGGTACAGTGTACAAATAATTTTAAAAAATCATGATATCTTAAAAAAGAAAAAAAGCACCCTCGTGAGCATTGACCCTGTGCTGGTATGTAAATGGCAGTTGCACCATGCATGTGAGGTATCACCGTGAATGTCAGATCAAGGGCAGTAATTCTAACACTAGACCTAATCTGTAAATCTAAAATGGTAGCTTGTAAAGGGTTTTAAAATGTTGTCTGCAGTTTGTCGCCATTGCACAGGGCATGCACAGTTTTAAAGTTTTCATGTTTGGTATCTATTCACTCAGCATACCATCATCTTTTATAATTTACCAAATAATTGGCCAATATATTGTGTTTTTGTGCATTAAAAGTAAAACAAAAGGTGTATTTCTTTAAAAAAAATTGCGTTTGAAAAATCGCTGTGCGAGTACTATGTAACATACAAAAATTGCAGCACCCGCTATTTTATTCACTAAGGTGTTTGCTTTTGAAAAATATATACTGTTTAGGGGTTTAAATTAATTTCCTAGCAAAAAAATACAGATTTTTTTTTAAGTGAACAAAAAGTGTCAAAAAGGCTTGGTCTTCAGGTGGTTAGAAGAATGAATGATGTGTGGCATAAACTTCTACTGCTGGGCATAAAATGCCCCAAAACAACCCCTTTTTGGAAAGTAGACACCCCAAACTATTTGCTGAGAGGCATGTTGAATCAATAGAAATGCCAGGATAGAAACAAACATCCCCAAATGACCCCTTTTTTGTTAGTAGAAACCTCAAGGAATTTGATAAGAAGCATGGTGAATATTTTGCAGATCTCTTTTGTTGCCACAAGTTTTTGGAAAATGAAGAAAAAAACAAAAACATAATTTTTCTTTAATTTTTTTAGATTTCAAAACCTTGTGAGAAAAAATGAGATCTGCAAAATACTCACCATGCCTATTTTTAAATTCCTTGGGGTGTCTACTTTCCAAAAAGGGGTCATTTGGGGTGTTTTGGAGCTATCCTGGCATTTCAGGGCCTCCGAAACTGTGATAGGTAGTGAGGAAGTGAAATGAGGAAGTTACGCACCTTCAGGCTTTCAAAGTGGTCATTGGATTTCAGGCTCCTGTATATAGCTAGGCTCCCAAAAAGTCTCACACATGAAGTAGCAGAATGTATATTGGGGTGTAATTCCACATATACCCATGGCTTGTGCGAGAAATACAGGTGAAACTCGAAAAATTAGAATATCGTGCAAAAGATAATTTATTTCAGTAATGCAACTTAAAAGGTGAAACTAATATATGAGATAGACTCATTACATGCAAAGCAAGATAGTTCAAGCCGTGATTTGTCATAATTGTGATGATTATGGCTTACAGCTCATGAAAACCCCAAATCCACAATCTCAGAAAATTAGAATATTGTGAAAAGGTGCAATATTCTAGGCTCAAAGTGTCCCACTCTAATCAGCTAATTGAGCCATAACACCTGCAAAGGGTTCCTGAGCCTTTAAATGGTCTCTCAGTCTGGTTCAGTAGGAATCGCAATCATGAGAAAGACTGCTGACCTGACAGTTGTGCAGAAAACCATCATTGACACCCTCCATAAGGAGGGAAAGCCTCAAAAGGTAATTTCAAAAGAAGTTGGATGTTCCCAAAGTGCTGTATCAAAGCACATTAATAGAAAGTTATGTGGAAGGGAAAAGTGTGGAAGAAAAAGGTGCACAAGCAGCAGGGATGACCGCAGCCTAGAGAGGTTTGTCAGGAAAACGCCATTCAAAAGTGTTGGGGACTTTCACAAGGAGTGGACTGAGGCTGGAGTCAGTGCATCAAGAGCCACCACACACAGACAGATCCTGGACATGGGCTTCAAATGTCGTATTTCTCGTCAAGCCGCTCCTGAACAACAAACAACGTCAGAAACGTCTTACCTGGGCTAAAGAAAAACAGGCCTGGTCTGTTGCTCAGTGGTCCAAAGTCCTCTTTTCTGATGAGAGCAACTTTTGCATCTCATTTGGAAACCAAGGAACCAGAGTATGGAGGAAGAATGGAGAGGCACACACTGCAAGATGCTTGAAGTCCAGTGTGAAGTTTCCACAGTCTGTGTTGATTTGGGGAGCCATGTCATCTGCTGGTGTTGGTCCACTGTGCTTCATTAAGTCCAGGGTCAACGCAGCCGTCTACCAGGAGATTTTGGAGCACTTCATGCTTCCTTCCGCAGACGAGCTTTATGGGGATGCTGACTTAATTTTCCAGCAGGACTTGGCAGCTGCCCACACTGCCAAAAGCACCAAAACCTGGTTCAATGACCATGGGATTACTATGCTTAATTGGCCAGCAAACTCACCTGACCTGAACCCCATAGAGAATTGCCAAGAGAAAGATGAGACATGAGATCGAACAATGCAGAAGAGCTGAAGGCCGCTATTGAAGCATCCTGGTCTTCCATAACACCTCAGCAGTGCCTCAGGCTGATAGCTTCCATGCCATGCCGCATTGAGGCAGTAATTGCTGCAAAAGGGGCCCAAACCAAGTACTGAGTACATATGAATGCTTCTACTTTTCAGAGGTCCGATATTGTTCTATGTACAATCCTTGTTTTATTGATTGCATGTAATATTCTAATTTTCTGAGATTGTGAATTTGGGGTTTTCATGAGCTGTAAGCCATAATCATCACAATTATGACAAATCACGGCTTGAACTATCTTGCTTTGCATGCAATGAGTCTATCTCATATATTTGTTTCACCTTTAAGTTGCATTACTGAAATAAATTAAGTTTTGCACGATATTCTAATTTTTCGAGTTTAACCTGTATATCATTTAAATGACAACTTTGTGTAAAACAAAAAAAAAATGTTTTTGTCATTTTCCAGAAACTTGTGTAAAAAAAAAAAAAATCGTCCATGGATTCAATATGCATCTCAGCAGATAGCTTAGGGTGTATACATTCTGAAAAGGGGTCATTTGGGGGTGTTTGTACTGTCCTGGTATTTTAGCACCTCAAGAAATGTGATGGGCAGACAGAAAGTAAAAGCTGTGTAAATTCCATTATCTATACCATAGTTTGTAGATGCTATAACTCTCACACAAAGCAATCATTATACACTTTTTTTAACCAAAAACATGTAGCAGAATACATTTTGGCCTAAATTTATGACAGTTTTAGTTTTTTTGGATAATTTTTATGACAGAAATGAGAAAATAGTTTTTTGTTTTTTTTTTTTTAAAAAAAAAATTTTTAAACTTTTTTTTGTTTATAGTGCCAAAAATAAAAGTGCACAGGTGATCAAATACCACCAAAAGAAAGCTCTATTTGTGTGAAAAAAAGGACGTAAATTTAGTTTGGGTACAGCAGTGCATGACCGCGCAATTATCAGTTGAATTAGTGCAGCGCTGAGTAGCAAAAAGAGGCCTCATCATCAAGCGGGGTAAATCCTCTGGAGGGCAAGTGGTTAAAACAAAATGTCATTCATTTTGTGTTTACATATACTTTAGCAATTTGTATATGTAAATCTGTATATAGTCTGTGTCTAAAAAAAAACAAACACATTAAACAACTTCAGCATATAGCAAATGTCATAAAATGCAAATAACACGTGCAAGCTGATAAACAATGAAATGGGATGTCTTTGAGTCCGATTCAGTTAGACTAAAAGTCTTTTGTATATAATAGTCAGCATTGCTTTATGATATCTTTGTTTTGCAGATGGTGACAAGGCGGACATTTCCATTACTACCTATCCAGATATTAATATCATTGCGGGCGCTCTAAAGCTCTATTTCAGGGACTTGCCTATTCCAGTAATCACTTACGATACTTATTCTAAATTTATTGAAGCAGCAAGTAAGTTTATCCTCTTTTGGAGAAGGAGTTAGTCCAAACTTTTGATAATGGTGCAGATTTTCACTGATCAATTCAGTTGTTTGGGAAAGAAACCTAAAGCTGGTTACACATAGACCATGCTGTTAATGTATATCCTACTTATTTAATGTGTCTGTATCTATATCGTGACATGTCTACATTTTTAATAAAGCAGACCCCTCCCACCCCTGTACAGCTTAGGCACCCTTATTTTTTTTTTTTTTTTTAGATCAGCACCTGTCAGTGCCTGATCCTCAGCTTTTAGCTGTACAGTCGACAGGGCCCATTATGTGGTTTGTTTGACGGGTATTTTCAACAGGAAGTGCTGCTACCACAGTTGGTGAGCAACATTTCCCCATCAATAATTCATTCTAATCAATTATAACTAAAAGGGTCAGTGGCTGCATGAAGAATTTTATTATTTCAGCAAACAGCAGCTTTAATTAGCATCCTATGTATATCTACTGCAGCTAGTTTCTTTATGCACTAAGATTTATATATATATATATATATATATATATATATATATATATATATATATTTTACAAATAATTGAAATATGGCTACAGTTCTCAAGTGAGATAAACTCCCAGTTGTCACCAGAACAGGTGTCCCTGTTGTAAACTTTTCCTTAACCATCTGTTCTGATGACAGTTGTAATTTTGGGTTTCCCATCAGGAACAGACAGTAATACAAACCTGATAGAGGCTATAACACTTGCTACCTCCATCTAAATATACAATGTCTACTTCTGACATCAAACCCTCTCCCCTCATACTGTAGGAGGTGATGTCACTATCCTTCATTTTTGTTAGTGGGGGTGACCCACATCGATTTAGCAGACCTTGCATTTTTGCTAGGATTTTTAGGGTTTTTACCATTTCTTTTTTTTTTAACAAAGATGAAATGATCTGGGGGGTGGCTGCATAGATAGTTATCAATCTGACTAGTCAAATTAATGACCACGTTGTCCGATTACATTTGCAAAGGTGCAGTTCCCCAGAATTTCTAGAGAAAATATTATTGTACTTTCAAAGCTTACTGTGACCTTGTCGTGTAATTATCCTTTTCAAATTTCAGTGATCAGATAAGAGTACAATTATTTTTCTGCATGACAATTTTATTACATCCTAAATTGATTGCAAAGTAAAGAGTAAGGAGTTATACTGCAATCATTTTAACTGCACACCTTAAACTTTATCCACAGTTCAAAATGAAATTAATTATTCCTAACGAACTACTTCTCTTACATGCATCCTGCAGGGATTCAGTGGATTTTATCTACTATTGGAGAGTGCAAAATCAGGCTCACTTCTGCATAGGAACCAATCAGCTTTAAGGTTTTATTGCCAAAGCTTAACTGAACAAGCTGAGGTTAGATACCGATTGGTTTCTATGCAGACGTGAGCCTGATTTTGCACTTTCCAGCTTTAGTAAATAGACCCCAGTGTGTCATGTGATCATTTTATATTGACCATCAAAACATTTCTCTTTATTTTAGAAAGTATACTGTATGTGGCTTTTAGATGTACACTGTATCTCAGCAGTTTTATTTTATTATTTTAAAAATCAGCCAAATAAATTAGACTTATTTTTTTTTGTTTTACATTTTTCTATCATTGTATTAGTATGAAATTTGATAAAACCAACTGCTTAGCTATATCTTTTGGCCGGTGCTCAGCTTTAAAGTGGCATTTTATCCAAAGCGATATTTCAGGTTTTCCTTGTTGGCCATAATCCCTGTTAACACTGAAAAGAAAGGAGGGTGGGACATTCTGGTGGCTGCCACTGCTTGAAAATTATGGCACATCTATACCTAAAAACAAACACTGAAAATATTGCAGCTTACTACACTGCTCAAAAAAATTAATGGAAGACTTTTTAATCAGAGTATATCATCAAGTCACTCAAACTGCTGGGATATTGATCTGGTCAGTTAAGAAGCAGAGGGGGTTGTTAAGCAGTTTCAGCTGCTTTGGTGTTAATGAAATTAACAGCAGGTGCACTAAATGGGCAACAATGAGATGACTCCCAATACAGGTATGGTTTTACAGGTGGAGGCCACTGGCATTTTTTTCCCTACTCATCTTCTCTGTTTTTCACTAGTTTTGCATTTGGCTAGGGTCAGTGTCACTACTGGTAGCATGATGTGATACCTGGACCCTATGAAGGTTGCCCAGGCAGTCCAACTCCTCCAGGATGGCATATTAATATGTGCCATTGCCAGAAGGTTTGCTGTGTCTCCCAGCACAGTCTCAAGAGCATGAAGGAGATTCCAGGAGACAGGCAGTTACTCTGGCTGAACAGGGCCATAGAAGGTCCTTAACCCATCAGCAGGATTGGTATCTGCTTCTTTGTGCAAGGAGGAACAGGATGAGCACTACCAGAGCCCTATAACATGACCTCCAGCAGGCCACTGGTATGAATGTCTCTGACCCAGGGGCGGACTGACCATTTGGAAACTCAGGCACTGCTTGAGGGCCCGGGGTCAGTAGGGGGCCCCATGAGATGCCCCTGGTACCTTTTTCATAGGCTTTTTTGAGTTTGAGCAAGGACACGGGCCCCATGATCCCCTATTGCCCGGGGGCCCCATGGGTTGTCAGTCCGCCCCTGCTCTGACCAATCAGAAACGGACTTCATAAGGGTGGCCTGAGGGCCCGACATCCTCTAGTGGGCCCTGTGCTCACTGCCTGGCACTGTAGAGCTTGATTGGCATTTGCCATTGAACACCAGAAATGGCAGGTCCCTGTGCTTTTCACAGATGAAAGCAGGTTCACCCTGAGCATATGTGACAGACATGAAAGGGTCTGGAGAAGCCATGGAGAACGTTATGCTGCCTCTAACATCAATCAGCATGACCATTTTGGTGGTGGGTCATTGATGGTCTGGGGAGGCATATTCATGGAGAGACACACAAACCTCTACAGGCTAGACCAGGGATGGGCAAACTTTTTGACTTGAGGGCCGCAATGGGTTCATATATTGGACCCGGGGGCCGGACCAAGAGTAGATGAATGATGTGTATGTGTCATCCATAGTAAGTATAGTAATATTCCCCCATAGTAAGCATAGTAATTAATCCCCCATATAGTAATTCATCCCCCATAGTAATTCATCCCCCATAGTAATTCATCCCCCATATAGTAATTCACCCCCCATATAGTAATTCACCCCCCATAGTAATTCATCCCCCATATAGTAATTCATCCCCCTATAGTAATTCATCCCCCCTATAGTAATTCATCCCCCCTATAGTAATTCATTCCCCCTATAGTAATTCATTCCCCATATTAAGTCCCCCCTGTGTCAATTCACTTACCTTTGCTCCGCGCGTTCCTCTCGCCGTGTTCCCGCGCCGTTCCGGTGTAGCATGAAAATCTGTCTCCTATGAGGATCTGTCCCCCTCGACGTATCTGCGCATGTGCCAGTTTCAGGCATTAGCAGCCGATCGGCGATCTCCGGCACATGCGCAGATACGTCGAGGGGGACAGATCCTCATAGGAGACAGATTTTCATGCTACACCGGTCTTCAGGGCGGACTGCGAGAGGAGCCTAGCTCCCCTCGCGTTCGTCACGCTGCCCCGCCTACACACATCCTGACAGCCATCCTGACAGTATCACGCTCCGCGGGCCAGATTAAAAGGTCCGCCGGGCCGTAGTTTGCGCATTGCTGGTATAGAGTGTAGTAAAGTATAATACAGAGATGGTCTCCTCAAGCAAAGCAACACAAGGAAGAGCAAATCTAAAACAGATCTTAGCTGTTCTGCAACTCTGTCACTGGGCTAAATCTACAATCGCAATGACATCTCCCCCCTGCAGTTTCCAGCAATCTTCTGGTGCATTGCAGGGGTTCAGGCAGAGCCCCCGAGACAAAGCATGTAACTACTGTTGCTGCTTGTGTTGGCGGCATGGGTACTGCTCCGATCACATGAGATGAATAGGAGAGGAGTGGCGGTGGGGATCGGAGCAGTACACATCTCACCCACACAAGCAGCAACACTATTAAGGTGCTCCGCCTCAAAGGCTCTTCTTTAACCCCTACAAAGTGCCAAAACCTGTGGGAGAGAAACTGCAGGGGCCCTTGGGCAGTGCCCATGGGTGCCCTGCATTAAGATGGTACTGGCCACTGCAGTTGAACAGAAGTCAATCTATTGATCAGTTTCTGTTTAACAGCCATGTTGGACAAAAGCCACTTCATCTGCAAATGGCTGCAGTGCTGATCTGTGTATTCTGACAGCGAGGGACTCTCCCTGCTGTCAGAATACAATAGCACAGTAGGAAGGATCCCCCCCCCCATTCACCTCAAATGTGTGGATGGCAGAATGGGTTCAGTTTTTTCATTTAGCCCACTCCTCTGGCTAAATTAAAACTAAAGGAACAAAAGCCTGAAAGAAAAAAAATTAACACACCCTCTACAGCTGCAATATTTTACTTCTTGAGTTTAGATACACTTTTTATACACTTTAAGGGCTCAACTTACACTTGCAGTTGAGTGGTGATTAAAAAAGGTGGTTGAGCCTTGTTTTTACCAGTCTCCCCCATCTGCCCCCCTTATAGTGGAACTATTCTTAAAAATGTTCCCTTCCCCCTCCTACTACCTATTCTGCATAACCTGTATAAAAAAAAAATCTGTGTACTTACCTATTTTTAATCCACTTCAGTCATGTAATCCTGCAGCTCTGGCTTCCCTGTGTCAGTGAGCGGCTGCTGCAGGGGAGAGGTGGGAGCACCAACAACGGCTGGGCCATGGGCGTCTATGATTGACTTCACAGCTCCCAAAATTCAGAGTCATTGTTGAGCGCTCCCTTGCACACAAGATCACGTGACAGCACCGCAGTGGATTGAAAATAGGTAAGTACACAGATATTTTTTTATACAGGTTTGGCAGAATAGGTAGGAGGAGAGGGGAGGTGGAGCCCTCCTTACTCCTGGGCAATGACCTCCTGTCTGCCAGGTTGGAGCCCAAAACCATGGTTTGGCCTCTACAAAAAGGCCTGCACACACCTGTGCAATTAGTGTGCTGGGGGTTCTGAAAACATGGACCCAGGATTGGAGATTTCATCCCTCCCAAATCACTTCGCAATCTCCAGACCCCAGGTCCCAAAACAGGCTTTAAGAACCAAAGAGGAAACTGACAAACCAGTTTCCTCTGCATTAAGCAACCTGCCTGGAGCCCCTCAACCTGTATAGATGAGAATCCTGGGTTATAACCTTGCTTCAGACCGTGGCAGGATACCGCACTGCCACAATAGGTATAGTTAGGCTGCTCTTCCCCTTTAAGCTGCAAAGGGAGCCAGACGGAGATGTGTCTGTGCCGCTGCCTTGATGCTTTGTGGCAAAAACTATCCCTGCTGTTTGTAGGGATAGCATTGACTACTACAGTGATTGTCAGCGTTCACCCTCAGGTATAAGATATAGATTTACATAGTGCCAAGCTGGACCAATATAATCATACCTGGAGTTCAGCTTTAGGGTCCATTCCCACTGCCTTCAAGCTACACCAGAGTGGTTCATTGTGCGGGCAGCTGTACGTTTTGGCTACAATAAGCCACGGTGAGGCTGTGGTGTGATGCATGATTTACCGCATCACACCGTTTCCTTTTTATCTGCTCGTCAACTTTAGTTGATGTGCACAAAGTGACACTTCATTCATGTCACCACACAGTAGTGTGGTGCGCTGTGCAGTGACATGCAGTGCTATCCAGTGTGCTGCACTACAGTAAAATGCCACGGCTCCATTTTATCACTGCACCGCACCTCCAGGCTGGTTTGCCGTGTAAACAGGGCATATAGAAATCAATTGTCTTCTATGTGCCGTAACAGTGACTGGCGTTCTTCTAGTGCAGAAAACCACCAGTCACCACACTAGTGGGAACAAGCCCTTAATGAGACAAGAGGTCGCCACCAGCGAGACAACTTTAGAGGGCACGGCAGGGTATGAAAACCCTCAGCGGCTGGCACGTGGTGCTCTCTTGCAAGCTGGAGTGGTGAGTTGGTGATCTCTTGCTGGCGCTGGTTTTGTAGTGTTTTCGGCAGCGGTGAGCGATCCCTAATTGACGAAGCCCACTGACACATACAAAACAGGTATGTGTCCTCCCATTATCTTCTGGCGAATCTGTCACTGGCAAATTCTCACTAATAATAGTTGTGTTAGAGTGATATGAGCTTTAGAAAAGGAAGTTTTATTGAACATACATAGTATATGATAAATAAAGATACATAGTTCATGATGAATAATTGCTAGTTTTGTCTTGAGAGATGCAAATAGGCTGCATGCACACTATCGTAAAAAAAATGCTCATAGCAGCAGCTTTTGAGCATTTTTTTCTGCCTCTAGAAGCAATCCTCCTATGTGTCCATGCACACTATTTTAGTCTAGAGCAGGGGTGGGCAAACTTTTTGACTTGAGGGCCGCAATGGGTTCATATATTGGACCCGGGGGCCGGACCAAGAGTAGATGAATGATGTGTATGTGTCATCCATAGTAAGTATAGTAATATTCCCCCATAGTAAGCATAGTAATTAATCCCCCATAGTAATTAATCCCCCATATAGTAATTAATCCCCCATATAGTAATTCATCCCCCATAGTAATTCATCCCCCATATAGTAATTCATCCCCCATAGTAATTCATCCCCCATATAGTAATTCGTCCCCCATATAGTAATTCGTCCCCCATATAGTAATTCGTCCCCCATAGTAATTCATCCCCCCTATAGTAATTCATCCCCCATAGTAATTCATCCCCCATAGTAATTCATCCCCCATATAGTAATTCATCCCCCACATAGTAATTCATCCCCCATATAGTAATTCATCCCCCATATAGTAAGTCCCCCATATAGTAATTCATTCCCCATATAGTAAGTCCTCCATATAGTAATTCATTCCCCATATAGTAAGTCCCCCATATAGTAATTCATTCCCCATATAGTAAGTCCTCCATATAGTAATTCATTCCCCATATAGTAAGTCCTCCATATAGTAATTCATTCCCCATATAGTAAGTCCTCCATATAGTAATTCATTCCCCATATAGTAAGTCCCCCATATAGTAATTCATTCCCCATATAGTAAGTCCTCCATATAGTAATTCATTCCCCATATAGTAAGTCCCCCATATAGTAATTCATTCCCCATATAGTAAGTCCTCCATATAGTAATTCATTCCCCATATAGTAAGTCCCCCATATAGTAATTCATCCCCCATATAGTAAGTCCCCCCCCTGTGTCAATTCACTTACCTTTGGTCCGCGCGTTCCTCTCGTATTCCCGCGCCGTTCTGGTCTTCAGGGAGGACTGTGAGAGGAGTTCGTCACGCTGCCCCGCCTACATCCTGACAGCTGCAGAGTCCTGACGTCCGAGAGGAGGGAGGGGGGCGGCCATCCGAGAGGGGGGGGCGGCCATCCGAGAGGAGAGGAGGGGAGGGGAGAGGAGGAGAGGAGGGAGGGGAGAGGAGGAGAGGAGGGAGGGGAGCGGGCGCCCGGCACACAGGAGAGCCGCATCTAAATTTGTAAAGAGCCGCGGCTTGCCGACCACTGGCCTTGCGGGAGCCTAGCTCCGCGGGCCGGATTAAAAGGTCCGCCGGGCCGTATACGGCCCGCGGGCCGTAGTTTGCCCATTGCTGGGCTAGACAATGGCACCCGGGATAAAATCCTTGGACCCGTTGTCAGACCCTACGCTGGTGCAGTGGGTCCTGGTCTCCTCCTGGTGCACAACAATCCCTGGCCTCATGTGGTGATAGTATGCAGGCAGTTCCAGGAGGATGAAGGAATTGATACCATTGAATGGCCCCCACACTCGCCTGACCTAACTCCAATAGAACACCTCAGAGATATCATGTTTCGGTCCATCTGACGCCACCAGATTGCACCTCAGACTGTCCAAGAGCTCAGTGATGTCCTGGTCCAGATCTGGGAGGAAATACCCCAGGACACCATCTATCGTCTCATTAGGAGCATGCCCCGATGTTGTCATTGTTGCTGCAATGAAATTTTATCAAAATTGATTAGCCTGCTGCATCATTTTTTTACTTTGATTTTTGGGGTGTCTTTGAATTCAGTCCTCTGTAGGTCGATAATTTTCATTTCCATCAAACGATGGGGCATCCTTACGTTCCTAACACATTACCCAGTCCATATCAGTATAGATATCCAGCATATTTTTCCTCATTGAGATCTGATGTGTTTTCAAAGTGTTCCTTTAATTTTTTGGAGCAGTGTAGAATACAGAGGTGCATTACTTTTTTTCCTTTCTTTTTATTTTTGAATAGTGTAGTGAAAGGTAACACAGTGAGGAACAGAAGTTTTTGAACCCCCTTCGATTTTGCAAGTTCTCCCACTTAGAAATCATGGAGGGGTCTGAAATTCACATTGTAGGTGCATTCCCACTCTGAGAGACAGAATTAAAAAAAAAATTCAGGAAATCACATTGTATGATTTTTAAAGAATTTATTTGTCTTGCACTACTGAACAGAAGTATTTGAACACCTAAGAAACAGCAAGAATTCTGGCTCTCAAAGACCTGTTACTGTGCCTTTTAAAAAGTCCACCTCTACTTCACTCATTAATCTAACTTAGTAGAACCTGTCTGAGCTCTTTAAAGACACCTATCCACCCCACAGTCAGTCAGACACCAACTACTACCATGGGCAAGACCAAAGAGCTGTCAAAAGACACCAGAGACAAAATTGTGGACCTCCACAAGGCCGGAAAGGGCTACGGGGCAATTGCCAAGCAGCTTGGTGAAAATAGATCAACTGTTGGAGCAATTGTTAGAAAATGGAAGAGGCTAAAGACGACTGTCATTCTCCCTCGGACTGGGGCTCCAGGCAAGATCTCACCTCGTGGGGTAACACTGATGATAAGAAAGGTGAGGAATCAGCCCAGAACTACAAGGGAGGAGCTGGTCAATGACATGAAGAGAGCTGGGACCACTGTTTCAAAGATCACTGTTGGTAGAACACTACGCCGTCATGGTTTCAAATCATGCATTGCACGGAAGGTTCCCCTGCTCAAGTCATCACATGTCCAGGCCCGTCTGAAGTTTGCCAATGACCATCTCGATGATCCAGAGGAGGCATGGGAGAAAGTCATGTAGTCAGATGAGACCAAAGTACAACTTTTTGGTCTAAACTTCACTCGTTGTGTTTGGAGGAAAAAGGATGAGTTGCATCCCAAGAACACCATCCCTACTGTGAAGCATGGGGGCTGTAACATCATGCTTTGGGGGTGCTTTTCTGCGAAGGGGACAGGACGACTGCACTGTATTAAGGAGAGGATGAATGGGGCCATTTATTGTGAGATTTTGAGCAACAACCTCCTTCCCTCAGTCAGAGCATTGAAGATGGTTGTGGCTGGGTCTTCCAACATGACAATGACCCGAAGCACACAGCCAGGATAACCAAGGAGTGGCTCCGTAAGAAGCATATCAAGGTTCTGGAGTGGCCTAGCCAGTCTTCAGACCTAAATCCAATAGAACATCTTTGGAGGGAGCTGAAACTCCGTGTTGCTCAGCAACAGCCCCGAAACCTGACAGATCTAGAGGAGATCTGTGTGGAGGAGTGGGCCAAAATCCCTGTTGCAGTGTATGCAAACCTTGTCAAGAAGTACAGGAAACGTTTGACCTCTGTAATTGCAAACAAAGGCTTCTGTACCAAATATTAACACTGATTTTCTCAGGTGTTCAAATACTTATGTTCAGCAGTGCAAGACAAATAAATTCTTTAAAAATAATACAATGTGATTTCCTGAATTTTTTTTTTATTCTGTCTCTCAGAGTGGGAATGCACCTACAATGTGAATTTCAGACGCCTCCATGATTTCTAAGTGGGAGAACTTGCAAAATCGCAGGGTGTTCAAATACTTCTGTTCCTCACTGTATTCACTGTCATTTATTTTTTTATGCTTGTGCCCTGTTCAGGAGACAATGTGGGTGCATTAGTTGTCTTGCTTCAAGCTTTTTGCCTTTATATTCACCTGGTGATTCTTCCAGTAACACACTTCCTGCCCCACATGACAGAATCGTAGACACATCCCCCTCTCCTCTTAAGACATAGAGTAGCATGGTTTTATAGTCCTGAGAGATCCCCCTCTCCTCTTAAGACATAGAGTAGCATGGTTTTATAGTCCTGAGAGATCCATGTAACTGTTAACAGCAGAGACACAGGAAGTTATCAGACAAATGGCATTTATGAAATAAATGTAACAAACCACTTTCAGTGGCAGAGCAAACATGGCCAGATGTCCATGCTTAAGGTTTACAATCCATTTAAAGCACAAAGATCTTCCCACTGGAGACCCCAAGAGCCAGCAGGTCATTTATAGTCTGGGCAAAATAAAAAAAGAAAACATATCTGCAATACGTACAAATTTACCAATTTCTGATATCTTTAGAAACACTAGTACAGAAAAATATACATTAATCCTGCCAGAAATTTAGTGTACTCCTATCTGCCTCTACTGTACTGAACTCTCCGTAAAATATTCTAAGCTGGACCTGCCTGGAAGAATCTCCCTTTGTCACTTATTGGGAGAATTAACTTGGTCAAAATGGACATTTTGCCCCCGTTTTATTTATGTGTTTGGAAACTCTCCAGTGTGGATTCCCAAATTGTTTTTTAAATCAATAGATGGCCTGCTGTCCTCCTTTTTATGGCATGGACGGACCCCTTGCCTTAAATTGTCTATACTGCAATAGCCATGGCGGGAGGGGAGACTAGCAGTACCTTAATTTTTACAAATATTTTTTGTCTGGCCAATTAGTTTTTGCAAACCGCTGGCTGACCACTCCTGAGGAGTTCCTTTAATGATTTGATCATGATTGTATTGCATGGGTTGTCTTCCATACATTTATTGCTTTGTGGGGAGGGAGGCAGGTCCTGGGCTATCACTTTGCTTGTCCATGTGTATCCTACTGTGGGTTGCACTTCACCAGTTATAGTGTCTGTTCCTCTTCTGGTGAACCTAGCTGTGCAAGTTGGAGCAGGGCAATATTTGTTCTTTACCTGTTTTAAGGCAGCGAGTTTACTGTTTTGTAATAACGCCATGGGCAGGTTATTGATATTGTCTAACTAAAAAAAAATACATATTCTTAGCCGTGTTTGAGGTCTCTTCTTCTAAACTTTGGAACACCACCCCCCATCCCCAATTACATAAGACGTTAGTAGCATACTGGATTACTGGCAGGATCAACAGATATTTTCCTGTACATGTAGCATTTTAAAAAAAGAAAAAACATCGGGGAATGTGCATGTATTGCATAGATGTATTAATTATGTTTTGGGTTTTTTTTTGCCTAGACACACACTTTAATTACCCAACCTTATCAGAAGCAGATATAGAAGTCATGAGTGGATAGGCATCTAATATAAAATAGCATACAGTAATATATAGTAGATATTGGGCAGCACAGTGGCTAAATGGTTAGCATTTCCGCCTGGCAGTAATGGGGTCGTTGGTTCGAATCCCAGCCACTGCACCTCCTGCCTGGAGTTTGCATGTTCTCCCTGTGCCTGCATGGATTTCCTCCGGGGACTCCGGTTTCCCTACACACTCCAAAGACATGCTGGTAGGTGAATTGGATCCTGTCAAAATTGTTCCTAGTATGTGTATGTATGAATGTAAGCTAGGGACCTTAGATTGTACACCACTTGAGGGTTAGGAACTGATGTGAAAGTACAATATATATGTAAAGCGCTGCGTAAATTGACGGCGCTATATAAGTACCTAAAATAAATATAAGATCTTTATATTGATATGACGTGGTAACTTTCTTTTTTTTTCCTGGACGCCAAAGGGCTGAATTATGAATTATTCTAATGGCATGTTTTCTTCATAGAAATATGCAATCCAGATGAGAGATTAGAAGCTATACATGAAGCCTTGATGGTCCTCCCACCTGCACATTATGAGACGCTGAGATACCTAATGATCCATCTCAAAAAGTAAGTAAAAGCAGTTTTATAATAAGTAATTTAAAGCCTAAATATAGTCAAAGTATTTTTTTTACAAATCAGCACAATGGACAGTACTTACAATCAATGCAATCTGCCAGCTGCAGATCTAATTGAACTCTTCAGTCTTTTGATTCCCCCTATCCCTGCAATGGTAATTTTCTGGTGCTACAAGGGTTAATAAGAGTCAATGGACCTGTCATATGCACCAATTAAGAGTACCGTCTATGGCCACCCTTTTCACACTTCTTCCTTGCTGCGCTATAGCTTCCATGAATTAAAAGTGCTCTGAATGGAGGATGGGCGAATGAATGAAAGGTCCACCTCTTCCATTCATAGAGTGTGTTTAATTCATGGAAGCTATAGTACAGCTTCTGTGAATGGAGGAGAGGGCAGAAAATGCAGGTCCAGTGGCCGTAATAACCCCACAGCAGTGGAACATTACCGCTACGGAGTAGGGGGGGTTCAGAGTGTCACGATCGCGGCGTCAGACCCCAGACCTTCTTACCAAACTTGTGACCGAAGGACTAGCCGATCTAAAACCGCGATGTCACGTGCGTAACAATTCCACACCCAGCTGCACCTTGCACAGTGATTTTCCAGCTAATTGGACCACAATCGATGTACCGGCAGCCTGAGCGATTGTTACTGGGTCAGGTTAATTACGCAATTAACCTTTCACACTGCCACCACCTCCTTTTTGTACAGAGAAAGAGGAAACTTGGCGATATCAGCTAAAACACTATAATGGTTGAGATAATCGTCTGCATAATACGGTCACCGCAGGCCGATTATGCAGAGGGTTAAACAAACACAGTAGTGTTCTCTTTAGAGGCAGGAATTCGTAAATTGCAATACAGCGCTATTGAAATAGTTCAACACTTTCAGAAGGAAAGATTTATTACTAAAAGGTCAAATGGGTGCAATAAAAATATTTACAGAAAAAGATGTAACTAAGATATATATAAATATACAGAGGCTAACAGCACAGCAAAGAGATATCAGAGAGAAGTGAAAGGGTTAAGGTACTTGCGAAAGACCTGGGTTATTAGATCCAAGTTTCAGAGCGAAAGGGCACGGGTCTCCCCAGGTGGTACCGATGTTAAAATGGGAGACGTCTTCAACTCAACTCTCTAGGCCTGACAGCCTATTTTTGTAGTTCCCCAGCAGGGGGTGTCTCTGAAGTCAAGGACCAATACCCCGTTTAGGGCGTGGAGGTATGGGCGGATACCTCAACTAGAGCCGAAATCTCCCTTAACTCATATTTTGGCCCATAACTTTCCATCTGCACAAGTGACATTCCACCCGCGGGTAGATTATTATGCAGACACGTCTGAGGATTGATTAGATATGAATTATGAAATTATACACTGAACGGTTCACGAGATCTATTTTTCGGCTTTCCTATGTAGTCGAGACAAGGCGAGTGACCCATCAAATTGTTCGTCTTCTCTTAGCCAATCTGACGATATGTGTGGTTTTTATGTAAGTCTCTCATATTCCAAGATATGAGACATAGGGGAAAAATGGATTTTGAAAAGTGTTTATCTGATTCATGCTTCGTTGGAATGCCTTGAACTCCTGGGAAGGCTCTGTTATCTTTTTACGAGGTGTTAAATGGCACAGGTTGCTCAGACAGTGAGGCCCCTGCTCAGAGAGGTGTTTTATAGCTCCTAGCCCCCTGCTGGGCTCTGGCCTCCTGTGACACTCCTAACACACACACACACTGGCCAAATGTCACTGTGCCTCTCGGAGAGGGAAGGGGGAAAAAATGAGACAACATGGAGATTCTTAACAAAATGGAGGACTGCGACAGTCTCTGGTGCGCACGTTTGCGACACAGAGGACTAAAGATTTCAACTAAATCCACAGCCAGCAGCACAAGCGGAATTTTGCATTGATTGTAAATAATGTCCCTTGTACAAATTTAATGCTTTGATTACATTTAGGCTTTATAACAAATACATTGCATAATAATCAGCAAGCCAATGCTGACCACCTACATTTACATACATTAAATAAACAATAGCTATCTAGTGCAAAGGTCTACTGACTCTAGATAGTTTAATTGTTTCAGTACACTGAGCACATTATTATAGGTAAAGATAAAGGAGAATGTATAATTAGATAGCAACGTGTAGTACGCTTACAAAACATTGTTTTTTCCTCAAACAAAATGGATTTTATTGAGAAAATAAGTTCAGAAAAGAAAAAACAATAACACAGTAAAAACAATCTAGTGCAATTAGTATACATGGCATAGCACAATGTCTCCATCAGCATCGGTATCATGGCAATAATAAGAGGACATTACAAGAATAGAAGAGACATCAGGACATACAGCCTTACAATAAGATTCTATCTACAAAAAGGTCAATAGGACTGTCCAGCCACAAGCCCCAAATCTTTTCAAATTTACTTGAACAGCCCCTGTGCTGGTAAATTAAGCGTTCCAATCAAAGCATACCACCTATGCATTTCACCCATTCAGCATGTGTAGGAGGATCTGGAGGTTTCCAATGAACAAGGATAAGTCTATGGGCCTGGAACAGGGCTCTAATAATAGCTTTAATTTGTGGATGCCAGCCACATGCATATATGCGGCCGCTCGACGTAAACACCTTAATACCAAGCAGCCGCATATATGCAGCCTTGTTAAAATTACTTAGTGTGCTAAGAAAGCACTCCCTACACACTCCCAGCACGGTAGCCAGCAGTGATCAGTAAGCTCCCGATGCATTGACAGCTTTCCAATCATGTGATTGATTGTGATTGGCTTTGACAACCAATCACAGTTGTCACATGACCTGAAGGCCCGTCTCTCGTCTTTTTGAACCCTTAAAGGACCAGGAGGCAGTTGACACCAAGGGGTTAATAAAGTTGTCAACCTGTAGATCACCTAGGATACCTAAACCACTGCACTTGGGATCAACAGGTACAACAGTTTGAAACACCCCTTACTAAACCCACAACAGTAAAATCAGTCTGTATATGCAGTAAAGCATGCTTGTTATACTCACTGTGGAACATAAGGGGTTAATCCTCTGCATTGAGTAAAATCACTGTTTGATCCTGTCTTCCCTGACCCTCCCCTTCTTATACTGTCCCCAATTCATCTGCCATAGTACAGAGCAACAGTGGCAAGTCTGCACGTGCTCTGGTGTGTATTGCTAGAGAGGTTTTGTTTTTTGGAGGGTGTATGTGATCAGCACATGGTGAATCAGCACTGTCCGTACAGAGGGTCAGTGGTTATGCATCCTCATAGGACAGTCAGGGGAGAATAAAAAAAACTCTGACAAAATTACCTGGTGCTCAGCTGGACACTGACAGAAGTCACGAGTGCTATATACTGCTGAAAAAGTATTTAACAGTTTATTTTTACTAAAATAAATGCATTTCCATGTTCTGTGTACTGTGCAAGACACAAGGGATTAGTAACACGGATGGTTGGGATAAAAACATTGTTTTTTAAAGGGAACTATAGAATAATTAAGGTGGAACTCCAGTTTTTGTTTTTTTGTTTTTTTACAAAAGCTGAAAGTTTTTCCCATTTTCTGTCTAGTGAAAATGCTGTCATTATTACAGTATGTGAGGGGACATTTCTAACTCAATAGCAGTAAAAACCTGACAGAGACTCTAATCCTTCTATAAACTAAACAAAAAATGACTTGGCATGAACTTTGGTAACAGGAATTTACTGTTGTTATTATGTAATATTTATTGTCATGTTTTCTTTTATTCCAGGGTTACACAGAATGAGAAGGACAATCTTATGGGGGCAGAAAATCTTGGCATTGTCTTCGGACCAACATTAATGAGACCTCCAGAGGAAAATGCCCTCACTTCCTTAAATGACATGCGACATCAGAAGCAAATTGTGCAGCTCTTAATACAAAATGAAGATGTTTTATTCTGAATGAAGGAGGGGTTTTTGCATCCAGAGCTTTAGACAAGGTGTTTAAAGCAGCAAGAACATGTATAATAACATAAGTTCACTAGTTGGACTTTAGTATCTGTTGAACTGCAGATACAATACATGCCAAATTATTTGAAACATGTGTCTCATAGACATATGGAATTTATCTCCTTTAGAAAAGGAGAAAGACACAAAAAGATAATCCAGCCAGGTTGTTTCTTTGCCTTGTTTTGTCTTGAAAAGAATATTTTTAGAAAACAAAGTCCTCTTATCAAAAAATATTTTTCAACCACGCAAGGCTGAATTTTGTGGTCTTATACACACATTCCTATTTTTAAAATGTTGTCAGCATGGTATACTTTTTACAGTATCCTGTAAATATTAAGGGATGTTAGTATAGTGTTTAGTGCTTTATTTGAGCTGTCGCAAACACAAAAACACCCCAATATTATATTTGAAAGTATTATTCTTAAAGTGTTCACTTTAATTTTTTTTTTTTTTTTTCCAACAGGGTTACTTGTTGAATCTGTTTTCATACATATTCCCCAGATATCCCATCTTCAGTACAAATACAAAAGAGGGAGGAAAAGAAACAGGAAAAGCTTTAATAAATAATATTTGAAATTCTAATGTAAGCTAGTTATGAATATAAGTGTGTCTTGCTATTTAGTGACTAAAAAGACTCCCTTGTTCATCTCTTTCAAATCATCCTAACTTGATTGGATAAATAAGGGATGTACATGCTTTTTCTATAAAGCCCTTCAGGAGTAAATGAGCTCATGTTTTAAATTAGCTGTGAAATAATGTCTCTGTCACGATCCAATTGGATAGATTAAAAAAAAAACACAGAAAACTTAGAAGAATTTGGTAAATAATTCTTTGAACAAATTACTGTGCAAATTTCAAAAAACACTGAGTGCACTTTTAGTCTCAGGCATCTAACCCTGACGATGTTAGAAAAGGTAAAAGATCGTTTTTTTCATGAAAAAATATGACATGTTAAAAATAAAAGTAAATTTAATTTTGTAAAATTAAGAAAGTTATAGTATCTTTTTTCTGTACTATTTATAGGAATATTTTCAGTATATTATGGATAATTAAATACCCTTCTTAAATTTTATACCTTTACCCACAAACTTTGTTTAACCTGATGCCCTAATATATTTCGCTTCTGAATTGTGGCTTTTTCAGCACACCTGGAAAAAGTATTCCAATATTTTTTTCATTTATGACATTGGGTTAATTTTTATAGATATATAGTGGTCATAACTATAGAAATTTAGAAAAGCATACAGTGTGTTATAATTATGTTATTGTTACACCACTGTATTTGGGCAGTTGGTCTTTTTTTTTTTTTACTGTACCATTATTCCAGCAGTCAGTGTGCGAGCATGTAATATGCTACTTGTCAACCAAAATTTGATTTTTTGTTTTTGCCTTATCTGCATTTATTTAAAAATGCTAAGTATTTATGATTATTTTATGGGAGTTTGAAATGGTTAACTTAGACCAAAATACTGCCATTACAGCCTGGCTCCAGCCAAAACTTTATTTTTTAAGCTTTAAGTGTAGAACAGTTAAACGTTAACAAAGCTTAACCTTTTCTCATTCTTCTAAAGAACATTTGTTTCTGTCTCCATTGGAGAGACTGTCACTTCTTCACTAAAACATGAAGTAAGGGGAAATCTCTCTAAAATGAATGCAGACAATACTAACAACCTACAGAGGTTATAACCCCCACCCTGCCATTCCTCTACCTTCATTGTATATAAAAGTTTTTTCATTTCCTGAAGTTGGGCTTTACCTGTAACCATGTAACATGTGATCACATGTATTGCAGTATTTATATACATTACTTTTCCTCTCTGACTTTTGAGCCAGAATCTAAAATGTGTGGTGAGTCCCATCAAAATGCTGAAAGCAATGTAAAGAGACGCTTTTTTGCTGGATGTATCTTACCTGCTACATATGGAGGATTAGCACTTTTTCTGACAGTTAAACTAGTTTTGAGCAGTTTTTGATATTGTTTTGTTCTTGAGATGTGAAATGGTTTGTTATAAATATACGTATGTATGTTTTGTTGCAGTTTTTAATATTCTTCAGAAGAAAAGTAACTGTAAATTGATCGGATTTTTGTGATTTGTTTCCTTGAACAGCTTTTAAAAATGTTTCTGCGCCATATTACAGTATCTGAATTGTAAGTGTTTGCTACCTAATCCAGGTGATTGTGCCTACACATAAAGCAGGAGATCCAAGGCTTCTAACAGCTACAGCTCAGCCTCACCAGCTACTGCAAAATAAAACCTCTCCTTAGATGAAAGTATTTTAATGTAAGCCTGGGGCATTGTATAGAGCTGTATGTACAGCTGCTGTGGCTTAAACAGTCACCACAGTCAGCAGAGGTTCAGTGCTCTCAGTATGCTATCAGAGTTCTCCCGACTCTGAGTTCTCCAGCTGTACAGATTGAAGAACCTGAACTATCATTTTGTTTGGCTGCAGGCAGCCCTGTTAATAGATTTGGCTACCATTACTTTTTCTCCCCCTCGGGCAATTTTTTTTACTATGTCTGAAAAGTACAAAAAAGGATTGGATGAATAAAAAAAAAAGGATTGGCTAAAGAAAAAAATAATATAGAACATTTATGGTGGTCTGTTTATAAATGATTAAACACACCCAAAATTAACTGATTTATAAAGCACATCTGCTGTCATTGTACACCTCTTCAGTGCTATTGTTACCTTACTTTTGTCACTTTTAAGTCCATGTCAATAGCAATCATCATTGTGGATCCAACTGACACTGCACAATTCTTTAGCTAAATCCAAATGAATTGCAAATTTGCTTAAGATTCATTGGTAATTGTAATTTTCATCTAGCAGGATCCCCTCTCCACATTGAACACCAGGCAGTTTAAAGTAATTGTGAACATACTATGTTATAGACACTTACTAATATTAGGCACCATACCTGCTTTTGCTTAGTTTCAGAAATGATATCTTACCTTTTTTTACAAAGTTAAAACTTTCTGTCATGTGGCCATGCAGCTCTTCTTCCTGATAGTGGGGGATGGGGTTAAAAGTCACCCTGCATTCACATAGTGTACCTGTATTGCATAGTCTGTTCAGCCTGATACATGAGGCATGATGCAGGTTGTGACTGGTCGGGGATGTGGTGGCTGAACAAACTACCCAATATAGGCATGGTGTGTGTCTGCAAAGTGTCTTGTACCTCTGAATAGCCAGCCAAAGAAAAACTGACCACTCTAACAGAGAACAGCTTCTTTGCTTTGTGTGGTCAGCTTAGAGCAAGGACAAAAGATGACTGGAAAGATCACCCAGGTACTTCAGATGGAAGAAGCACATGAAACCGATAAATGATGACACATTCTCACAATACACATATGTGAACACACATACATAGAAAAAAAATAAAAGTAACATACACTTTAGGTACTGGTAGATGGTGGTGAATGTGAGCAGATCCAGGCAGATTAATGTGCTTGAAATTGCCAAGTCTTTGTAAACAGACCGCTTAGGTATAGACATACTTTAGCATGCAAGAACAGTTTAAAGGCCAATTCAGTATTTTTTTTTGCTTGCAAAATTTTTTCTCTTTAGCCCCTGCACTTCCTGGTAATGGCCAGTCTTGTGCAAGTTTAGGTCTATCTGGTCTACCTCGGGAACTGGAGCAAGAAGTTGCACTAGCTGGGAATAGATGAGCGTATGTATTTAAGTTTTGGATGGCTGCATGCAGATTGAATTGCCCATCATCATTATATCATTTGGGACCAGATCTCTGAACCTGAGTTCCTTATTCCCGCATAGCCATTACAAGTGAATCCTATCCTCATGACATGAATTTGTAAAGGCTGGTGAGATATAAAAATCTTGTCACTAGAGTCCCTCAGAGCTGTACCACACTAGCAATTATGATGCTGATTTGCCTTGCTAAAAGAAGATATCACTTATGCTTCCACAGTGTCACTCCCTTGCCTCTGAACCAGTGTCACTTTATCAAAGCTCTTTGGCTGGCCAGCAACAGAGTGGAGCTGAAGGAGCAGGGAAGTGTTCTTTTTAATGATCCTATTGCTGGCGAGTTGCAGCCAGCAGCAGGATTGCTAGTGTGACATGACTTCTAGAGATATAGACATTCAGTCGGTAATTCACCAAATGGCATCTACTTACTACTGCAATATTTGCTGTGGATGAAGAAAAATCAAACCCAAACTTTGATGGTGATGAATTACAAAAGGCATATTCTCTGCTGACCATTTGAAACATTTAAAGCAGTTGAGCATTTTAATGCATGTAGTATTTTTTATTGTGCTGTGCGCAATTACATTTTTACATGTAGGTCTAAATATCTCTTTAATTTAAAAAGATAGACAGGATTAAGTGTTATATAAATGTCTGTCACCTGTACAGTGTGTATTGCGAAGTAAAGTATCTTTTATGAGGCAGGCCCAAAATGATTGCCTATACTATGATAGTGGCATTTTTAACCAGTTTTCACCAGTTTTTTTATTTTTTTTAACAATTCTGGTAAATAATGTTTTATTTACCTTGTTAATCTTCACTAACAATAAAATCTTCAGATCTTCTAATAGGTGCACATTTTGTTATTTATGAAGGTTCTTCAATGTCCTGTTATCACAAAAAAATCAAGGCAGCAATATTTGGTGAGCTGCTATCTTTGGTATGTTTGAAATAAAATAATTTGGCAGTTGACATGTTTTGTTGTTGTATATCTTTGCTTCTACTGAAGCTCATACTTTTAACAATGGAATTAGCCAAAACATTTTTTCTTTAATAGCTGAACTAGCCAAAACAATTACTGACTAAATGCTGTGGCCAACCCTACCTGATTGAACATTCTGCAATTTTATCAGATGAAAATCAGATGAAGGGATGAAAAAAACCTAAATATTTAGCTTAAAAGGTTAAAAGGTTAGTTTTGACCACAATTTGTTGATTTAGATGGGTAATTGTAACCCAGTTGTAGTTTATCTAAAAATAAAAAATCAACACAGGGTGGCTCAAAAAAGGTATTTGTCTTACTGCTCATTATTTTTGTAAAGGTGCCCCAGAGAAAAAGCTGGTAGTATGCTGTAGAGAATGACAGTTGCACTGTGTGTGACACAAGTAGTTTCCTTTCATTGGTTCAACTCTCCCCTGCTAAAGCTTGGCACACACAGTTTTTTTTTTTTTTTTTTTGTTTAACCCAACAGGATGAACAAAAAAATAAATGAGGCGCTCGCAAGGAGCATGCTATACTAATTATGTGATGGTAGAAGAGGTATCTCACTTCTCAGATACTGTGTTTTTACAGGGGGGGGTACTGCCCCCAACCCCACACCAGAACACACCAGTCAGTGTTCGCAGCCATTGACTGTGAGCACTGATCAGATGCTGATCGGCAGCTGTCGAACAAGCTGTGTCTGAAACCAATATTGGGCAAGTGTGTACCAGGCTTTAGACCTGGAGTGCTCCAATCTGCAAAGCTCATTATCCTTTGCTGAGTTGATTGTTGTAGCTGTGACTTAGCTGTTGTCAGACTTCTGTAGAGAGACTTTTCACACAAAGCACAGCAGTCTCTCTACAGCATACTGATGAACATAGTCCTTTTCTGCTGAGGCACCTTTACAAAATCTCCAGCAGTAAAAAAAAAAAAAAATAGCTATCATTTGTTATTTTTAGCCACCATGATTTAATTTGCTTCATTCAACAGATAAACTACAATTGGGTTTTAGAATTGATTACTTATGTACAGTATGTTAATAGTCGAACCTCTACTATTTCCCTGTTACAAATTGTTGTGTAGGGTCTATATTAGAATATTGACATTTTATTTTGCATCATTTTACAAGGGAACCTTTCAAAAAGGATAGAAGAAATAACACACATAACACACACATGGTTTGTATTTGACATTTTCATTAAATTATTATATTTTCTATTAAATATATGATAAAGCTGATGTACTAAACCAATAGAACCAGTAATATAGTGTACGTGACCTAGAGAGCAGAAACGCACACATGAACATGATTTGCTATAGAAAGTTTTATTATACAGGGTAAATCAATTCATGACTTTTTTCTGAATATTTACCATAAAAAAAATATTCATGATTACCTCTCCCCCCTTTCAGTGAGCCTGAAAGAGCCATAAACAGTGGAAATTTGCCAGGAGAGCAAATATGAAGTATGTGCATGTGGGTGGGTCCTGAGGCTCTCTTGGTAGTAAGAGAAGCAGAATTATTGGGGTTCCTCTTTTTTATCACGTGTTTGAAACAGCCTGGTATCTTCCCTATTCATTCAGGATAAGAAAAAATGAACAAAGCCCCTAGTTCCCTATATACCATAGCTTGCTTGCATATCAGATGTCCTTTAGTTTGAATTTGCTTTAGTTGGGTTTGCTTTAGTTATTACATATTCTACTGCCAAAATGTTCTCTTTTTGTGTTTTATTTTTTATGCTGTCTTGAAGCATTTTGTTTCAGTGTGCTTTTTGAAGAAGTTTTGTTTTGTGAAATGATTTTAACTTGTAATTTATGACCTGTAAAAACATGATTGAATCAATAAATGTGCAAATATTTAAATTCAGCATTTTGTCATCTGTATGCAGCTGCTTCACTGAACCATATAGTCAATGACACACCAACTAACAACTCACCCCAAAGCCGAATTTTACTAAAGTGTTCACTCTAGGTCATGTTTATATTTGTGTCAAACACCCTTCTTATATTGAGGCCAGGGTGATAATTTCTGAAAGAAAGTGCAATACTGGCTGTGAGAGCAAAACAGTAAACTAGTACTACAAACCATGAAGGCACCCCTTGTACAGGCAAGGCACCTGTAGAAAGAGAAACAATTAGACTTTAGGGCATATTATTTGCCAGGGTTAGCTAAAGACTGGAATATAAAATAGGACTAAGCTCAATTTTGGTAAGGGAAAGCTGCAATATATGTAAAGAGAATTGCAGACAACAGACACAAGCAGAAATAAGCTGGAAAATAAACAAGGCAGAGACCCAGACCAGGAAAAAAAAAATATATTGTTCAGCCCAAGCTAGGCAGGAACTGAGGTTCAAGTAATATAAGCAGGGAACGTACAAGAAAAACAAATGCAAAATGGCTAGAGACCAGGATACTGAACACAAAATTGCTAAAAACAGCCTAGGATTAGTTATAAAGTGTTATGCAGAGTAAAAGCAAATGGAGGACTGGGGTTACCGAATGTAAAGAAGTATTATACAGCTGTAATATTGTCACGGGTGATAGATTGGTTTTTTAATTCACAAGGGAAAAGTTGGGTAAAGATAGAAGGGGAATTAAGTAAATCACAATTAGATAAAGTGATTTGGATACCTCACGGGTTTTGTACATTAGATGTAGAATCGAGTAAATTGACTTGGATAGTGTTGGATACATGGGACAGATTACACAATAAGGAAAAATGGAAATTTAATTCACTATTGATACCACTAGTGGGAACAGATTTTTTTGCACCAGGAAATGTTAAAATAAGTGGAAGATGGATAAAGGATAAAAACGCACGCTTGAAAGATCTTATAAAAGGGGGGAGATTATGCACATTTCAAAATTTAAAAAAGAATAAGGATTTGTTTGTTAGAATAGATGAATGGAAGTATAACCAGTTGTCTCATTTTGTTGCAAATTTACAACCATTTAGGGATGTAGGAGAAATTAACCCGTTTGAAAAACTAATGAATGCTGAATTAAGCCCAAAACACATCACCTCTAGGATATATAAAATCCTTGTGGACTTAGATGATGTAGAGCCCCCTGGATATTTAAGTAAATGGAAAAAGGAACTAGGAATAAAAATCAACCCTCAGCAAAGGGAAGGTATTTTTAACCTAACACACAAGGTAATAAACATGCGCACAGTAGAGATGAACTACAAATGCTTGGCGAGATGGTATTTAACACCCAGTATAACCCATAAGCAGAAAGGGGAAAGCTCCCCATGGTGCTGGAGAGGAGGTGGAGAAAAGGGCAATATGGAGCACATCTGGTGGAGTTGCCTGAGGAATACAGGTTTATTGGAGGGAAATAGCGTATTATATCAAGGAAATATGTGGGGTAGATATTCAAGGGGACCCACTGAAATGCGTATTCTACTATTCTGAGCCCATGGCGGAAGTAAATAGAAATAATGTATTGTACCATTTAATCAGTGCAGCAAAGGGTTTGATACCAAACTTTTGGTTAGTGGCAGAGGTTCCGAGGGTGGTGGATTGGATAGATAGAGTGGAAGGCATTTTCAGAATGGAAGAACTGAGACGTTTAGAAGAGGATAAGATGGGAATATTTAAGAGAATATGGGGTGTTTGGTTAAATTTTAAAACCGCAGAATCTTATACAGAACTAATTAAAGTAAAGGAGGTAACCTAAGAAATCACGATGAGATTGGTCGGAATAACAAGTTATGGAGAAATGCATACAGATAAAGATAAGACAATGATGGGGGGATGGGTGGGGGGTGGGAGATGGAGGGGTTATAGAATGTATTTATTCATTTAGGGGAGACAAGAAAAAAGTATATTTTGGAAGATGGAATGTTTTAGTGTTGTTTGTATAAGTATGAAATAAAAAGTTAAAAAAAAAAAAATTTGCTAAAAACATTCAACCCATATACAAAACACATACAACAATTCTCTGTAGGAAAGGAGATGTAGTCAGTCTTGTTGTGTCCTGTAGTGTGGGAGGCAGAGAAGTTATAAAGTGCTTTATTAATAAGTTCAGGCATCCATAAAACACATGCACCTTCTGAGTATTTTATCCACTTGACCTCCGAAAGATTTACCCTCTTCATGTCCAGGTCATTTATTGCTTTTTGGCACTGCATTTAAGACAATTGCGCTGTCAAGCAACGCTGTACACAGATGAAATTTATAGAATTTTTTCCCCACAAATAGAGCTTTCTTTTCGGGGTATTTGATTACCACTGTGTTTTTTTAACCACTTGCTCTCCTGAGGATTTACCTCCCTTCCTGACCAAGCCTCTTTTTGCTATTCAGCGCTGCACTATTTCAACTGGTAATTGCACTGGTCATGCAATGCTGTACACAAATGAAATTTATCTCCTTTTTTCACACAAATAGATTTTTGTTTCTGTGGTATTTGATCAACTGTGTTCTTTTTATTTTTTGCACTATAAAAAACAAAAAAAAGACCAAAAAACTTTTTTTTACTTTTCTACAAAATATATAGTAAACGCAAAGTTAGTCATAAATAAATCACAATAAGTGTATATTGATTGCTTTGTGTGAAAATATGGTATAGATACTGCAATTTATGCCATTTTTTGCTATACAGCGCTGCACTAGTTCGACAATTGCGCAGTCATGCAATGCTGTACATAAATTAAATTTATGTCCTTTTTGTCACACAAATAGAGCTTTCTTTTAGTGGTATTTGAGCATCTGTGCGCTTATTATTTTTGGCGCTATAAACAAAAAAAGACCTAACATTTTGAAAAAAACTATTTTTTTACTTTCGCCTATAAAAAATATATAGGAAACTCAAAGTTAGTCATAAATTTAGGCCAAAATGTATTCTGCTACATGTCTTTAGTAAAAAAAATCCCAATAAGTGTATATTGATTGCTTTGTGTGACAGTTCTACATCTACAAACTATGGTATAGATTAGAGATGAGCGAATCGAACATGGCGAAGTGGAATTCGTTTCGAATATTGGAAAATATTCGATTCGCGCCGAATCCGAAAATTAGCCAACTTCGGATGCACGAATCAAATTTTCCCAAAAATGGCGGCGACATGTGTGGCGACGGAGCGGGGATCTCTGGGAAGGCGCGCAGACAAGGCGCGCTGACCCATAATGCATTCATTCATGACCTGTGATCGCATTAGCCAATCAGCAGCCAGCTAGCCAGCACTGTGTAATTGTGGAGCTATAAATTGCGGCCATCTTACAATTCTCCATTAGCCTCCGGTCATTCAAGAGAGACAGACCTGTCTGTATTAGGGACAGAGTTAGGGCCAGAGAGACTTTGGGGCCACAGAATCGTTACTTAGGGACACAGAATCGTTACTTAGGGACACAGAATCGTTACTCAGGGACACAGAATTGTTACTCAGGGACACAGAATTGTTACTGAGGGACACAGAATTGTTACTGAGGGACACAGAATTGTTACTGAGGGACACAGAATTGTTACTCAGGGACACAGAATTGTTACTCAGGGACACAGAATTGTTACTGAGGGACACAGAATTGTTACTCAGGGACACAGAATTGTTACTCAGGGACACAGAATTGTTACTCAGGGACACAGAATTGTTACTGAGGGACACAGAATTGTTACTCAGGGACACAGAATTGTTACTCAGGGACACAGAATTGTTACTCAGGGACACAGAATGGTTACTCAGGCACACAGAATGGTTACTCAGGCACACAGAATTGTTACTCAGGGACACAGAATTGTTACTCAGGGACACAGAATTGTTACTCAGGGACACAGAATTGTTACTCAGGGACAGACACAGAATTGTTACTCAGGGACAGACACAGAATTGTAACTCAGGGACACAGAATTGTAACTCAGGGACACAGAATTGTTACTCAGGGACACAGAATTGTTACTCAGGGACACAGAATCGTTACTCAGGGACACAGAATTTTTACTCAGGGACACAGAATTGTTACTCACGGACAGACACAGAATCGTTACTCAGGGACACAGAATTGTTACTCAGGGACACAGAATTGTTACTGAGGGACACAGAATTGTTACTGAGGGACACAGAATTGTTACTGAGGGACACAGAATTGTTACTCAGGGACACAGAATTGTTACTCAGGGACACAGAATTGTTACTGAGGGACACAGAATTGTTACTCAGGGACACAGAATTGTTACTCAGGGACACAGAATTGTTACTCAGGGACACAGAATTGTTACTGAGGGACACAGAATTGTTACTGAGGGACACAGAATTGTTACTCAGGGACACAGAATTGTTACTCAGGGACACAGAATTTTTACTCAGGGACACAGAATTGTTACTCACGGACAGACACAGAATTGTTACTCAGGGACACAGAATTGTTACTCAGGGACACAGAATTGTTACTCAGGGACACAGAATTGTTACTGAGGGACACAGAATCGTTACTCAGGGCCACAGAATCGTTACTCAGGGACACAGAATTGTTACTCAGGGACACAGAATTGTTACTGAGGGACACAGAATCGTTACTCAGGGACACAGAATCGTTACTCAGGGACACAGAATGGTTACTCAGGCACACAGAATGGTTACTCAGGCACACAGAATTGTTACTCAGGGACACAGAATTGTTACTCAGGGACACAGAATTGTTACTCAGGGACACAGAATTGTTACTCAGGGACAGACACAGAATTGTTACTCAGGGACAGACACAGAATTGTAACTCAGGGACACAGAATTGTAACTCAGGGACACAGAATTGTTACTCAGGGACACAGAATTGTTACTCAGGGACACAGAATCGTTACTCAGGGACACAGAATTTTTACTCAGGGACACAGAATTGTTACTCACGGACAGACACAGAATTGTTACTCAGGGACACAGAATTGTTACTCAGGGACACAGAATTGTTACTCAGGGACACAGAATCGTTACTCAGGGCCACAGAATTGTTACTCAGGGACACAGAATTGTTACTCAGGGACACAGAATTGTTACTGAGGGACACAGAATCGTTACTGAGGGACACAGAATTGTTACTCAGGGACAGACACAGAATTGTTACTCAGGGACACAGAATTGTAACTCAGGGACACAGAATTGTTACTGAGGGACACAGAATTGTTACTCAGGGACACAGAATTGTTACTCAGGGACACAGAATTGTTACTCGGGGACACAGAATTTTTACTCGGGGACACAGAATTGTTACTGAGGGACACAGAATCGTTACTCAGGGACACAGAATCGTTACTCAGGGACACAGAATCGTTACTCAGGGACACAGAATTTTTACTCAGGGACACAGAATTGTTACTCACGGACAGACACAGAATTGTTACTCAGGGACACAGAATTGTTACTCAGGGACACAGAATTGTTACTCAGGGACACAGAATTGTTACTCAGGGACACAGAATTGTTACTCAGGGACACAGAATCGTTACTCAGGGACACAGAATCGTTACTGAGGGACACAGAATCGTTACTCAGGGACACAGAATCGTTACTCAGGGACACAGAATCGTTACTCAGGGACACAGAATGGTTACTCAGGGACACAGAATGGTTACTCAGGGACACAGAATGGTTACTCAGGGACAGACACAGAATTGTTACTCAGGGACACAGAATTGTTACTCAGGGACACAGAATTGTTACTCAGGGACACAGAATTGTTACTCAGGGACACAGAATTTTTACTCACGGACACAGAATTGTTACTGAGGGACACAGAATTGTTACTCAGGGACACAGAATTGTTACTCAGGGACACAGAATTGTTACTCAGGGACACAGAATCGTTACTGAGGAACACAGAATCGTTACTCAGGGCCACAGAATCGTTACTCAGGGCCACAGAATCGTTACTCAGGGCCACAGAATCGTTACTCAGGGACACAGAATGGTTACTCAGGGACACAGAATGGTTACTCAGGGACACAGAATGGTTACTCAGGGACACAGAATGGTTACTCAGGGACACAGAATGGTTACTCAGGGACACAGAATCGTTACTCAGGGACACAGAATCGTTACTCAGGGACAGACACAGAATCGTTACTCAGGGACAGAGAATCGTTACTCAGGGACACAGAATCGTTACTGAGGGACACAGAATCGTTACTCAGGGACACAGAATCGTTACTCAGGGACACAGAATCGTTACTCAGGGACACAGAATCGTTACTCAGGGACACAGAATTTTTACTCAGGGACACAGAATTTTTACTCAGGGACACAGAATCGTTACTGAGGGACACAGAATCGTTACTGAGGGACACAGAATCGTTACTGAGGGACACAGAATCGTTACTGAGGGACACAGAATCGTTACTGAGGGACACAGAATCGTTACTGAGGGACACAGAATCGTTACTGAGGGACACAGAATCGTTACTCAGGGACAGACACAGAATTGTTACTCAGGGACACAGAATCTTTACTCAGGGACACAGAATCGTTACTGAAGGACACAGAATCGTTACTCAGGGACACAGAATCGTTACTCAGGGACACAGAATTGTTACTGAGGGACACAGAATTGTTACTCAGGGACACAGAATTGTTACTCAGGGACAGACACAGAATTGTTACTCAGGGACACAGAATTGTTACTGAGGGACACAGAATTGTTACTCAGGGACACAGAATTGTTACTCAGGGACAGACACAGAATTGTTACTCAGGGACACAGAATTGTTACTGAGGGACACAGAATTGTTACTGAGGGACACAGAATTTTTACTCAGGCACACAGAATTGTTACTCAGGGACAGACACAGAATTGTTACTGAGGGACACAGAATCGCTACTCAGGGACACAGAATCGCTACTCAGGGACACAGAATCGTTACTCAGGGACACAGAATTGTTACTCAGGGACACAGAATTGTTACTCAGGGACAGAAACAGAATTGTTACTCAGGGACACAGAATTGTTACTCAGGGACAGACACAGAACTGTTACTCAGGGACAGACACAGAATTGTTACTCAGGGACACAGAATTGTTACTCAGGGACACAGAATTGTTACTCAGGGACACAGAATTGTTACTCAGGGACACAGAATCGTTGAATTAAAGAGTATGTCAGACAACCCGCAGAGGAGTGGCAGAGGAGGCAATGTTTCAGGAGCGAGCAGACATGGCAGCAGAGGAAGGGGTAGAGGCAGCACTAGTCGCAGCCAGAGGCCAGTGCTCCCGGTGTCATCCAGCGGTCGTGTCTCCACCGACAACCCTGCCGTCATCGATTGGTTGGCTCGGTCGTCTTCCTCTTCCCAGGTCACCTCTGACACCTACAGCCAACAGTCGGTGGGTACGTCAGACACAACCGTTAGTTGGCATGGAGCAAGCCCACTGAAATCACGTGTCCTCTACCTGCCCCTGTCCTTTGGTGTTCCCTCACCAAGCGAAGTATCGCATGCTGTGGGCTCAGCCCCACTGTACAGTGAAGAAGAGCTAACAGAGGGCGGTCAGGAACGGGGGGAGACATCCGCCTCTTCAGCAGCCAGGCGAAGAAGTACTGGTGAGGAGAGTGGCTCGGTAGTTGGTCTAGAGACAGGTCTGTCTCCTGACCTACACGCAGCCGAGGGGGCTAGTAGTGAGGCGGAGACCCTAATTGATGATGATGAGGCTGATCGCACTTGGCAGCCTCGTCGTCATCTGCCAGGCCCGTAATCTGCCATGGGCCCCCGTACCGACTCCTCATGCTGCTGCCAGGTCCAGAGTGTGTCATGGGTCCCTGTACGGCCTCCCATTGCTGCTGTCTCCATCGCCACACTCTGCCATGTGCCACTTTCAGGTCTCCTCACACTGCTGGTGGGTTCCATTTTGTCATAGGGTGCTGGCAGATTACGGGCCTCCCATTGCTGCTGCCAGGCCCGTAATCTGCCATGGGCCCCTGTACCGCCTCCTCATGCTGCTGCCAGGTCCAGAGTGTGTCATGGGTCCCTGTACGGCCTCCCATTGCTGCTGTCTCCATCGCCACACTCTGCCATGTGCCACTTTCAGGTCTCCTCACACTGCTGGTGGGTTCCATTTTGTCATAGGGTGCTGGCAGATTACGGGCCTCCCATTGCTGCTGCCAGGCCCGTAATCTGTCATGGGCCCCTGTACCGCCTCCTCATGCTGCTGCCAGGTCCAGAGTGTGTCATGGGTCCCTGTACGGCCTCCCATTGCTGCTGTCTCCATCGCCACACTCTGCCATGTGCCACTTTCAGGTCTCCTCACACTGCTGGTGGGTTCCATTTTGTCATAGGGTGCTGGCAGATTACGGGCCTCCCATTGCTGCTGCCAGGCCCGTAATCTGCCATGGGCCCCCGTACCGACTCCTCATGCTGCTGCCAGGCCCGTAATCTGTCATGGGCCCCTGTACCGCCTCCTCATGCTGCTGCCAGGTCCAGAGTGTGTCATGGGTCCCTGTACGGCCTCCCATTGCTGCTGTCTCCATTGCCACACTCTGCCATGTGCCACTTTCAGGTCTCCTCACACTGCTGGTGGGTTCCATTTTGTCATAGGGTGCTGGCAGATTACGGGCCTCCCATTGCTGCTGCCAGGCCCGTAATCTGCCATGGGCCCCTGTACCGCCTCCTCATGCTGCTGCCAGGTCCAGAGTGTGTCATGGGTCCCTGTACGGCCTCCCATTGCTGCTGTCTCCATTGCCACACTCTGCCATGTGCCACTTACAGGTCTCCTCACACTGCTGGTGGGTTCCATTTTGTCATAGGGTGCTGGCAGATTACGGGCCTCCCATTGCTGCTGCCAGGCCCGTAATCTGTCATGGGCCCCTGTACCGCCTCCTCATGCTGCTGCCAGGTCCAGAGTGTGTCATGGGTCCCTGTACGGCCTCTCATTGCTGCTGTCTCCATCGCCACACTCTGCCATGTGCCACTTTCAGGTCTCCTCACATTGCTGGTGGGTTCCATTTTGTCATAGGGTGCTGGCAGATTACGGGCCTCCCATTGCTGCTGCCAGGCCCGTAATCTGTCATGGGCCCCTGTACCGCCTCCTCATGCTGCTGCCAGGTCCAGAGTGTGTCATGGGTCCCTGTACGGCCTCCCATTGCTGCTGTCTCCATCGCCACACTCTGCCATGTGCCACTTTCAGGTCTCCTCACACTGCTGGTGGGTTCCATTTTGTCATAGGGTGCTGGCAGATTACGGGCCTCCCATTGCTGCTGCCAGGCCCGTAATCTGCCATGGGCCCCCGTACCGACTCCTCATGCTGCTGCCAGGCCCGTAATCTGTCATGGGCCCCTGTACCGCCTCCTCATGCTGCTGCCAGGTCCAGAGTGTGTCATGGGTCCCTGTACGGCCTCCCATTGCTGCTGCCAGGCCCGTAATCTGCCATGGGCCCCCAGTACCGACTCCTCATGCTGCTGCCAGGCCCGTAATCTGTCATGGGCCCCTGTACCGCCTCCTCATGCTGCTGCCAGGTCCAGAGTGTGTCATGGGTCCCTGTACGGCCTCCCATTGCTGCTGTCTCCATCGCCACACTCTGCCATGTGCCACTTTCAGGTCTCCTCACACTGCTGGTGGGTTCCATTTTGTCATAGGGTGCTGGCAGATTACGGGCCTCCCATTGCTGCTGCCAGGCCCGTAATCTGCCATGGGCCCCCGTACCGACTCCTCATGCTGCTGCCAGGCCCGTAATCTGTCATGGGCCCCTGTACCGCCTCCTCATGCTGCTGCCAGGTCCAGAGTGTGTCATGGGTCCCTGTACGGCCTCCCATTGCTGCTGCCAGGCCCGTTATCTGCCATGGGCCCCCGTACCGACTCCTCATGCTGCTGCCAGGCCCGTAATCTGTCATGGGCCCCTGTACCGCCTCCTCATGCTGCTGCCAGGTCCAGAGTGTGTCATGGGTCCCTGTACGGCCTCCCATTGCTGCTGTCTCCATCGCCACACTCTGCCATGTGCCACTTTCAGGTCTCCTCACACTGCTGGTGGGTTCCATTTTGTCATAGGGTGCTGGCAGATTACGGGCCTCCCATTGCTGCTGCCAGGCCCGTAATCTGCCATGGGCCCCCGTACCGACTCCTCATGCTGCTGCCAGGTCCAGAGTGTGTCATGGGTCCCTGTACGGCCTCCCATTGCTGCTGTCTCCATCGCCACACTCTGCCATGTGCCACTTTCAGGTCTCCTCACACTGCTGGTGGGTTCCATTTTGTCATAGGGTGCTGGCAGATTACGGGCCTCCCATTGCTGCTGCCAGGCCCGTAATCTGTCATGGGCCCCTGTACCGCCTCCTCATGCTGCTGCCAGGTCCAGAGTGTGTCATGGGTCCCTGTACTGCCTCCCATTGCTGCTGTCTACATCGCCACACTCTGCCATGTGCCACTTTCAGGTCTCCTCACACTGCTGGTGGGTTCCATTTTGTCATAGGGTGCTGTATGGCCTCCCATTGCTGCTGCCTCCACCGCCACACTGTGGCTCCACTCTCTGGTTTTGGCCCCGTGACTGCCCAAATGAGTGAAGTGTGCGATGATTCTAAGATCGACGGCACTCATCTGCATGTCATACTGACTGACAGTATTATTTCTCTTCCCCAGCAGACTCCAAGGGCATTTAAATTAAAGGTACAGTGTTCTGCACTAATATAAAGGCTCTCTGAAGCCTAGAAACACCCTTTTTATAAGTTAAATTCGCAGCGAATATATTCGACTCAAATCAAATTTATTCCGCGAATTCGCCGAATCAACCGAATCGAATTTTTGAATACTTCGCTCATCTCTAGTATAGATAATGGAATTTACACAGCTTTTACTTTCTGACTGCCCATCACATTTCTTGAGATGCTAAAATACCAGGACAGTACATACACCCCCGAAGGACCCCTTTTCGGAAAGTAGACACCCTAAGTTGTATGCTGAGAGGTATATTGAGTCCATGGAAGATTTTTTTTTTTCCACAAGTCTTTGGAAAATGACAAAAACATTTATTTATTTATTTATTTTTTACACAAAGTTGTCACTTAAATTATATATTGCTCACACAAGCCATGGGTATATGTGGAATTACACCCCAAAATACATTACGCTGCTTCTACCAAGTATGGGGATACCACATGTGTGAGACTTTTTGGGAGCCTAGCCACATACAGGAGCCTGAAATCCAATGACCACTTTGAAAGCCTGAAGGTGCGTAACTTCCTCATTTTAGTTCCTCGCTACCTATCACAGTTTCTGAGGCCCTGAAATGCCAGGATAGCACCAACCACCTGCCTACCCACCCCCAAATTACCCCTTTTTGGAAAATAGACACCCCATGGAATTTAAAAAGAGGCATATTGAGTATTTTTCAGATCTAATTTTTTCTCACAAGGTTTTGAAATATAAAAAAAAAAGAAAAAATGTTTTTTTTTTTCTTTCTTTCTTCATTTTCCAAAAACGTGGTAACAAATAAGATCTGCAAAATACTCACGATTCTTCTTATTAATTTCCTTAGGGTGTCTACTCTCTAAAAAGTGGTCATTTGGGGGGTTTGGTGCTATCCTGGCATTTCAGGGCCTCCGAAACTGTGATAGGTAGTCAGGTAGTGTAATGAGGAAATAAAGCCCTTTAAAAGCCTGATGGTGCTTATTGGATTTTGGGGTCCTGTACTTGGCTAGACTGCCAAAAAGTCTCTCACATGTGGTATCCACATACGTGGGAGAAGTAGCAGAATGTATTTTGGGGAGTAATTCCACATATACCCACGGCATGTGTGAGCAATAAATCATTTAAATTACAATTTTGTGTAAAAAAAAAAAAAATTTTTTTTTGTCATTTTCCAAAAACTTGTGGTAAAAAAAATAAATTCTTCTATTGACTCAACATGCCTCTCAGCAAATAGTTTGGGGTGTCTACTTTCCAAAAAGGGGTCATTTTGGGGGTGAGAGCATTTTATGCTCAGCATTAGAAGTTTATGCCACACATCACTCACTCTTCTAACCACCTGAAGACCAAGCCTTTTCTGACACTTTTTGTTTACATGAAACCAATCAGTATTTTTTGCTAGGAAATTACTTTGAAACCCCAAACATTATATTTTTTTTAAACCAGACACCCTAGTGAATAAAATGGTGGGTGCTGCAATTTATGTTACGTAGTACTCGTGCAGCGATTTTTCAAACACAAATTTGTTGCAAAAAAACACTCTTTTTACTTTTAATGCACAAAAACACAATATATTGAGCAATTGTTTGGTAAGGTATAAAAGATGATGGTATGCCGAGTATATAGATACCAAACATGATATGCTTTAAAACTGCGCATGCCCCGTGCAATGGCGACAAACTGCATACATTTTTAATATCCATATGCAACGCTTTAAAAGCCTTTACAAGATACCATTTAAGATATACAGAGGATGTCTAGTGCTAGAATTACTGCCCTTGATCTGACGTTTGCAGCAGCAATACCTCACATTCATGGTGCAACCGCTGTTTACATACTAGCACAGGGTCAACGGGGGGCGAGGGTGTTTTTTTTTTTTAATTATTTTTACACTGTCCCTTTAATTTTTTTAATCACTCTTAATGCTATCACAGGGAATGCAAATATCCCCTATAACAGTGATGGCGAACCCGTGGCACGCGTGCCACAGCCGGCACGCCGAGCCTTATCTGTGGGCATGCCAAGAGAATCCAGCGGCGCGCTGTCTTCCCGGCTGTAGTATGCGTGACAGCCGGGTCCCAAGTGCGCATGCACAAGAAGCAGTGCTCTTTGTGAATGGTAAGGCGGTACCTGGGACACATGACAGATCCCAGAAGCCGCCGGACCAATCACAAAGCGCAGCGCTTCTCGCGCATGCGCACTGGGCATCCGGCTGTCCGACGAGCGCCCACACTACAGAAGCCGGGAAGACAGCGCGCGGCTGGATAAAGGAACAGGTAAGATAAAAAAAACTCTGCGGAAGTAAGAGCGGGTACCTGTCAAATTCAGGTACCCGCTCCCCCTCCCTCCCCAAAGGTCAGCAGTCATCTCTGTACTGTCCGCAGTCTCTGGTCATCCCTGTGCTGTCCGCAGTCTCTGGTCATCCCTGTACTGTGTCCGCAGTCTCTGGTCATCTCCTGTACTGTGTCCGCAGTCTCTGGTCATCCCTGTACTGTCCGCAGTCTCTGGTCATCCCTGTACTGTGTCCGCAGTCTCTGGTCATCCCTGTACTGTCCGCAGTCTCTGGTCATCTCCTGTACTGTCCGCAGTCTCTGGTCATCTCCTGTACTGTTCGCAGTCTCTGGTCATCTCCTGTACTGTGTCCGCAGTCTCTGGTCATCTCCTGTACTGTGTCCGCAGTCTCTGGTCATCTCCTGTACTGTGTCCGCAGTCTCTGGTCATCTCCTGTACTGTGTCCGCAGTCTATGGTCATCCCTGTACTGTGTCCGCAGTCTCTGGTCATCCCTGTACTGTCCGCAGTCTCTGGTCATCCCTGTACTGTCTGCAGTCTCTGGTCTTCCCTGTACTGTGTCCGCAGTCTCTGGTCATCCCTGTACTGTCCGCAGTCTCTGGTCATCCCTGTACTGTCCGCAGTCTCTGGTCATCTCCTGTACTGTGTCCGCAGTCTCTGGTCATCCCTGTACTGTGTCCGCAGTCTCTGGTCATCCCTGTACTGTGTCCGCAGTCTCTGGTCATCCCTGTACTGTGTCCGCAGTCTCTGGTCATCCCTGTACTGTGTCCGCAGTCTCTGGTCATCCCTGTACTGTCCGCAGTCTCTGGTCATCCCTGTACTGTGTCTGCAGTCTCTGGTCATCCCTGTACTGTGTCCGCAGTCTCTGGTCATCCCTGTACTGTGTCCGCAGTCTCTGGTCATCCCTGTACTGTTAATTAGTTTGCACTACTGTACGAGTTGTTTTTTCTAAACCAAAAGCTCGATATTCAGGTTTCATTGCAGTGTTGGCACTTTGAAAGATATAAGTTGGTTTTGGGTTGCAGTTTGGGCACTCGGGCTCAAAAAGGTTCGCCATCACTGCCCTATAACTTCAATGGGCATTGTCATATATTCTTTTTTGAGAAATCTGGGGTCTATCAGACTCTAGATAACTCCACTGCCCTTACATTATCTAATCTCACCAAGATTGGTGTGATCAGATGCTTTCCCAATTTACAAATGGCGCTGTTTATATCCTGCGAAACTGAAGTGATGAAATGCTCGTAGCTTTCGATTTCTTAGACTATAGAGATGATTGGCACCATTCTGGTCTCCAACCAGCTCTATGGTCAGCTAGCAGAAACACCGGCTGCATTCTCAGGTTCCCCCGATGGCACGGGACTGCCCGAGAAGGCCGTGGAAAGCAGCAGGGGTATCTTCTCCCACTGCTTGTAAAAGTAATCCTGCAGCTAATTAGCCACTAGGATTGCTTTTACATGAAAGCTGATTGCCGGCTGAAAAAAACCATACCAGGATGATGCCTGCAGCTACAGGGATCATCTTGGTATAAATATCAAGATATTGGATGAAGCGCTCTTCTATAATAATGCTAAAAAAACAAAATTTTATACACAAATGTAAAAGTGACTAGTACTTAAATAATATATGTGCTAAAATTATATAAAAAATTCATATAAGACCAGTCTGCCCCCAAATGGCTAAAACTGGTTATACATGTGCACACACAAAAAAATAGAAAGTGACCAGGTGCTTGGGTACATAAATAGTGTCTTCATAAATATAAAAAATGTTTTAAAATCACAGTGAATACTCATAAATAGTGCCAAGTGTTTAAATAACAATCAATATACATATAATATAATCATGTGCAAAAAACATGCTATCACTCTTCTGTGAAGAAAATATATATATGTAGAAGTGCTTTTTCATTCAAATAGTGCTCAGACCAAAGTGTCACTCCAGTGAATCAATCCTAAATATCCAGAGTGCCTCCTCACCTCCAACATTCGACCCCTAGAGGTCACAAATCATTTATTTAAATGATGTTCCAAAAACCGACATCAGGATATAACTGGCCCCACGATTCAAAATCTCAATATATACGATGCCTCAGCCATATGTCCATGGACCATGGAAGATTTAAGCACAAAGAGAGATCTCCATAGCGCAATATGTAGTTTTATTATAAAGAAAAAAGCAAATCTGCTTTTGGTTAACAATAAAACAGTAAACTCGTACCAGTAGAAAAGTAACAACAATGACAACAAAAAAACTATTTTTCGTTTTAAAAACTTTTTTTTTTTTGGACTTGAACATTTTATTTATTTTTTTTACATTTTTTTTAAACTTTAACTTTTTAAAACAGATTGTAGGGTCTCTCAAAATGCGATAGCCAGTTTCGTGACTACCTAACATCTTTCGAGACCCTGTGTAAATATGTGCCCTGAATTGTGCCGTTATATACCCTATACTAATGCTCCACTAGTGTATAGTAGTGGCAGAAGCAGTCCTTGAGGCAGAAACCAGGTTGGCCAGGACAGGAGGGACAAAAAAAGTGAGTGTCACGTCTTATTCCGTGTCTGCTATAGACACGACTTCTTCTTTGGGGTGACCTTTGGATTGGGGTACCAGAGAGGACATCCGGAAAATGCCTCTCAAGCAGCCAGCTAACTGCATCGGGATTTGAGGATTGGGCCACAGCACCTTCTGGATACAAAAGGGCCGTGATGATCTCTTCCTGGAATTTTAGGAAGGATCCACTTCGTGTAGTTGCTTTGTAAATTACAAAAGCGTTATATATAGCCAATTGAATTAAATAAGTAGACATCTTTTTATACCAGTGTCGAGATTTCCGGGAAACTAGGTACAGATTCATCATTTGGTCATTGAAGTCCACCCCTTCCATATTACGGTTATAGTCGTGGACACAGAGGGGTTTCTCAACAAGATCAGATACCGTGTTAATTTGGACTGTCGCGTCTGAGTGAATGGAAGACAGGACAAAAATATCCCGTTTGTCCTTCCACTTCACTGCGAGCAATTCATCATTCCTCAAGCAGGCTTTCTCCCCCTTTATAAGTCGGGTATTTAAAATCCGTTGGGGGAAGCCCCAGTGATTAGGTCACACAGTGCCACATGAGACAATTCCAAGATTGTCTAAATAGTGGCACGCTTGTGTACAAATTGTCCATGTATAAGTGGTACCCCTTATGGAACAAACACGACACCAAGTCCCAAACTATCTTGCCACTGCTCCCCATGTAGTCTGGGCAGTCTGGGGCTCTACTTTGCAGTCTCTTCCCTCATAAACCCTAAATTTGTATGTATAGCCAGTGGCCCACTCACAGAGCTTATACAATTTGACCCATATCTGGCACGCTTGCTGGGGATGTACTGTTTGAATGCAAGGCGACCAGTAAAGTGAATGAGAGACTCATCCACGCAGATGTTTTGCTGGGGTGTATACACATGTGCAGATTTCTCAGTGAGGTGGTTTATGAGGAGCCGCATTTTGTAGAGCCTGTCATGTTCAGGGTAACCCCGATGATGACAGAGTATGTTATCACTGAAATGCATGAAGTGCATTATCGTCTCATATCTATGCTTGGTCATGGCAGCAGAGAACACGGGTATATGATGAATCGGGTGTGTGATCCAATATGACCGCAACTCATTCTTTTTAGTAATGCCCATGTTGAGGGTTAAGCCCAAAAAAGTTTAAATTCAGAAACCGTAATAGGTTTCCGGTTGGGGAAAGATCTGGCAACCTACCCTGTAAAAATAATTGCTAAGAGAATTCATGGAAAAAGTCGCTTACGAGTGATGGTCCATGCAATCACCAAGGGTCGGATACGACTGAATGGATAGATAGATAGTATAGGTTTCCGTGCGAGTGGGCTGGTAAGGTTTGAATTTGGATTTGCGGCGATATATTGTTGCGCATATAAATTGCTTTGGCCCACAATCAAATTGTACAATTCTGTGAAAAACAGCTCCATAAAATCAAGGGGAGTGTAATGCTGTGAGAAGCTAGAGGTGTTCTTCTTGTTTCAATAACATGATTTTCCTGGTGGAAGTTTTCCCTACCTGTGGAGGAGCTGGATATATTTCTATGCGCATTAATATGCGCTTCTGGCGAGTGCATTCATATAGCATTATCCAGCATGGAGTCACTTTCACCCATTCATCATGGAGATTTCTTGGACTTTTTGATATTCATCTGAATGATCTTATCCATTTATTTTATATTGGACTGTTCACTATTGTCACTTTATATTTATTTGCAAATATCACTTACTTGCTGATATTCTGCGGGACACTCATGCAATATCTTTCACTTTAGCGCAAATTTGAGCACCTTCACTTTGAGTTTGTCACTATTGTCACTTTATTTTCTAGCATTTGGGTTTTGTAATATTGTACAGCACTGCATTTTATGTTTTTTCATGCTTTTAAGGATATAGGGGTTCATCCTTTTATGCCAGCTGCTTTATGTGAGTCTGGGAGCTCGCTTCCTTTGCTTTTATTATATTTTTAACACTGATCACTGTATTAGTGTCACTGGTTCCCACAGTATCAGTTAGTGTCAGGATGTCAGCCGCAATATCACAGTCCTGCTATAAGTCCCTGATCGCCGCTTTCTCATTGTAGATGCTTGTACTTTGACACCAACTATTGCAAGTGTTACATGCAGATGGTGCAATTAAATTTTTAGGTTCTTGCAGACTTTTTCTTTAGTAACAAATACTCAGCTCTTGGGGTGAATTTGCTGGGCCAGCCAATCTGATACAAATTAACAGTCAATTGAAAGCTTTGCCACTTGTTGATGATTTTCCTGATGGTGAAATGCTTCCTTTCAAATAATTTGGTGATGTTTTTAAATCCCTTGCCAGACTCATAGGCTTCCACATTCTTTTATCTGAAGGCCTTTTGATCTTGGCATGATGATACCATACACATATCAATAGCACAGATAACAGCAGACCCTAGATTTCTGAGATTTAAATAAGACATGTTCTGCTTACATACTCCCTAGAACTGATCATACACACTTAGAACACATTCAAACGTTCACACAATTTGTACAATTTTACTCAAATGAAAACCACATTCAAAGTTAGAATTTTGTTCAATCAAGAAAACATTTAACTGTCACCACAATCAGAAACTAATGTCAATTTGACTCCATTACCATTAGGAATTCCAATGAACATTCCAAGAAGAAACATTTTCAAAAGAAATTCAACTTATGTACTGTATGTCCAGTTTCAGAGGGTTCTAATCAATCGCACCTTATCTGGAACACCTGATTCTAATTTCACAGAAGCAAACGGAGTTGTGGTGAATGTAGGGTTGTAATTACTTCTTTCATGTGATAAATATTCATTTTTGTAAATATAGATTATGAAAATGAATACACCGTGTCATTTTATGTGTCATTTGTTTCAGTATTTAATCTCTACCTGTGGTTTATTGTTGATAAATGTAAAGTTATGCATGCATCAGACATTCTAGAGTACAACTGAAAGAGTCAATGGTCGAGAAGGATTTGAGTGTTCTGGTAGATCACAGACGTACTGTAATAATAGTATGCAATGCCAATCTTTAGTTTCTGAAGCAATGTGACATACTGTATCTTCGTTGGAGGCCAAGCTGGCAAGAGGGCTTCCCTTGCGGCTCTGGTCGGAGCACCCCTGAATGTGGTGACAGAGGTATAAAGCTCAAACAAGCACAGGTGCCGGTAACTTGGTAGCAGATGACTGCCACAGTCAGGGACGCAGTCAAGGTGAGCCAAGACAGCAGTGTGGTCAGAAAGAAGGCTGAGGTCAGTACCTGGGAAGCAGACAGAGCAAAGTCCAGTAGGAGGCTGAGGTCAATACTGGGGTAGGAGGCAGAGAATAGTCAGAGGCAAGCCGAGGTCAGTAGTCAGAATCCACAGAGCAAGGCCAGTTCAGCAACAGAAGATCCGTCAGCAAAACAGGAACATGGATCACAGGGAAGCTGAAGAACGTCCAGTGATTAGCACACACCAGGGTCTCCTTCAAATAGGCAGCTTGGCACCAATGCGTATGGACATGCATGCTGATGTGTGCTGGCACACATAGATGCACCTATGTGTCAGTGCACACTGAGCTCGTCTGTGTGCTGGTATATGTGCACGAGCATTAGCTGAATAAGAATGAGCATTAGCAGTACTAATTTCCTGACAGGCAAGCAAAATAATTTATTGTATTAAAAGAGGTACAGATTTAAGGCAGAGAGGCATATTTTTGCCCCCTTACAGATCATTACTAACACCTAATTTGGAATATGCAGTTCAGTTTTGGGCACCTGTTCAGAAAAAGGAGAATTGGAGAAAGTGCAGGGAAGGGTAACCAAACTGGTAAGAGGCACAAAGTATCTTAGACCTGATGAAAGATTAGCTGAACTGCATTTATTCTTTCTTGAGAAGAGGTGATTAAGGGAGAATATGATCACCATGTATTAATAATCATTATGTCAAACTTGGTGTAGAAGTATCCACTTTATTTAGTTATTACAGGTACTTATAACAATTTACGCAGTGCTTTACATATACATTGTAATGTACATTCATGTCAGTCTCTGCCCTCAAGAAGCTTACAATAAAAGGTCCCTAACTCACATTCATACATACACATACTACACATAGATACACCTAATTTAGATAGGAGCCAATAAACCTACCAGAACGTCTTTGGAGTGTTGGAGGAAACCAGAGTATCTGGAGAAAACCCATACAGGCACAGGGAGAACATGTAAACTGCAGGTAGGTTGCACTGTGGTTGAGATTGTAACCAATGACCCTAGTGCTACTAGAAATGCTAACTACTTAGCCACTGTACTTAAAGCGGAACTTCAAACAAAAGGGGAAGTTCTGCTTGTTTGCATCCCCTCCACTGCCGCTTTTGCAACTTTTTGGAGGGGAAGGGGGAGTGGGAACCAATGATATGAGTGGACGTTTGACCCTCCCCTCCTTCCCCCTGCAGCCTTCTGGGACACATCACAGGTCCCAGAAGACTGTGGGACCATTCAAAAGTGCAAGCTATGCATACGCAGTAGGAAACCAGCTATGAAACTGCAAGGCTTCACTGCCAGTTTAACTTACCTAAGATGCCAGCACCTGTACCTGAAGCCGACTGGAGCATCAGCTTGGGTGAGGACATCGCTGCATCCCTGGACTGGTAAGTGTCTTTTTATTAAAAGTTAGCAGCTACAGTATTCATAGCTGCTGACTTTTAATCTTTCTGGGGGGAGACTGGAGCTCCCCTTTCAAAGTCAATACAAAGGATAAGGGGGCAATTTCTATGTCTACAGGAAAAGAGGTATAACGACCACATATGAAAAGGCTTCTTCACAGTGACAGCTGTGAAAATGTAGATTAGACACCCTCCTCAGGAACTAGCTCTGGTCGGTTATATTCACACAGAATATAACCAACTTTTTACACTCATAGGTAATAATTCCATTGATTGTTAATTCAAGGAATATCTGATTGCCTTGTGCAATCAGGAAGATATTATTTTCCCCACAACATCCAAACTTTTGTAATTAACAAACAGGACCATATTAAGACCAAATTTTCTCCCTATTAAGGTGGAACACTACAGTAAATAGTAAATGGAGATTTTCCATGTATGTACAGGAAAATAAAATGCCCACCTGAGAGACTATGTTGTGGTGGCTGTAAGACTCCCAGTTGATGGATGATCCAAATGCGTCAAAATATCTCAAGGCACAGCTTCAGACCTGAACAGGAACACTTGGGTGGCATAGGTATTCCTATGTAGGAACTTAATTTGGACCGGCAGGATTAAATTCACAACATTCCCAGCAACTGGGTCATGTAATACAGTATGAGGGCACTATATTGACATTAGCCTGTTCAGAGAATTTCATATAATGTCCACAGTATTATTTCTCAACCTTCTACCATCGAGAAACCCTTAAAATACTTTTCATGTCTCAGGGAACCCCACTAAAATATATTATGTCTGCAGCTTATGGTAAATTAACATAATCAGTTTCATACAGGTATAAATAAAAGAAAAGAGAGATAAAGGTGTGCTCAACTTCCCCCTTTCTCACCTTTGCTACTCCTTAAATGAGACAAATAATATTAGTTGTCAGAAAAGAAACACAAATAGTAAACCTTGTTGTGACTCCTGACATTGGTATACAGCATGCTAGGCAGGAGATCAGTCTTCCACTGCTTTCTCATCATAAAGCCTCCAACAAGTGCTGAAAGAACCCTGCGGTTCCTTGGGACCCTGATTGAAAAAGGCTGATTCACAGGCACTCTAGGCAGATGTGTTGCATAAAATATAATTAAATGTACTCTTAAAAAGAACCAAGTAATGGAATTGTTGATTCATCTCTTGCACAGCTGATCAGAAATTTGCAGCAGTATTGGTAGGAACAGGGGCGGACTGACCATTTGGAAACTCGGGCACTGCCCGAGGGCACGGGGTCAGTAGGGGGCCTCATGAGATGCCCCTGGTACCTTTTTCATAGGCTTTTTTGAGTTTGGGCAAGGACACAGGGGCCCCATGATCCCCTATTGCCCGGGGGCCCCATGAGTTGTCAGTCTGCCCCTGGGTAGGAAGATGTTGAAAGGGGGGAAGAACAGAGTATTCTGAGGCAGGACTTCATCTATATGCTGCTTCTCCTTCATTTTCCATTCAGCAATATGGGAGTGCATGTTCTTCTGCAGTGCTGTCTGTGCAGTGAAGATCCCAGACCTTTCTATATTACCTGGCAAGGGTGGTTGGATCAGAAACATTTCTACAAAGCATTAAAAATCCATAGGCTTGCCGGTCCACAGGCCATATCAATCACAAAATGTGAAGCATACAGTATATCTGCTGCTTATAGGGCCCAGTCTCTATGTCTTACTTATAAACAGCATGGTTTTTGAAAAGCACAACATAGAAGTGCTATGAAGCACTAAGAAGTAAGAGTGGTCATTCACAATAAAGACTTAAACACCTTAACACAGGGGTGGGCAAACTTTTTGACTTGAGGGCCGCAATGGGTTCATATATTGGACCCGGGGGCCGGACCAAGAGTAGATGAATGATGTGTATGTGTCATCCATAGTAAGTATAGTAATATTCCCCCATAGTAAGCATAGTAATTAATTCCCCATATAGTAATTCATCCCCCATAGTAATTCATCCCCCATATAGTAATTCATCCCCCATAGTAATTCATCCCCCATATAGTAATTCATCCCCCATAGTAATTCATCCCCCCTATAGTAATTCATTCCCCATATTAAGTCCCCAAGTCCCCCCTGTGTCAATTCACTTACCTTTGCTCCGCGCGTTCCTCTCGCCGTGTTCCCGCGCCGTTCCAATGTAGCATGAAAATCTGTCTCCTATGAGGATCTGTCCCCCTCGACGTATCTGCGCATGTGCCAGTTTCAGGCATTAGCAGCCAATCGGCGATCTCCGGCACATGCGCAGATACGTCGAGGGGGACAGATCCTCATAGGAGACAGATTTTCATGCTACACCGGTCTTCAGGGCGGACTGTGAGAGGAGCCTAGCGGGAGCCTAGCTCCGCAGGCCGGATTAAAAGGTTCGCCGGGCCGTAGTTTGCCCATTGCTGCCTTAACATGTGTGTAATGGAAGCATTGTCACTCTATCCATATTAATTGTTCCTTACATAAAGAGTCCTAAAAATGTGATTTTCTTCTGTGACCATTTTAGATACAGGTAGTGCTTAGCAGAGCTCTTTTTCAAAAGTGTATTTATACTATAAGACATGGCTGTCTTTACAATGTCCCCATCTCAAAATATCTAAATATCCTATGCTGAATCCCATAATATGTTCAATATGACATTCCCTGCAATAGTCCATTGCACTGGCAGACCAAACCTTTTATGAGATTCTGTAATCTTTAGGTTAGTAAACTTTACAGATTTGGCAGAATAGGAAATAAAAAGAACAGATGTCTGCAGACAAATACATTACTAGTGTAATGAAGTACTAAACAACTAGTACTTAGGTTAAAGGTAAAAAAAAAAACCCTTTCCTATAAAGGTTTTTAGATACCTTTATTTCCGGCACTATTAACCTGTGAAGTCATATGTCATGGGTGTACTAATGCATGGAATTCCCTTTGCTGTCCAGTGCCTGTTTGTGCTCACCTGGCTAATTGTGGTGAAACCTTGTCCTTAAATGCTACCACTATTCAGTGATTAGACTGTCTTATTCTCAAGGGTTTCTGCAATGTAATCTTGTACTTTCAGCTACAGTGGGGTAGCCAGGCCTGAAATAATAATTAGAGTGACACTTATATATACTTAGCTAAGTGCTGGAGAGGAATGTCACTTACAGCAGCTGTAACATATTTGAAGCAGGCTTACGAAGAAGCTTCTTATATGGGGATATATCCTACACATTATGTACTGTGTCTACCATGGCTCAAAACCTCAAAATTTAGTCCTGGTGCCTCCAGATGAATTCACATCTCTGTCAGAACTGCCAGTTGATATGTACTGCACCTAACAAGGCCCTCCTATGTTTAACCTGCTCACATATCTGTGCCAGTTGTGCATTCACACCAAGGTCCCAGACCTATTGGGAAAACAATCACTCCCATCTTTGCCCAAAAATCAATGTTAATTTTAATGTCAAATTTCAATCTTCAGTACATTTTAGTAGACTATAATGTAACAGCTTTAGTTAAATTGTAGTGCATTACTTAAGCATTTCCCTAGAATTTTCAAATCTCATTATATACTCCTGGAGTAAAAATCTAATAACATGTTAATATTTATGGTATTAAGGTTTAAACATGCAGTGCAGACACAGATTTAGGGGGTTAGATAAGTAAATGGGAGTTGGGGAGTGCACAGGGCAGGGAACATTATACTGTGGGGATAGGGAGGTGACCTGCAAGTGGGGAAGGGGAAGTAAATGGGAGTGAGGGACTGCACAGGGCAGACAACTGGATGATCTGTGGAAGCTTTTATTTTACACAGTGCTAAGCACTGCTACCTTGCTGGAAGGGGAAACACTTACCACGTCACATCTAGACAGACACGAATCTGGTGAAGGAGTTCCTCCTCTGTGGTTTGCAGAGCATTTTTCCAGAACTTCCAGGCAGCAGGCAGAAAAAGGGAGCCTATGTCTCTCAGCCAATACAGCATGCCAATAGAGTCTGGGGCTGGGGCTTTAACAGACAGGCAGAGCTTCGATGAAAGCAGAAGTTCAGGTGGGTAAACATCCTTTCCGCACATTTTCATCCCTTTTTTCGTTCATTGACGAATATTGGAATTGATTTTCGTTTAGTTTTCATCACTGAAAACATGCAGCTGACGAAAATGATGATGGAAATATTTCCGTCAACAAAATGAACAATGCCATAAATGGAAAACTGATCCCACCTGATTTACACTGTATTTTGCAATTGGTGTTAAGCTAAAATGAATTCCTTAGTAAAGCTGGGTATACATATATTGAAATTTGAATTGCAATTTGTGTGTAGCCCTGTGTTCAGGAACTGCTCAGGTGTTAAGCCTAGGCCTCTCGTATAGTGCCTTAGATTGCCTTATAGCACCCTTGTGCGTACGTGTAATCTCTGCGTGTCTCGCAGCTCTCTCTGCACCAGACTTCACCTGGACTGTGCACATATGCACACCTCTAGCTGCTCCATTGGGGAGGTCAGAGTCATGAACTGTTGTCAGGCATTTGAATATAAAGGGTGTGCACAGCTGCATACACCTGGCCTACTGGTTTCTGGTAAAACTTGGCCACAAGAGTTAAAGTGTTACTGAATCCACCACAACAGTAAAATCAGTCTGTATATGCAGTAAAGCATGCTTGTTATACTCACTGTGGAACCTAAGGGGTTACTCCTCTGCATTGTATAAAAAGGTTGTCTGACCCTGACTTCTCTGATCCTCCCCTTTTCCAGTGTTCCCCTCTTATCTCTTGATAAGACATATCATGTGGAGTCACTCTGCACATGCTCAGGTTGGTGTGTATTGCTAGAGGTTTTTTTTTTTCCTTGGGAGAGTGCATGCCAATCAGTACTGTCCAGACAAAGGTCAGGGGTTCTGCATCCTCCTAGAGCAAAATGAAAACGCCTCATACAAGCTTTAACATGAGCTCTGCTGGACACTGATATAAGTTACTGATGAGAAAAGGTATTTAGCAGGTTATATTTACTAAAATAATTGCACTTCCATGTTCTGTGTACTGTGGGAGACCAGATATAGTGAATGCAGGGTCCTAGGTTTAGTAACACTTTAAAGACTTTGTCCTGCCGAAGACTCTGACATAGGTTATGGAAGACTATTTTGCTGGTGTTTGGATGTAAAGACTTAATTGTCTTTTATATGAGGGTTTTTTATTCTTGTAATTGTTATTTCAGGTAGATTTTGTCTGTAACTCTGTTATTTTTGCTAATTTAATGATTTTAGATAGCTGTCAAAAGTCAAAGCCAACAGAGCTAATTAACGCCTGTTAATTGACAGGTGTGGGATTAGCTACTAAGAAAAAAACATCTCCGGCTTTTCTTTGCTATGAATAAGCACAGTTTTGTGTGAAACGTGTCAACATACTGCTACTTTGTATCCTCATGCTGTCCTTTTGGAGAATTGATTGAATAAATAGTTGAATGGCTCTACAGTGGTATGCAACCATTCCTTTTCATCATCACAGTATTGCGCATGAGAACTATGCAAGGCTGACGGCATTCCACCGGGAGCGGTGTTTTCATCTATGTTGGATGCCACATCAGAGTCCCCAGCAGCATTCTCCCAGATCAGTGTCCTCAAAGTTCCCCTTTACATAAGAGTCTGCAAGATATCCCCTTACAGGGCAAGGGGAACTCTGTGGACCTTGATGTAAAGGGAAATCTGATGTAAAGGGTAATGCTACGGACTCTGTTGTAAGAGGGTGGCTCTGGTGACCTCATAGTTCTATAAATCAGAGTCCACAGTGTTCCCTTTTAGATCAGGGTTCACAGAGTTTCCCCCTGCACTGTAAAGGGGACCCCTGCAGACTCTGATGTATGGAGGAATACTGTGCTGGGTTATATTAACCTGATCTATATGTAAAAGGAGAAATATGTTTTATGACTTTTGTTAAACCTTAAGCACATTGCTAATCACACTAGCTACATGTTTGTAGCTTAAAGTGTTACTAAACCCACAACAGTAAAATCAGGCTGTATATGTGGTAAAGCATGCTTGTTATACTCACTGTGGAACCTAAGGGGTTAATCCTCTGATTTGTTTAAAAAGGGTATTTGATCCTATCTTTTCTGATCCTCTCCTTCTTCTGCTGTCCCCTATCCATCTTCTGATAGAACAGAGCCTTGGGGGCAAGCTGCACATGCTCAGTTTTATTACAATGCTGATGTTATCAAATGAAAGTGTATAAATATATAAAGAGTTTAATGATCATGTCTAGAAAACTAACCTATTAACAAACACTGTTGTGAGCTACTATTGCTGATCACTATTGGAAAGCCTAGTTTACTGGCTGTTATACAATGCTTTAGCTTCAATACTTTTAACAAATGACATGAAACATTTTTTTTTAATATTTCATTCGCTGCATGCTTGTTCCAAGTCTGTGTACTACAACACTTTCATGTGCAAAACCCTTTCATCCACAACACTTTCATGTGCAAAAAAATGCGTAGTGTGTGCATATCGGGACTCAGGTCACCGCATTTACTGGGAAGAGATTAATCTGGTTTTATGCAAAATGAGTTCCTGGTGATACCAGATAAATGAAGTTTCAGTGTTTTCTGTGAGCTGCACACCATAGGGACAGAAAGCAGCGTCATCTAGATCTAAGTCTCATAAATGGCAGAGAGTGCTAAGGAATTTGGGCAAGGAGCCTAGTTTCATGTAGAGTGTTTAACACTTTTAGAATGAAATATGTGTGCTTGTATATGTTATGTTTTGCGATTCATTCTTGCATAAGGTGAGGTTGTGAGTTCTGTTGTCTGGCAAACTACTGATGTATTAAAGTGGTTCTAAAGGCTAAACATTCTGCTAAGGCTAAGCATTTTGTATTAAGGTAAAAAACCTTTCAAAATGTTGCTCCCCTCCCCAAAATACTTACCTGAGCTCAATCTCGATCCAGTGCTGTGACCGAGAGCAGCAGCTCGCTCCACTCTCTCTCTCCTAACAGGACAGAGAAGCAGCATTGGAACGCATTGGCTCCTCCTGCTGTCAATCAAATCCTGTGATGATGGAGCAGTGGTAACACCAATTTTAAAAGTTTTCAATCAACACTAAGGGCTCCTTTACACTATTGAGTTATGGTAGCACTTGATAATGCGTGTTATATATGTTGCTGAATTGTGGTACTACTTATTTCGAATGGCACCCCAACACAACAAGGCAATGCACCTGTGTTGCAGTGTGCCATGGCATTTCATTGCCAAAAATGGTGCATGTCCGATTTCTGGCATGTTTTCAGTGTGCTGACAGCTCACTAATTTCAATAGCTGCCTTAACACAATGTGCATTAACATGTGACATAAAACACTGCGGGAAGGTAAATGGGCACTCAAACATTTTTTTGGTGGTACTTATGAGTAAGCTAAAAAAAAGATCCCTGCTTAGCTTTCATGACTTGCCCACCTGCATGTCAGAATTATGTGGTATATCCAGGGATTTTTTTTCTCAGAGAAATGGTGCAGGTACTCCTTTCCAAGTCACCCTTCGTCCCCCCCCTACCTACCTCCAAGCAACATCCCTTGCTTCCACCCCCCTTTCCACCTCCGAGCAACATTCCTTAGTTCAACTCCTTACCCACCTCCCAGTACTGCCCATTATAGAGAATACAGAACCAACTATCTTTTTGTTTTGTGTAGTAATTTGTATGGAATTTGTTAATAATAAAAAGAGAAGCAGCAAAATGGATCCCCTGCAGCCAACAACAAAGACCCCCCCCCCCCCCAGGCAGCAATAAACCCCCCCACCAAACAAAATAACCCCCAGCAACAATAGATCTATCCCAGCAACAATAGACTCCCACCAGCAACAATAACTCTCCCAGCAGCCAGCACCAATAGACCCCCTCCCTCAACAGTAGATCCCTCCCGGTACAATTGACCCCTTCCCCCAGCAACCATAGACCTCTCCAACAAAAATAGACTCCCCTGCAAAAATAGATTCCCCCAGTGTCAATAGTTCCCCCAGCAACCAGCATCAATAGACCCTCCAGCACAACCAACACCCCTTGCCATTACATAGATTCAGTGCTGGAGGTGCTGGCACTGCATTCCCCCATGTCACCACTGAAAAAAAGCACTGGGTATCTCAAATGAGATCAGAAAAAACGATATCCAGGTAGGAAGCAACAGTAAGGGCAAGTGATAGGAAAAAGATTATATCAACCTGAATAAAAAATATAACACTGGCCTCTTAGATTGTAAGCTCCAAGGAGCAGGGCCCTCCTATCCCTCTTGTATTGAACTATATTGTTGCTGTATTGTCTCCCTTTATATTGTAAATCGCTGAGCAAACTGTGCTATATAAATCCTGTATAATAATAATAACATAAGTAATAATCACTATATACCATTGACATCCACTAATTATAGGCACTGTATGAGATCATTTATACTATATAGCCACATCTATGAGGACCTATCTGACCACGAATCCAAAATCACAGCACATTTGCAGGTACTGAAACCGCTGGGAAATCACATGGTGCAAAAGCAGGTTTCCAGGCTGCTGCATTTTGAAAATGGTGCAGGAACATTTTTCCTATATGAAATGCAGGCTGAATGGGCCGCTGTGCCTACTCACCATGCTCATTCAAACACGACCTGCAGCCCTGTGATAGTGTGAACCAGATCTAAAGAGATGAACTTAGATCTGCAGATGATGTCAGTTAAAGTAACCTGACAAGTAAAAAAAAAAGTTTACATGTTCCACTGTTTAACCCTTTATTAACCCTTACTTTACTCTGCTCAGTTCTAATTAACTCTTTAGTCTTTTTCTCTTGTCAACTATTATTTTTCTGCTGATTTTTTTGTTTGTTTCTCTTTTCTTAACTATTAATATTTAAACTTTTTTGTTATTGTTTTGTTTGTTAATTTTTACACATTTAACATATATTTGCTCATTTCCCATTTAGAAAAGCGCAAAATTGGAAAAAAACACCCACTTAATTTCTTTTGTAAATACCTTTGCAATGCTTTGTACGAGAATAGTAATTTTCATGTCATTTTAACCCCTTTACGCCTAAGGGTAAAACGAATCTTAAAGCCTAAGTAAAATTTTACAACTTTGACATGTGTTAGTACAACCGTACATATCATCACAACTACTTTGTATATCCAGGTGAATTATATCTTGTTTTTTTTCAGGACAAATTGGGCTTTCATTTGGTGGTAAATGGTAATGGATATCTCCTGTTTTTTTTATTATCAAAGGAAAACTGGCCCAAAATAGTAAAAAAAATATTTTTTTTTAATGTACCTGTGTTTCTTGTTACTACCATAAAATTAAATACATTTTCCAGCTCTTGACAATCGCGGTGATACCATATATGTTATTTGTTGTTTGTGTCTGTACTACAGCAAAAAATTAAAAAATACACAAGCGGTCAAATACCACCAAAAGAAAGCTCAATTCATAGGAAAAAAAGGACGTAAATGTAATTTGGGTGCAGCGTTGCATGACCGCACAATTGTCAGTTAAAGTAAAGCAGCACCGTAACGCAAACAATGGCCTGGTCAGGAAGGGGGTACATCCTCAGGAGGGTAAGTGGTTAAAAAGAAAAAAAAAAATCCTGACCTTTGACCCTGACCCAAACACTAACCCTGGCACTGAACTAGACCAAACCTTGATCTAGGTATTTTTTCTTTATTTTTTAATATTTGTTTATCTTTTTCTTTTTCTTTTTTTTTTACAAACAGTTGTTTATTTTCTCTCTGCAAGGAGAGAGAGATACAATGTATCTATCTCCTCCATTCAGAGAGAAAAAAAAAAACCAAGGGGGTGGGCTTCACAGTGACAGTATTAATTTTTAAACTAACACTGCTAAAAAAAAAAAAAGGAAAAGTGCATTGTGTTTAGTTTTGTTTCATTTTATTTTCTAAGGACTGTGAAAAAAAAAATCACTGTTGCAAGACAATATCATGAAAATAAAGCCTTGTTTGCCCTTAAAAAAACAATATACTGTATGTATCACCTTGTTATCTTTAGTAAAGATAAAATTACTGCTGAATAAACAGGTCCATAGCAGAAATGCAGAAATTGCTCTGATCCATAGGGAGTGAACGGGTGTAAGAGGTGAAGTGGTTAAAGTAGTTCTAAAGGCTACACTTTTTGCCTTAATGATCCATGAGTGCCGCTCCCTGAACTTCCCAGATACTCAGCAGACACTGAGGGAAGTGAAGCAATAGGCTCCTGCTGCCATCAGTCAAGCTGCTGGAAGGTAGGTGCAGAGGTGTGGCTTGCCTATGTATGTGGCAAGCAGAGGAGTCAAACGGAGAGGGGCTTTGGGCTATAGAAGGAAAGGGAAATTAGAGAAGAAGAATACTACACATACTAGGTATGTGTGGACTTCCTCTCCTGAAATAAGAAAGTAAAAATAGTGGCTTTAGTACCACACAGAAAAAAGCATACTTTAACAAGTACACATAGCTAAAACTTTTTGGGGGTTTTGGATAAAGTAGAGAAAGGTTAAAACCACTGACAGTTTATTCTATTACTGTCTGTGTCCTATTGGGGAGATTTCCTTGCACATCCTGTCTCATAAATGCAAGAGGAAGTAAGAGAACATCTCTACAAGATATTCCTCCCATAGACAGCAGTCAGTGCAACACGTGTCCTCATTGGAAGATTTACCCTCACCTGTTGTTATGGTGAAAGCTTTAAAATTTAGAATTTTCCATTATTTTTGAGACAATGGTCTCAAGAACACACAGAGAGAGAGTGCAAAAAACTTGACAGAGGTTCTATCCCTTCCACACACTATCCACAACTAAAAGAAACATTTAACGTAAAGTGGTTCTAAAGGCAACACATTTTTTAACCTTGATGCATTCCCTGCATGAAGTTAAAAAGAGTCCCAGTAGATGTATCGCCCCCCAACCTCCCTATATACTCTCCTGAGTCCTATCTCGATCCAGCTCTGTGCTTTGCTCTGTGTTTGCAGTGGCTCTGGTCTGTGTTCCTCTCCTCACAGGACATTAGCTCCTTGGCTCCTGCTACTGTCAATTAAATCCAGTGAGGAGGGAGCGAGGGGCAGGGCCATAGACGCACACAGCCTGGCTCGTGCCCCCATAGCAAGCTGCTTGCTATGGGGCCACACACAGAAGAGGAGGTGTTGAGAAACTACCTTTACAATGAAGCTTCCCCAGAGTACAAGGGTTAAGTGCTAGACTTTTACAGACCTTATGCCTTGCTCCCCCTGGCAGCTGGCACTTTCCTTTTCCCTCCAACACTCCTGGTTGTGGGTGGGCCCTTGGTGTCCTCATGATGCAGGACTGGGTTGCATGCATTAATGTCATTGCAACCAATGGATGTAGCGGCTTTCAGGGAACCAGTCACATGAAGTGGAGATGTCTGTGGGAGTAACAGAAAAGGTAAGTAAAACATTTTAATGATACCCTAGCATAGACAGAAATGAACTACAAGGGTAGTTTTTAAATTCCCCTGAGTTCTGTTTAAAAACTCGGCTATCCACACATCTATAGGATTCATCACATCATGAGAAGGAGATCATATAAAGTGAATGTGAGACAATAAATTCTAATTATAAGCCCCAACAGTAAAATATACCATAAAAGTATCACAAAACGTTATATGAATATAGATTTTTATACCAGGGTGAATCCTAATAAAAGTAGTCAGACTTAGGCTTTGTAAACAATAGAGACCATAGAGGTTAAATGTTATCAATTTTAGTGTTTGCATTTGATTTCAGGATGCTACACCCTCTTGGCCATGCTATTTCTGCTTCTTGTTAGTGTCGTGACTCACCTTGTTATCCTCCACACAGGAGCAAGGCTCCCTCACCACATTCCATTGCTGTATGGGTGTGGATGTGGGCAGGTAATGGCGTCACAAAACGTGCAATTGGAATTGAACAGGCCTGGTCACCTATTCACATCACAGAGTGTCATTTGAAGAAATATCAACAAAGAGGAATAAAAATCATCACCAGAAGCACAAGGCCGCTGACACATCTGAGCTGTCAAACATGTTCGACAACTGAAAATATTCAACTCAAATATTTAATGACTTGTCATTAGCTGCCTGTGAATATAATTCATAGACCTGTTTATCTATGCACAATTAACTCATCACCTTCATCTACAAATTAATTCAGCAAATGTATTAATGTGTGAATAGCTGACTCTACTGCTGAATGATGCACATGAGACATGATTGCCAGTTATCTGAGAATTAATGAGCCCGCCATTGTTTTGTAAAGTCTACATGTGCACTGTATAAAAGATAAATACAGGTATACCTACCTAATTGTGTGCTGACTAATTCTGTCTGGAATGTACTGCTGAGTTTTATTTGCATGTCCTCATTAGTACAACCTGGCTAAAACTTACAACATCTATCTGCAAAATTCAAATTCATAACATGAAAGAGAAGCAGACAGTTTTGTATAGTAATCTGTCAATTTTCATGCGAATTTCACAACTGCGAAGGATGATTCCATCAACCTTCAGGCTACGTTCATATCTGAGCATAGAAACTCAGTGTGTGTTTTTTGTGTGTTTTTGGTGCAACCGTGTAAGGCAGCCTATTCACTTGAATGCAGGGGCGGACTGACAACTCATGGGGCCCCCGGGCAATAGGGGATCATGGGGCCCCTGTGTCATCGCCCACACCCAAAAAAGCCTATGTAAAAGCCAATGAAAGGTACCAGCGGCATCTCATGGGGCCCCCTACTGACCCCGGGCCCTCGGGCAGTGCCCGAGTGCTCGAGTGGTCAGTCTGCCCCTGCTTGAATGGGTTTTTCTCAGTCCACAAATGTGTCAAAGCAGCTCCTGTACCTTTTTTTTAAGCTATCTTTGGCATGTTTTTGAACAGCACATTTTTGGGCATTCTGTTGCACGACAGAATGCCCGCTTTTTGGGCCTTTCGGGTGCCATTAAGAATGAATGGCACAAAAACACACTTTCCGCATTTTTGTGCATTTTTGCCATGTCAAGTTAATGCATGCAGAAATGTATGTTTCTGTGAGTGTTTCCACTGCACTCAGGACTTAAGGTTTCTTTGCAAGCTGTTCTATCTGTCCTATTCTATTTCACTTAGGCCTCATTTACACTTGTGCTGCCTAATGAAGAGTGATCTGTTTTGAATTGCTCTTCAGAGAAATTTGACAGGTGGCAAAGAGGCATTGTACCTGTTTTTAACACTGCAGCAACATGCTGCAACTGGGAGTATTATTTATTTATTTCAAGTACTTCTATAGCGCCGTCCATTTACACAGCGCTTTACATATATATTGTACATTCACATCAGTACCTAACCCTCAAGGGGCGTACAATCTAAGGTCCCTAACTCACATTCATACATACACATACTAGGGCCAATTTAGACAGGATCCAATTAACCTACCAGCATGTCTTTGGAGTGTGGGAGGAAACTAGAGTGCCCGGAGGAAACCCACGCAGGCACAGGGAGAACATGCAAACTCCAGGCAGTTGGTGCCGTGGCTGGGATTCAAACCGATGACCCTAGTACTGCCAGGTGGAAGTGATAACCATTTAGCCACTGTGCTGCCCAGTATTGCACACAGCTGAGGGACACTCCCTTTCAGTTGCATGGGTCGCGTTTTACACACACACACACCGCAAGCGTAAACTAGACCTTGTGGGAATAATTTGAACATACTAGGATTTTGTTCCTATATGGGATATGGATTATAATTGTCCTGATCTGAAAGTTTAAAAAGAATGTCAACATGAACCTTTTGACTTTTGTGGTCATCTTTAAGGTGACCAGATATTCAAACTGGACACCCAAATGAGCACACTCAATTTTAACCCAACTCACAAAATCACACTCCAATTTCAATCAATATTCAGACCATATAAACAATATGTAAATGTTAACACCCATAAGGGTATTCTGCCTGGTTTTACAGCTAAAAGGTCAAAACAGTGCAACAAATTGTGAACTTGACTAGAATTATGAAAGACATGGGACACCCTGGGATTGAATAAGGGAAAACATTGTGTTTCTATATTAACCTCAGGAAGTTACATCAAAAATTCCAAAAAAATTAATATATTTTATTCCACAGTGTTAAAGAAATCAGGGATTATCGCCATAAAATCAATTATCAGTACAGTGAACCCCCAGACAGCTTCCTATACCAAAGTAGGTGTTTGGTATCATAGTGGATGCAGCACACTGTTGAGAAACACAACTAGGAAGGTGTCATATCCCAACACATTTCGCTAGGTAAGCTTCTTCAAGGGCTCAACAAAAGGAACACTATACTGATGATCATGTCGGGTATGTGGCTAGGCCAAGAAAAGAGGAGAAGTGGAGACAGGAAGGAGGAGAGAAACACCCGGACATGATTCCACCTGGAAGCCCTAGGGCTAATTGAAGGAGGGAAGGAGATCCCTTAGCTCAGATCACACTGCCTCAAAAAGGTTGCCAAATCAAATGCAGGGGCCATCTATAGATATAAGATGAAATATAGTGATTGGCAGACAATTTAATAGAGTACCCTCAAAAAGCTTTGTAAATGGGTTTGATTCCTGGTGGTATATAGGAGGTACACCTGCAGTCATTCATATATCCCTCTGCAATTTATTCAAAATAGTTCCCATTCACTTCACAAACACAGTCCCAGGTTGACTCAGGTACATAGAGCAATTATAAAGTCCCAATATACATTGTTTTCTTTATTCAGCTTTCTAGTGTGGGATGTGGTGCTGATGGATCAGTGGTACCTGTTATTAGCTCTGAGTAAACTTCCCCGCACTGAGTCTGCTTTGACCCGCAGCCTGTGTTCACGGCTGGAGCTGGCAGTTTTACTTGTATATGCGCATACCTCCTTAGTGTCGGGCATGACACATGGCATTGTGAGTGTACCCAGAGGCGGACTGACAACTCATGGGGCCCCCGGGCAATAGGGGATCATGGGGCCCCTGTGTCCTTGCCCAAACTCAAAAGAGCCTATGAAAAAGGTATCAGGGGCATCTCATGGGGCCCCCTACTGACCCCGGGCCCTTGGGCGGTGCCTGAGTTTCCAAATGGTCAGTCCGCCCCTGAGTGTACCTATCATGGCCTTTATTAAGAAATTATCAATTGTTCCACGCTATGAAGCCTTCTGTTTTTTGACATGTTGGCAAATGGTCTGGAACTGTGAGAACCTTGCAAGCCCATTAATGAAGAGCATGGATCTATTAACCCATCGTTGGCTGTTAAAGATTGCATAGTGCTCCAACAGGTTTGGAAGTGGATTGCATTGTGTATGATACCTTTTTAAAGGAACACATTTTTACTCTGTATTTTTAGTTGTGTTGAAAAAGGTGAGCCATTTACTTGAAGAGGTGAAGGACACTGGGTGCTTTGACATTACACCTTTATGAAAAGAGAATTTTTCTACAAATTTATTTCACTATATATACATTTTTTTGTTTCAAATATTGCACCTGATGATGGACATTAAGGACTTTTTTTGTTTATTTGGATTTAGGACTAATTATCCACTTGCCGCCCGCCCTCCTGCGGACAGGCGGCAGCTACAGGCAAAGCAATGTACTGGTAACAATAAAAGTGTACAAAAAAAAAAACAGGGACAGTGTAAAAATTAGAAAAAAAATCACCCCCCGCCCCTCTTCCCATGCTCATGCGCAAAGGCGAACATAAGCGTCAGTCCCGTGGACGGTATGTAAACAGAGATTGCACCATGCATGTGAGGTATCACGGTGAACGTCAGATCAAGGGCAGTAGTTCTAGCACTAGACCCCTTGTGTAAATATGAAGTTGTGATCTGTAAAGGCTTTTAAAATGTCGCCTATCAATATTAAATATTTACATAGTTTGTCGCCGTTGCACAGGCATGTGCAATTTTGAAGCATGTCATGTTTGGTATATATTTATTTGGCGTAGTATCATCATTTATATTTTATCAAACAATTGAGCAATATATTGTGTTTTTGTGCATTAAGATTAAAAAAGTATTTTTTCCAAAAGCTTAGCATTTGAAAAATCGTTGCGCAAATACTGTGCGACATAAAAAATTGCAACACCCACCATTCTATTCTCTAGGCCCATTGCTTTACAAATATATATATAATTCTTGGGGGTTCAAAGTAATTTTTGGCCACAAAAATTTTGGTCACAAGTTTTTGGAAAATGAATCAAACAAAAATGTATTTTTCTTTCTTTTTCAAAACCCTATGACAAAAATTATATCAGCAAAATACTCACCATGCCTTATATCAATTTCCTTGGATTGTCTATGTTCCAAAAAGGGGTCATTTGGGAAGGGGGGGTTGTTTGTACTCTCCTGGTTTTATTAGGGCCTCCGATACTGTGATTAATAGTGAGGAAGTGATATGAGGAAATATGCCCTTTTAAAGTCTAAAGTAGTCATTGGATTTTGGGGGCCTGTATGTGGATAGACTGCCAAAAAGTCTCTCATATGCGGTATCCCCATACTTGGGAGAAGGAGCAGAATGTGTTTTGAGGTGTTATTCCACATATAGCTATGGCATATGTGAGCAATATATCATTTAAGTAAAAAAAAGAAAATTTTAGTTTTTCAAAAATTTGTGCCAAAAAAATAAAATCTTCCATGGACTCAACATGCCTCTCAAATTCTTTGGGGTGTCTACTTTCCAAAAAGGGGTCATTTGGGGGGGTCTTTGTACTGCCCTGGCATTTTAGCACCTCAAGAAATGTGATCGGCAGTCAGAAAGTAAAAGCTGCGTAAATTCCAGTATATATACCATAGTTTGTAGACGCTATAACTTTCACACAAACCAATTTTGTATACACGTATTGGGATTTTGGCCTAAATTTATGCCAAAATTTGAGTTTATTGGATATTTTTTATAACCGAAAGTAGAAAATATATATTTTTTTTCAAAATGTATTTTTTTGTTCATATCGCAAAAATAAAAATCCCAATGGTGATCAAATATCACCAAAACAAAGCTCTATTTGTGTGAAAAAAGGACATAAATTATGTTTGCGTTGCATGACCGTGCAATTACCAGTTGAAATAGCGCAGTGCCAAATAGCAAAAAATGGCATGGTCAGGAAAGGGGGGTAATCTTCTGGAGGGCAAGTGGTTATTATGGACACATTGTTTGTGAACTGAGCTGCACAATATTTTAATATATAAAAGTGAATATTTTGTTGATACATTTTATATAGTATTATTTTAACACGTTTTCTAGTTTTAGGTAATTTAACACTTGAGATTTTGAGCGCGGTCATACACATATTTGTTTCTTTGCACACTCCACAGTGAGTTTAGTGACTGCAGCTGGATAATTATTTATTATATCTTTGGCACAGAGCTTTTAACATTTATAACATCACCCAGGTTGCCAGGACAGTTTATTTACAAACAACAGCTGGGCTGGATTTGTCATTTTGCTGCTGGAGATCTACTGCTGAAAAATGACAGACTTCCAGCTGTTGTTTGTTTACAAACATCAGCTGGAGGTTAGGGCTGGAAAGCTGGCCAAGTATGGACTGCTTATTTCATGGATCGAGCCAAACTCATATGCAAGCTGAACCAAAATGTCATTCCTAGCTGCGATTAAAGTGATTGTAAACCCTTCCATACAGTATACTCCGTTAAATGACTAGCCTCAGGTGATACATAGAGATGAAAAAAATCCCCCTACATACGTTGTACCTGTTTATCTGCAGTCCTCTTTCCCCAACATCCATTCAAAGTGCAGAATCTACACAGGATCTCGCGGCACTGAAAAGTAGGGGGGCGGGAGCTGAATTTACATCAGCAAGGATAGCTGATTGGAGGGAAGGGGAATGCCTCTCTTCACACAGGAACAGAACTGAGGCCGTCAATCACAGGCTGTGTCCACCCTGTTAACTTTATTTCTCTTGGTGTCAGATAACATTTATCAGAAGTGACTCAAACTTACAGCAGAGGAACAAGGCAGAGGACAGATCTGATACTTAATGCTCTGGATTGAGACAAGTACACACTATGGAGGGATATGCTTTGTTGTTATTTCATGTCTGAGGTTTGCAACCACTTTAACTGTCCTAGAGGGCAAATTTTAGATTTACAGTTAGGGATTTGGTGTGGAGTAATACTTAACTTACATTTGCAAAGTGATTATTCAATGTCTGAAGTCAAATTATTATTGGTGCAAAGTTAATTCTTGCCAAAAGTCATGTGTTGATGTTATTTTTTTTTTTGCAACAAATTGGGCCCAAGGCCTTTTATATGTCCTCTATGTACCAAAGTCTCATGGAGTTTATCTTGGGAATGGAGATGCCTTTATTGGTATATAGTAATCAAAACAGCCCAGGGTGTGGAGCAATCACAGTTTTACAAAACACAAAAGTTGCTGGAAATGTTTACTATACAACACACCTTGTGAGCATTTTGTCCTTATATTGAAGTTAAAGGATGACTTGAAAGGGAAGCGACAAGCCACTTAAGAATTTGATTAAATCAGGATTTAACTCACCCATGTAGCACATACAGTCATGAGTCTGCTTGGTAGTGAGAACATACCTTCTAGATTGAGTCATCACCTTTATTACTTGCACTGGGAAATACCTTCCACCCTTTAGAAGCCGAAGTTTAAAAATATGGCCAGTTTTTAGTGACCAGGTATGTTCACATTAGAAAATTGTTTCTGCTTCTGGATAGAAAAAAATGCACCATTTATCAAAGGGGATAATTAAATATAACTTGACATAAATTCTGTGTGTGTGAATATGTATAATATAATATAATAATATAAAGTTTAAAGGGGTTTAACACTTAATGTGTATGTATAGCCAGAGCCTTTTTTTGTCATAAAATATGTGTAGATACATTCCCCACTTCCCAGGCCATCCTTGTTTCTGCACCCTCACAGCCCTGAGGAGAGCAATGATGTGGCATGCACCATGGTGAATGATGGGTGTGCAATATTTGTGCTAACAGAGAGAAGGGCTTAAATGGGTAGTTAAATAAAACATGAGCCTACTCTGCTCTGGGTCATAAGCTCATAATGCAGAGTGCAGGAGTCAGGAGTACATAATGCACAGAAGGGGTACATAATGTACCAAGTGAAGGGGTCAAGAGTAACTTACACATGAGCTGCAGGGGTCAGGACTCTGTAATGCATGGTGTACAAGAGTCAGTAATAAGTGATACACAGATTGCAGGGGTCAGGAATATGTATTGCACACAGTGTAGTGGCCAGGAGTGCATAACACACAGGGTGCAGAGGTCTAGAGTAATGCATAGCATGCAGGGGTGTGAAAAAATAACACATAGGTGTAGAGGTCTTGAGTAAGTAATGTTCAGAGTGCCCCCCCAGTACAATCCTCCCCAATGACAAAACGACCTAAAACATAACTCCCCTCCACAATTTAGAATCAAAATAAGCGCATAAGTGACACTTAAAAATGAAAGCAGGTGATCACAGCATCAGGACCCAGGGCACTGACAGCAGATGCAGTGCGTGAACCCCCAAAGCCCAGTGCTAGTGTCACTGTTCGGAAGCACACAGAACATAGTACCAACGCATTGCTACACAAAAAAATCTTTGTACAGTTAAAATGTTTTTTCTTTTGGCTAGAGTAGGGAAGGACTAGAACCTTTAAGTTTTCTGTGTGTCTCCACTATTCAAATTTACCTTTTTTTTGTCCTGGTGACTAATGTCACCAAGATAGAAAATGATAGGAAATCTAACATTTTACAGAACTCCCCAAAAAAGGAAATGAGGCAGAAGAGCAGATTTACTAGAAGAGTTGATAATGTTTACTCAATAAATTATGTTAATAATTGCTCCTAATATCCAGTCACTTGAAAATCAAATGATTTTGTACTTTGAATAATCAATCATGTGCAGAGGAAACAAACAGCAATTTGCTTTTAACATGATTGGATGACTGAAGTAAACATTCACACACATTTTTGAGAGAAGATTCTCAATTCCTTTGTTAAATTGGGGCTCCTGTTGCAACTGTCTAAGGACTCTTTCATGCTGATCCCTTTTTTAATGTGTTTTTTGGGTAAAAAAAAAAAGAAGAAAATGCTTGAAAAATATATTCCTTTAAATCCTATGGAACGTTTCACACTGCGGGTGCGGTGTGTTTTTAAAAATCCTCCATGCTGCTACTTTGGAGTGCTTTTCAAAAGTGCACCAAGAAAGCATCTTCCATTGATTCCTATAGAAAACACAGCAAAAATGCAGCAAAAACGCTGTAGTGGTGCATTTTTTGGAGTCACATGTCCAAGTTTCAGAGGAGCATGATTGGAGCCAAGAGTCCAGAAAACGAGGTAAAAACGCACCAAAAAACCCATATGCTATTTTATTGTGTTTTTTCAAAGGAGCAGTGTGAAAGCAGCCTATGAGAGAAATTGCCCTCACTTTCTAGGAATTTATTCCCACTTCCTGTTGCATTTCTGGGACAAGATAAGAGTGATATCCTGAACAGGGCACAAGCATAAAAAAATAAATGACAGTGAATATTACCTTTTACTACACTATTCAAAAATAAAAAGAAAGGGAAAAAGTAATGCACCTCTGTATTCTACACTGCTGAAAAAAATTAAAGGAACGCTTTGAAAACACATGAGATCTCAATGGGAAAAATATCATGCTGGATATCTACACTGATATGGACTGGGTAATGTGTTAGGAAAGTAAGGATGTCCCATTATTTTATGGAAATTAAAATTATCAACCTTGAGAGGACTGAATTCAAAGACACCCCGAAAATCAAAGTGAAAAAATGATGCAGTAGGCTAGTCCACTTTTTGAAATTTCATTGCAGCAACTCAAAATGGTACTCAGTTTGTGTAGCCCCCATGTGCTTGTATGCATGCCTGACAATGTCAGGGCGTGCTCCTAATGAGACGGCAAATGATGTCCTGGGGTATTTCCTCCCAGATATGGACAACGGCATCACTGAGCTCCTGGACAGTCTGAGGTGCAACCTGGCGTCGTCAGATGGACCGAAGCATGATATCCCGGAGGTGTTCTATTGGATTTAGGTCAGGTGAGTGTGGGGGGCATTCAATGGTATCAATTCCTCCAGGAACTGCCTGCATACTCTGGCCACATGAGGCCGGGTATTGTCGTGCACCCGGAGGAACCCAGGACCCACTGCACCAGCGTAGGGTCTGACATAGTGTCCAAGGATTTCATCCCAATACCTAATGGCAGTCAGGGTGCCATTGTCTAGCCTGTAAAGGTCTGTGCATCCCTCCATTGATATCCCTCCCCAGACCATTACTGAACCACTACTACAACGGCCATGCTGAATGATGTTACAGGCAACATAATGTTCTCCACGGCTTCTCCAGACCCTTTCATGTCTGTCACGTGCTCAGGGTGAACCTGCTTTCATCTGTGAAAAACACAGGGAACTAGTGGTGGACCTGACAATTTTGGTGTTCAATGGCAAATGCCAATCAAGCTCTATGGTGCCGGGCAGTGAGCACAGGGCCAACACAACAACACTTTACTCCTGCACTAGGAAAGGACTCAGTAGACCCAATAGGAATGTTCTGGAATTTTCTGGAATATGCAATGCTTGCTGCCCTCAACAGACCGGGGTGGTCCAAATACACTGGATACAAATGGAGAAACAGAAAAAGGGCGCACCGACCTAGTGCATTATCGTTTAAAATAATTTATTGAAGAAACAAAATAGGTATCATACTCACAATGGACATATTAACACAGGCATGTCAAGCTGAATAAGGTTGGCTCTGAGGAAGAGGTTGTGTCCTCGAAACGCGTTAGCCAGTTGGTCATCCAGGGTTCCATCGTATGAACTCAGATGTTGTTTGGATCATACATCTTGTTCAGTTTGACATGCCTGTGTTAATATGTCCATTGTGAGTATGATACCTATTTTGTTTCTTCAATAAATAATTTTAAACGATAATGCACTAGGTCGGTGCGCCCTTTTTCTGTTTCTCCATTTGTATCCAGTGAGCACAGGGCCCACTACAGGACGTTGGGCCCTCAGGCCACCCTCATGAAGTTGGTTTCTGATTGTTTGGTCAGAGACATTCACTCCAGTGGCCTGCTGGAGGTCATTTTGTAGGGCTCTGGCAGTGCTCATCCTGTTCATCCTTGCACAAAGGAGCAGATACCGATCCTGCTGATGAGTTAAGGACCTTCTGCGGCCCTGTCCAGCTCTCCTAGAGTAACTGCCTGTCTCCTGGAATCTCCTCCATGCTCTTGAGACTGTGCTGGGAGACACAGCAAACCTTCTGGCAATGGCATGTATTGATGTGCTATCCTGGAGGGTCAAGGTATAACCTCATGCTACCAGTAGTGACACTGACCCTAGCCAAATGCAAAACTAGTGAAAAACAGTCAGAAAAGATGATTAGGAAAAAAAAGATCAGAGACCTCCACCTTGAAAACCATTCCTGTTTTGGGGGTCATCTCATTGCTGCCCATCTAGTGCACCTGTTGTTAATTTCATTAACACCAAAGCAGCTGAAACTTAACAACCCCCTCTGCTACTTAACTGACCAGATCAATATCCCAGGTGTTTAACTGACTTGATGCAAAAAATTATTTTTTTTTTTATTGGAAGCAGTGTACTGTAAGTACACAAAATTTTGTCTGATATCGGCCTTCTGCAGTCCCCTTATAGCAGAGAGGGACAGAAAGAACCAGCACAGTGAGTCAATCAAGTATGCTGCAGTACAAGAAGCTTGCTGATAGAAGAAGAGATCAGAGTGAATAGAAGAACAGCTCAACGGTCTGCTGCTTCATCTTTCGGAATCCTATCACAAACCTAAAATCATGTCTTACTGGTAATGCTGTCACAAGCAGAATAATCACTGGCTTGCAGCTGCCACTCCACCCAATTACTTTAATAAAGTTATTGTTTCTGTTGCTACAAAACAAAGTCTTTTGTTTTGGGTATCATCTGCTTCCTTGTCCAGGAATATAGGCTGTGTGTGGATGGGTAAAGATCAGTATTCAGGGCTGCTGACCTTTAGAGGGGAGTCTACTGTGATATAAAGTGTGAAGTGTATAACTGTCTACATTAAGGTGGTGGTTTCAAAAGAAGAATTTCTTTAATTCACTTGGCAGTGTATGGATCTATTAAATATACATTATCATTAGAAAGTATATCATTGAATGCTTCTATTCCAAAGACTAAGATAATAGTGGTAAGGTATTGGTATGCAGTGATTACAGTCCCTGAGCAATTGCCTATGTCTATAAACATTTTCTTCTATCTTTGTACTATAGCAGCAGTGGAGTCTTGTGCCATGTAAGTCTTTACCAAAAGTAGACGTTTGCATTTTGGGCAGGATGGATAAAAATTAATAATTTAAAAAAAAAAGAGATTTTTTTTTAATTTAAATCGGATTTTTTTTTAATAAAATGGTGTTGGAGTAAAAATCTATCTAAAGATAGTTTCCTCTTTAAGATACAATAATAATTTAGTTTATTAAGCATGAAAGGGAGCTTAGTTATGTGGCATGAGGCTGTATATTCTGCAATATTACTACACCCCTCGTGTATTGTATTGTTACTGTCTTGTCTCATGTTCTGTCCCCCCTGCTACTGTACAGCGCTGAGCATACCCATTGGCGCTATATAAATACTGTATCATAATAATAATAATAATATTTACATTTTGGTAAACTCATTCAATGAATCCAAGCTCTGCAAGCTGAGATAACATGCACTGCATTGATGCATTCACACAATTTCACAGTAACCATGAGAAAAAACATGAAATAAAAGAATTTGAGTAGTTGTCCAACTATGTGTAACTAACCTATTAACCGAAAATTGGTTCTGATATCGCTGTTTTACTAACCTGACACCTTATTATTCTAAAAAGCAAACCTTCATTTTGTTTGCAAATATTAAAAATTCTAACTACCAGCAAGAATGAGTCGGATTCCTTACATTTAAAGAGCACCTGTCATTTTAGATTCATTATGGCAGCGCCTGTTAGCGGGCATCCACTCACCTGCTGCCGCCACGTCCCTCACCTCGTTGTCACTGCTGCATCACCAGTCATCCCATTAAAGTGATGGCTGTCGGTGAGTCAAGAGTGGGTCTAAGGAATAGCCGCTGCAGGACAGAGATGACAATTGCTCTTTAAAAAATTATGATTTTTATATACCTTACCTTGAATTTGTCACAAGTTGTGCCATTTGTAGCACAGGCAGGAGACAGATTTGTGATCTGTCTCTTCGGCATCATTTATAATTTCCAGGAATTGTATCTGGCAAGATCAACAGGTATTTTATGTACTTGCTAAAAATATTCTTAGCCTAAAGAATACAAATGGATGCAACCACCACATCCAAGGTCTGGTATGCTGCAAATTGAAGTACAGAAATATCTACAAGTGATGCAGTGTTTTCTATACTGTAGTTTATCCCAACTCCTTTTTTCATGATGAATTTACCAGATTTTTTTGCTAGCATAATTTAATTAATAATTATATTTAATCCGTGTATTTATTGCTTTAGTGCTTTACAAATTACTGTGATTCTGCTGACAGCTATTGTCTAGAAAATGGTAGCTTGAATGAGCCAAGGACAACCAAATGTCTACATCTTCACAGGTACAAGTCTGCAAGAAAATATACACCATGCTAGTCAACTGTAATTGGTTTAAATCTCAGGGCTATAGTTATAATACCAAACTTTCATTGCTTTAGAAGGCTCTGAAGTATCTGTGTAGAGATGAGCGAATTATTCAAAAATTCGATTCGGCTGATTCGCCGAATTTGCGGGAGAAATTCGATTCGATGCGAATTTATTCGCCGCGAATTTAACTTATTTAAAGGGTTTCTAGGCTTCAGAGAGCCTTTATATTAGTGCAGAAGACTGTACCTTTAATTTAAATGCCCTTGGAGTCTGCTGGGGAAGAGAAATAATACTGTCAGTCAGTATGACATGCAGATGAGTGCCGTCGATCTTAGAATCACCGTACACTTCACTCATTTGGGCAGTCACGGGGCACGACGAAGAAGAAGAAGAAGAAGAAGAAGAAGAAGAAGAAGAAGAATGAAAAGAAGAATGAAAAGAAGAAGAAGAAGAAGAATGAAAAGAAGAAGAAGAAGAATGAAAAGAAGAATGAGAAGAAGAATGAAAAGAAGAATAAGAAGAATGAAAAGAAGAATGAAAAGAAGAATGAGAAGAAGAATGAAAAGAAGAATGAGAAGAATGAAAAGAAGAATGAAAAGAAGAATGAAAAGAAGAAGAAGAAGAATGAAAAGAAGAAGAAGAATGAAAAGAAGAATGAAAATAAGAAGAAGAATGAAAAGAAGAAGAAGAAGAATGAAAAGAAGAAGAAGAATGAAAAGAAGAATGAGAAGAAGAATGAAAAGAAGAATGAAAAGAAGAAGAAGAATGAAAAGAAGAAGAAGAAGAATGAAAAGAAGAATGAAAAGAAGAAGAAGAATAAAAAGAAGAAGAAGAAGAATGAAAAGAAGAATGAAAAGAAGAAGAAGAAGAATGAAAAGAAGAAGAAGAATGAAAAGAAGAAGAAGAAGAATGAAAAGAAGAAGAAGAATGAAAAGAAGAATGAAAAGAAGAAGAAGAAGAATGAAAAGAAGAAGAAGAAGAATGAAAAGAAGAATGAAAAGAAGAAGAAGAAGAATGAAAAGAAGAAGAAGAATGAAAAGAAGAATGAAAAGAAGAAGAATGAAAAGAAGAAGAAGAATGAAAAGAAGAAGAAGAAGAATGAAAAGAAGAAGAAGAAGAATGAAAAGAAGAATGAAAAGAAGAAGAAGAAGAAGAATGAAAAGAAGAAGAAGAATGAAAAGAAGAAGAAGAAGAAGAATGAAAAGAAGAATGAAAAGAAGAAGAAGAAGAATGAAAAGAAGAATGAAAAGAAGAAGAAGAAGAATGAAAAGAAGAAGAAGAAGAATGAAAAGAAGAAGAAGAAAAGAAGAATGAAAAGAAGAAGAATGAAAAGAAGAAGAATGAAAAGAAGAAGAAGAATGAAAAGAAGAATGAAAAGAAGAAGAATGAAAAGAAGAAGAATGAAAAGAAGAATGAAAAGAAGAAGAAGAATGAAAAGAAGAAGAAGAATGAAAAGAAGAAGAAGAAGAAGAATGAAAAGAAGAATGAAAAGAAGAAGAATGAAAAGAAGAAGAAGAATGAAAAGAAGAATGAAAAGAAGAAGAAGAAGAATGAAAAGAAGAATGAAAAGAAGAAGAAGAAGAAGAATGAAAAGAAGAAGAAGAATGAAAAGAAGAAGAATGAAAAGAAGAAGAATGAAAAGAAGAAGTATTCCAGTACAGCAAAAAGTGTATCTGCAGAGAGCTCCGCTATTTCTGACAGTTCTCTGACAGTTCCTTCACATTTACAGCGGTTGAAACATTGTATCTATTTATTTCCGAATAAAAACATCTGTATCCTAAATGGAAACAAATAGATACAATGTTTCAACCGCTGTAAATGAACTGTCAGAACTGTCAGAAATAGCGGAGCTCTCTGCAGTGACACTTTTGCAGGCTGATCGGGAAAAATTCGATTCGTGCACCCGAAGTTGGCTAAAATTCGGATTCGATGCGAATCGAATTTTTCCCGATATTCAAAACGAATTCCACTTCGCCTGGTTCGATTCGCTCATCTCTATATCTGTGATCTCATACATCTGGAAACTAGCAAATGTTACACCGCTTGAAGAGGAACTCCAGGTCCAGCTTGGAACAATGAAACAATGTACATACTATATCTGGCCAATGCCAAAGCTGGAAATCAGTGAAGTAGACACTGCTACTCCAGTGATCTCTACCTGCTTCTAGGTCAAGTACTGAGCAGCTGCCCTGTAGCACTGTGAACACTGGGGTCGGCCACTCGGCAAGGGTGTCATTCAGAGAATGCAAAGAATTATCTGATTGGATGAACTGGAGAGGTGGGGCAATGACCTCTCACTCTGCACCTGGTCCGATCAGAGGACACTTTGCATTCATTCAGAAAATTCAAAGCATTCTCTGAAAGACACTCATACTTTGTGGCTGACCTCCTCTATTCGAATATTCTTATTATCATAAATTTTTCCTTTTTTTCCAATTACTCAAATTGTAAGTGTTGAATTTACTTCTCCGCAACTTCATACCGATGAATCTTGTGGTACTATTTTCTCTCCTTCTGCTCAGGAAGCACTGTGACATTACTGCACCATTGCTACACCAAAATTTGATTTAACCCAGGATTCTCAACCTTGCTTTTAGGCATGTGTCTCAAGAGAGAACTAGCCTTTCAATTTTTTCCAGTATTGGTGCAGGTATGCAAGTCTAAGTATGGGTTTTGGAGCCTGGAAGCATTGTAGAGTATTGGGTAGGATGAGGCTTCCAACCCTGGGGTCACATTTTACTGTCAACCAGCATCCTGACTATGCAGATGTGAACAGACCTTTTAGTGTAGGAGCTGTACTATTGTGCCTTATTAATGTCATCACTTCTTTTTAGTGACATCCTACTTTATTAGTGGCTTCCTCTTCTTATGAATGGCATATCACCTTTTTTAATGGCATTCCCTCCTTATGAAACGCATCTCACCTTATTAGTGGTATCCCCTCCTTCTGAATGGCATCTTGCCTTATTAGTGGCATCTCCTCCTTATGATTGGCATCTGGCCTTATTAGTGGCATCTCCTCCTTATGAATGGCATCTGGTCTTATTAGTGGCATCCTGCTCCTTATGAATGGCATCTGGCCTTATTAGTGGCATCTCCTCCTTATGAATGGCATCTGCCCTTATTAGTGGCATCCCGCTCATTATGAATGGCATCTTGCCTTATTAGTGGCATCCCCTCCTTATCAATGGCATCTCACCTTATTAGTGGCATCCTGCTCCTTTTGAATGGCATCTCACCTTATTAGTAGCATTTCACTCCTTATGAGTGGCATCTTACCTTATTAGTGGCATCCCCTCCTTATGAATAACATCTTGTTTTATTAGTGGCATCTTGCTCCTTATGAATGCCATCTCTCCATATTAGTAGTATTTTGTTCCCTATAAATAGCATCTCATCTTATTAGTGGCATCTCACTCCTTATGAATGGCATCACATTATTAGTAACATCCTGCTCCTCATGAACAGCATCTCAACTTATTATTGGCATCCCTTCCTTATAAATGACATCTAGCCTTATTAGTGGCATCCCTTCCTTATAAATGGCATTTTGCCTTATTAGTATCATTCTGCTCCTTATGAGTGGCATCTCACCTTACCAGTGGCATCCCTTCCTTATGAATGGCATTTGGCTTATTTGTGGCATCCTGCTCCTTATGAATGGCATCTCACCTTATTAGTGGCATCCCCTCCATTTAAATGGCATCTCGCTTATTAGTAGCATCCCACTCCTTATGAATGGCATCTCGCCTTATTCGTGGCATCCTGCTTCTTATGAATAGCATCTTCCGTTATTAGTGGCATCCTGCTCTTTATGAATGGCATCTCACCCTATTAGTAGCATTCTGCTCCTTATTAGTGGCATCCCCTCCTTATGAGTGGCATCGCACCTTGTTAGAGGCATTACGCTCCTTATGAGTGGCATTTTGTCTTATTACTGGCATCCCTCTCCTTATATATGGCATCTTGCCTTATTAGTGGCATCCTCCTCCTTAAGAATGGCATCTCGCATTATTAGTGGCATCTCCCTTCTTGTTAGTGTCATCCTGCCTTACTGTCTGTCTCGGAATCTAAACACAATCTTAGTGAACTGCTGATCAGGGTGATGTCCTGGAGCCAAGCACAGGAACACTTGTTTGAGCTTGGTTTCTGTTCTGTGCAGAAATTGTGGACAGAGTGATCCACTGCCTGATAGAGTATCATAGCCCCGGCAGAGAGAAGGAGACGGGGGAGAGAGAAGTGTCACGAGACACAAATGATCACAAGGTAAGTGTAAACTAACCACCAATGTACCTCTTCAAGAAAGGGAGCCATTGACCAGCAACGCAGCCCTCCAGCCCCCAATGACCACTAATGTGGTCAGCCTTCAGCCACCACTGACTACCAATATGCCTCTTCAGCCCCCAATGACCATCAATATGCCCCTTTAACCACCATTGACCACCAATGTGCGCTCTAGCCCCAGATGACCACCAATATGCCCCTTTAGCCCCCACTGAAAACCTATGTGCCCTCCAGCCCCCACTGACCATCAATATGTATCTTTGGTCACCACTGACTACCAACATGCCTCTTCAGCCCCCAGTGACTATCAATAAGCCCCTTCAGCCACCACTGTCTACCAATATGCCTCTTCAGCCCCCAATGACCATCAATATGCCCCTGTAGCCACCAATGGGTCCTCTAGCCCCAAATGACCACCAATATGCCCCTTCAGCCCCCACTAACCACCAATGTGGCCTTCCAGCCCCCACTGACTACTTCTATGCCCATCCAGCCCCACTGTTCACCAATGTGCTCCTCCAATCCTTGCTGACCACCAAAATGCCCCTTCAGCCACCACTGACCACCAATATGCCCCTCCAATCGCCACTGAACATCAGTATGCCCATTCAGCCTCCGCTGACCATCAATATGGCCCTCCAACTCCCACTGACCACCAATGTGCCCTCCAGCTACCACTGACCTATTATGTACCCCTCCAGCCCCCCGCCTTCCCCACTGCCACCATTTTTAAACTTTTTTTCCCCCGCTGGCTCCCTATGACCACCAATGTACAACGTTTTTCCTCCCACAGACAATTATGTCAGGCATTTTTTTCCTCATATGATCACCACATCAGACATGCCACCCACTGAAAACCAGACATGTTTCCTCCCACTGACCACTGATGTTGAGCTTTTTTGGGGACATTTTTTCTTTCCAGGGACTTTTGAGTCTGGGGAATTTTTTACCTGCTGGTAACAGTATGCCCTGCTTCCCTGACCTCAGACATTGGAGAGATTTACCTTCACTTCCTGTCCAATAGCCAAAACTAGAAGTGAGAGGAAATCCCTCCAAAGTGAGGGATTGTCACCACAACTAGTGTCCCCACTGAAAGATTTCTCTTCACTTTCGTTGGTAACGGTAAACATGACAAATATAGAGGATGAATAGAGACAAAGACAGCAGTAAAAACCTGACAGGTGTTCTGATCCCACTACACTCTATTAAAGACAAATAAAAGCTTTTCTTCTAGTTATACTTTCAGGTATTATTAAACCCAAGATAAAATGTTTTTATACATTTCAGCTTGGGGGGGGTGGAGTTATATGTACTAGCAGATTTAGATACATTAAAAATTTGAAGCCAAACTCCAGCTCACACTTTATAATCAGTTACAGCAAAAAGTGTTTTTCCTTTTGGGAAGCACCCCTCTAAGTGGTAAATGGTTTGTCTCAACCTTCTAACTCAGTGGTCTCCAAACTGTGGCCCCTTGCTTGTCTTTATCTGACCCTTGGGCATCAACAATGGGGCACCATTCCTTCCACTGACACCAATGATAGGACACTATTCCTTCCCCTGATATCAATGATTGGCACTATTCCTCCTCCTAATACAAGGGACTATTCTTCAGGCTGACACCAAAGAGGAAGCCCCATTCCTTCCACTGGCACCAAAGAGGAAGCACCATTCCTTCCACTGACACCAATAATAGGGCACTATTCCTCCCACTGACACCAGTGATGGGGCACTATTCCTCCCACTGACACCAGTGGTTGGGCACTATTCCTCCCACTGACACCAGTGGTTGGGCACTATTCCTCCCACTGACACCAGTGGTGGGGCACTATTCCTCCCACTGACACCAGTGGTGCGGCACTATTCCTCCCACTGACACCAGTGGTGGGGCACTATTCCTCCCACTGACACCAGTGGTGGGGCACTATTCCTCCTACGGACACCAGTGGTGGGGCACTATTCCTCCCACGGACACCAGTGGTTGGGCACTACTCCTCCCACGGACACCAGTGGTTGGGCACTACTCCTCCCACGGACACCAGTGGTTTGGCACTACTCCTCCCACAGCCACCAGTGGTTGGGCACTACTCCTCCCACGGACACCAGTGGTTGGGCACTATTCCTCCCACGGACACCAGTGGTTGGGCAATACTCCTCCCACGGACACCAGTGGTTGGACACTATTCCTCCCACGGACACCAGTGGTTCGGCACTACTCCTCCCACGGACACCAGTGGTTGGGCACTATTCCTCCCACGGACACCAGTGGTTGGGCACTATTCCTCCCACGGACACCAGTGGTTGGGCACTATTCCTCCCACGGACACAAGTGGTTGGGCACTACTCCCACGGACACCAATGATAGGGCACTATTCCTCCCACTGACACCAATTATAGGGCACTATTCCTCCCACTGACACCAATGATAGGGCACTATTCCTCCCACTGACACCAATGATAGGGCACTATTCCTCCCACTGACACCAATGATAGGGCACTATTCCTCCCACTGACACCAATGATAGGGCACTATTCCTCCTACTGACACCAATGATAGGGTACTATTCCTCCCACTGACACCAATGATAGGGCACTATCCCTCCCACTGACACCAATGATAGGGTACTATTCCTCCCACTGACACCAATGATAGGGCACTATCCCTCCCACTGACACCAATGATAGGGCACTATTCCTCCCACTGACACCAATGATAGGGCACTATCCCTCCCACTGACACCAATGATAGGGTACTATTCCTCCCACTGACACCAATGATAGGGCACTATCCCTCCCACTGACACCAATGATAGGGCACTATTCCATCCCGATACCTACACTATTCCTTATTTTCTACTCACACTGGCCACATTCCAACCTCCATAGAGTCTAAAGGGCAGAAAACTCACCCTTTGTTTAGAAAGTCTAGAGTCCCCTGCTCTAACTGCTACATCTACAGGACAGTTTGTTCTTATTTATTTATTACAGGTACTTATATAGCACCATCAATTTACATATATATTGTACATTCACATCAGTCCCTAATCCTCAAGGAGCTTACAATCTAAGGTCGCTAACTTACAATCATACATACACATACTAGGGATAATTTTAGATAGGATCCAATTAACCAAGCAGCATGTCTTTGAAGGAAACTGAAGTACCCGGAGGAGACCCATGCAGGCACAGGGAGGACATGCAAGCTCCAGGCAGGTATAGCCGTGGTTGGGGTTCAAACCGACAACCCTAGTACTGCCAGGCAGAAGTGTTAATCATTTAGACACTGTGCTGCTCTTATTCTGTTGAAAAACAACAGATTTACTGGCCGGATCACTGGTGAAAATGGTCCCGCAGCCTTCTGGGACCTGTGACGTGTCCCAGAAGACTGTGGGCATCTGCAGTGGCAGAAGTGGGCTGTCAAAGCCAGGCTCCTGCACTGCCCCCCCCCCAAAAAAAAGCCAAAATTAGAGGATGGGGGCCTAAAGCGGAACTTCCAGCGGTGGATTATTATTATTATTATACAGGATTTATATAGCGCCAACAGTTTGCTCAGCGCTTTTGGATGAAGTTAACCCTTCACTGCCGTAAGGCTGTCACAAGTTCCAAAGCACCCCTCCTTATTAGTGCCTTCCACAACCTTTCCTATAAGTGTCATATGTGACATCTGGCTACACCCGTATTAACACCCCGCTCGGTAGTTTTCAGGTAGACAGACCCTCCCAAGTCCAGGAATTGTACTTCCAGCCTTCCACTTCCTTCCAGCTACTTACAAGTGTTCCCTCACCTCACACTGACCTCGCTCCTTTACCTGCCCGAGGGCCATCAGCACCGCCAATTAGAGGCGGAGAAGCCAGCCAGCCGCCAATCACAGCTTCGGTGGGCGTCTCCTCCGTGCCAACTACACCTACTGCGTTCCGGCCCCCTCCAGCGCACCTGTGGCGCAAATGGGCGGGGTGTACAGGTAGAGGGCGGGGCGGCGCGTACAGGTAGAGGGCGGGGATTTGACGTTCTCCTTCTTTGTGATCTAGCTCAGCTCCCTGTGTCAGTGGCATCGCAGAGCAGCCGTCCAATGGGATGAGAGCTGGCAGGTGCAGGGTTCCCTCCAGTGACGTGTGACAGGCGCCCCCTCCCTGTGCTACCTGTGCACTTCCCCGGACTGGCTCAGTCGGTGCTCGTCTCCTGTCACCTCTTGGATCTATGACACACCATGACTGCCAGAGACACCTAGCACACCTGTCCGGGGACCTCCGATCAGCACACTGGGCACGCCTTCCTCCATGGTGAGCTGTCCCCTCCTGTGTACAAGGACACGCTGATCGCCGCGGACACAGGTGAGGATCGGCCTTCGGGGGCATCCATTGTACGGAGCCAGTGTGAGGACAACAGGTGACAGTGTGTGCGGGGACATTGGACTTTACTCTGGCCTTCAGTCTTGTATGTAGACGACTGTCACCTGTGCGAGTGTGGATCTGTCCCTGGAACTGGCCACCACCTCAGTGGTCTGCTGCAGGTCACCCCGATCTGTCCTCTCCTTCATGTCACCCCAAACTGCCTCTTCTCTGGATTGCAAAGACACTTTGCCTTTTATTCTTTTCTTTCCTTCTTCCTCTATACTTCTCCCTCTCATCTTTGCGTTTTCTATCTCTTACCCCCCTCTCTCTGTTTCTCTATCTTTCGTTCTTTCGCTCTCTTGTTTTCCTTCTCCCTCGTTCTTTCCCCCTCTCTTTCTTTCATTCTTCCCCCCTCTCTTTCTCTCTCTCTTTCTCATTATTTCCCCCTCTTTCTTTCATTCTTTCCCTCTTTTTCTCATTCCCCCCCTCTATCTCTCTCTCTTTTATTCTCTCTCATTCTTTCCCCCCTCACTTTCTTTTTCTCATTCCTTCTCTCTCTCACTCTCTTTGGTTTTTTACCCCCTCTCTTTCACTCATTCCTTCTCTCTCTCATTATTTCCCTCTTCCCTTCTATATCTCTTTCATTATTTCCCTCTCTTTTTCTTTTTCATTCTCTCTCTCTCTCGTTCTTTCCCCCTCTTCTCTCTTTCTCTCTCGTTCTTTCCCCCTCTTCTCTCTTTCTCTCTCGTTCTTTCCCCCTCTTCTCTCTTTCTCTCTCGTTCTTTCCCCCTCTTCTCTCTTTCTCTCTCGTTCTTTCCCCCTCTTCTCTCTTTCTCTCTCGTTCTTTCCCCCTCTTCTCTCTTTCTCTCTCGTTCTTTCCCCCTCTTCTCTCTTTCTCTCTCGTTCTTTCCCCCTCTTCTCTCTTTCTCTCTCGTTCTTTCCCCCTCTTCTCTCTTTCTCTCTCGTTCTTTCCCCCTCTTCTCTCTTTCTCTCTCGTTCTTTCCCCCTCTTCTCTCTTTCTCTCTCGTTCTTTCCCCCTCTTCTCTCTTTCTCTCTCGTTCTTTCCCCCTCTTCTCTCTTTCCCTTTCATTCTTTCCCCTCTTCTCTCTTTCCCTTTCATTCTTTCCCTTCTTCTCTCCTTCCCTTTCATTCTTTCCCCTCTTCTCTCTTTCCCTTTCATTCTTTCCCCTCTTCTCTCTTTCCCTTTTATTCTTTCCCCTTTTTTCTCTTTCTCTTTCATTCTCCCCCCTCTCTCGCTCGTTCTTTCCCTCTTCCCTTCACTATCTTTCTTTTGTTCTTTCTCTCTCTTGTTCTTTCCTTCTCTCTCTCTTGTTCTTTCCTTCTCTCTCTTGTTCTTTCCTTCTCTCTCTCTCTCGCTCTTTCCCCCTCTCTCTCTCGTTCTTTCCCTCCCTCTCTCTCGTTCTTTCCCTCCCTCTCTCTCGTTCTTTCCCTCCCTCTCTCTCGTTCTTTCCCCCTCTCTCTCGTTCTTTCCCCCTCTCTCTCGTTCATTCTTTCCCCCTCTCTCTCGTTCATTCTTTCCCCTCTCTCTCGTTCATTCTTTCCCCTCTCTCTCTCGTTCATTCTTTCCCCTCTCTCTCTCGTTCATTCTTTCCCCTCTCTCTCTCGTTCATTCTTTCCCCTCTCTCTCTCTCGTTCATTCTTTCCCCTCTCTCTCTCTCGTTCATTCTTTCCCCTCTCTCTCTCTCGTTCATTCTTTCCCCTCTCTCTCTCTCGTTCATTCTTTCCCCTCTCTCTCTCTCTCGTTCATTCTTTCCCCTCTCTCTCTCTCGTTCATTCTTTCCCCTCTCTCTCTCTCGTTCATTCTTTCCCCTCTCTCTCTCTCGTTCATTCTTTCCCCTCTCTCTCTCTCGTTCATTCTTTCCCCTCTCTCTCTCTCGTTCATTCTTTCCCCTCTCTCTCTCTCTCGTTCATTCTTTCCCCTCTCTCTCTCTCTCGTTCATTCTTTCCCCTCTCTCTCTCTCTCGTTCATTCTTTCCCCTCTCTCTCTCTCTCGTTCATTCTTTCCCCTCTCTCTCTCTCTCTCGTTCATTCTTTCCCCTCTCTCTCTCTCTCGTTCATTCTTTCCCCTCTCTCTCTCTCGTTCATTCTTTCCCCTCTCTCTCTCTCGTTCATTCTTTCCCCTCTCTCTCTCTCGTTCATTCTTTCCCCTCTCTCTCTCTCGTTCATTCTTTCCCCTCTCTCTCTCTCGTTCATTCTTTCCCCTCTCTCTCTCTCGTTCATTCTTTCCCCTCTCTCTCTCTCGTTCATTCTTTCCCCTCTCTCTCTCTCGTTCATTCTTTCCCCTCTCTCTCTCGTTCATTCTTTCCCTCTCTCTCTTTTGTTCCCCCCTCTCTCTTTCTCTCTCATTCTTTCTCTCTTGTTCTCCCCCTCTCTCTCTTTTTGTTCTTCCCCCCCTCTCTCTTTTTGTTCTTCCCCCCCTCTCTCTTTTTGTTCTTCCCCCCCCCTCTCTCTTTTTGTTCTTCCCCCCCCTCTCTCTTTTTGTTCTTCCCCCCCCTCTCTCTTTTTGTTCTTCCCCCCCTCTCTCTTTTTGTTCTTCCCCCCCCTCTCTCTTTTTGTTCTTTCCCCCCCCCTCTCTTTTTGTTTTCCCCCCCTCTCTCGTTCATTCTTTCCCCCTCTCTCTCGTTTATTCTTTCCCCTCTCTCTCGTTCATTCTTTCCCCTCTCTCTCGTTCATTCTTTCCCCTCTCTCTCGTTCATTCTTTCCCCTCTCTCTCTCATTCATTCTTTCCCCTCTCTCTCTCTCTCGTTCATTCTTTCCCCTCTCTCTCTCTCGTTCATTCTTTCCCCTCTCTCTCTCTCGTTCATTCTTTCCCCTCTCTCTCTCGTTCATTCTTTCCCCTCTCTCTCTCTCGTTCATTCTTTCCCCTCTCTCTCTCTCGTTCATTCTTTCCCCTCTCTCTCTCGTTCATTCTTTCCCCTCTCTCTCTCGTTCATTCTTTCCCCTCTCTCTCGTTCATTCTTTCCCCCTCTCTCTCGTTCATTCTTTCCCCCTCTCTCTCGTTCATTCTTTCCCCCTCTCTCTCGTTCATTCTTTCCCCCTCTCTCTTTTGTTCCCCCCTCTCTCTTTCTCTCTCATTCTTTCTCTCTTGTTCTCCCCCCCTCTCTCTTTTTGTTCTTTCCCCCTCTCTCTCTCTTTTTGTTCTTCCCCCCCCCTCTCTCTTTTTGTTCTTCCCCCCCCCCTCTCTCTTTTTGTTCTTCTCCCCCCTCTCTCTTTTTGTTCTTCTCCCCCCTCTCTCTTTTTGTTCTTCTCCCCCCTCTCTCTTTTTGTTCTTCTCCCCCCTCTCTCTTTTTTGTTCCCCCCCTCTCTTTTTTTTGTTCTCCCCCCCTCTCTTTTTTTTGTTCTCCCCCCCTCTCTTTTTTTTGTTCTCCCCCCTCTCTCTCTTTCTCTCCCTCTCTCTATTTCTCTCTCCCTTTCTCACTCTGTTTTTCTTTCCTTCTCTCTCTGTTTCTCTTGTCTTATTTCCCCTCTCTATTTCTCTTTTTTTCCTTTTTCATTCTCTCACACTCTCTTTCTCTGTCTTTTGCCCTGTCTCCTTTGTTCTCATTCTCCCTTTCTTTCTTCTTTCTTTCTTTTCCTCTCTTTAATCTCTCTTTTATTTCTCTCTCTCTTTATATATATATATATATATATATATATATATACACGGTATACACAGTATAATAAAGTGCTGTATCTAAGCTGCTGCCAGTAGGGCCTTCCCCATCTCCCACAGTGGATAGGACATGATGCTGTGTTGCGCCATGGCCCCCTGGGACAATATCAGGAACAAACAGGCTTAGATACGCCACTTTAGCAGCAGCGATGGATGGAAGCCAGGTACAGGGTCAGGTGTAAGGTGTGAGCAGTGTGTATTCCCTTGTTGACTTTTTCCAAAGGATAATATTCAGTCAGAACTGTGTTGTGGATCCTGCTAGGAAACTTATCAAGGGCCCCCTTCCATCGGTAATCTTGATCTCTAATACAGGTCCTCTACTGTTGGAGAATACCAGTGTCATTCATAGGAATGGTACAAACATTCCCCAATTATATCTGTGCTGATTACGTGTATTTGGTAAATGCTGTTATCTCCTGTACAGTATATGTCACTGTGTGAATGGGCCGCTAAGGGGTCTTATGCTTCTAGGCCTCAAAGCCATTGCATGGTCTTCTCTGGATATAGTTACACTCCTGTTCATCTAACCATGGCCAGCATCAGGTGAGTAACGGTGAGAGCCGATTCTGATGTCATCAAAGTGACGCTCAAGCTGCAGTCCATTTCATGATTAAGGCCAGAGGAGTGGTCATGTGACTAGCGCAAAAAACATCTGGAAAATACTTAGGGGGTGAATACTGAATAAATTAGGAGCATTAAAGTTTTAAATTGCGCGTATTGCATTTGTTTTCTCTAGGCCTCATGAGACGCAAGATCAGTGATGCAAAGCAGAATTAAACACTTTTACTTTTTAAAGCCAAACTCCTAACATACAGACGTGTCCTTGGAGCTGTAGAAGATTACTGCTTAGTTCGGCAGTAATAAATTGTCGATTTTCCTCCGTGTTGTTAGGGTCGGGTCCATATCATTGTTGCAATATACTCATTCACACCGGACCAAGCTGACTGCGTTAATTGCTAACAAAAGTGTCCACGAGATCTAATTCACACCAGTGCGTTGATCCGCGTTTTAGTGCAGCTGTGTAAAATGCAGGTCAATGCAAGGACACCTAAAAAAATGATTGCCTTTTCTGTGTCCTGTTCCTACTACAACGCTGTGCTGACCTGTGTCGCATTAAAATGCGACGTATTAATTTTAATACCACGCAGGTCAATGCCTCTAAATTGCAGGTCAGCACAGCACAACGCAAGTAAAGAAAAAAAGTTTGCTTTGTGATTTATTTTGTGACTTGCAGGATGTGATATCACAGAAAATCCGGCAAAATACAGTCCATTTTAACATGCACTAAAACATACATCAACACACGTCAGAATGTGCATGGATGCAAGTCAAAGCATGCTAAAATGCACATGAAATGAATGGAAATTTATGATTGATCATTCAACTTGGTACATTCAGCCTGCCCATACATAGTTCGAACTGGCTGTTTGGTTCACACTATCTATGGCCAGCCTGAGGGGGGGCTTTCTTAGGCTTTGTAAGCAGAAACGCATTAGTATTTTGGATATTGTACTTGAATCTATGTAACCAATAAAGCATTTGTAATGAGGCCACCGAGTTGCCAGCTATTATCTATGGATTTAGGGTTATAACCCCGTCAGATTTTTTTTTTTTGCCATCTGTGTCCCATAGAGATTTCTCTTCACTTCCTGTCCTATAGCCAAAATAGGAAGTGAGACGAAATCCCTTGAAAGTGAGGGAATCCATGGTTGTCACCAGGGCCACCAGAACTAATGTCCCCTTAGGAAGATTTCCCCACTATTTCTGACCTGATGTCAACCCAAAATTTGGATTTTCTTTCTTTCACTTTCGAGGACTATTACACAGGATTTATATAGCACCAACAGTTTGCTCAGCGCTTTACAATATAAAGGGAGACAATACACCAACAATACAGTTCAATACAAGAGGGTTAGGAGGACCCTGCTCCTTGGAGCTTACAATCTAGGAGAGATCCGTAAACAGAACAAATAGAGAAGGTAGATCTCCCTAACAGGGAACACAGATGGCAATATAAACAGACAGGTGTTATTATCCATCTCCACTGTAAACAAACCTAAAAAAAAAACTGCCTTTAGTTACACTTTATGCAGAAAATACGTAGAAAGTTTGTCTAGCCACAATCATCGCAGGTAATCGCTGTCTGTCTGAACAGCAGCAAACAGATGCATTTTTAAGCTGGAACTCCTCTTTAACCACTTTCCCACTGCCCTATAGCAGATATACTGCTACAGGGTGGGCAGGGGTGTGCAAAATCACGTATATATACCAGGTAGGGAGCGCAGCTGTCAATCACCAGGTCCAGGCCGGTGATTACCCGCCGGCACCCGGTGATTACCGAGCGTCTCCAACGGGGAGGAGGACTGTTGTTTACTAACAGTCCTCCTCACTGTCAGCTTGGGCACACTGCTCTGTATGGCTGTGCACATCACAGCCATCCAGAGCAGTATGATTACAGTGAAGCACAGACACCGCCCCCCAGTAAAACAGTCCCTACATGCAGTTAACCCTTTGATCGCCCCTCATGTTAACCCCTTCCTGCCCAGTGCCATTAGTACAGTGTCAGTGCTTTTTTTGGGGGGATGCCAGTGACACCAAGTCAGTTCCTCTCAGTGTCAGAATGTCCCACTATAAGTCACTGATCGCTGCCATTACTAGTGAAAAAAAAAAAAAATTCCAGTATCTATACCGCCATTTGTAAACGCTATAACTTTCAAGTAAACCAATTAATTTACATGTATTGGGATTTTATTTTAGCAAAGACATGCAGTAGAATACATTTTGGCCTAAATTTATGACGAAATTAGATTTTTTAAATTTTTTTACTCGACATGTTTAATAGCAAAAAGTAAAACATATTGTTTTTTTCTCAAAATTGTAGGTCTTTTTTTTTTATAGCGCAAATAAATTAAAAACGCACAGGCAATCAAATACCACCGAAGAAAGCTCAATTCGTGGGAAAACAAGGCCGTAAATTTAATTTGGGTGCAGCGTTGTATGATCGTGCAATTGTCAGTTAAAGTAACGCAGCACCGTAACACATAAAATGGCCTGGTCAGGAAGGGGGGGTAAATCCTCAGGAGGGCAAGTGGTAAACTGGAGAAGCCAAAGTTAGATGACTGGCCACCATGCACAGCTGCACCAAATGCTCCAGTTTTACCCTAGGTTCACACCTAAGCATTTTCTGCAGCATTTTGCAGAAACGCAGTACAGTCCACTTAACATGATTTCCTATGGGACATGTTCACATCTGTGCGTTTTCACCCGGTGCATTCTTGAGAAATGGTCAGGGACTTTTTTAACACAAAAAATTGCATTTTTGGTTCTATAGACTTTAATGGAAATGTTGCAGAAAAGCAGGTATTGGGTTTTTGCTGCATTTTTGATGCGTGTTACATTTTAAATTTGCCTAGCAACAAGAACAATTTAAGAAAATGAAAAAAAAATGCAAAACTCATCAAAACCGCAGGCACAAAACGCAATGCAGAAATGGCTCAAACACAACCTACATAGGTGTGAACCTAGCCTTAGGAAATCTCCCTCATACACTCTCCGATCTCGTTATTAGGTATACCTGTTCAATTTCTTGGTAACACAAATTGCTAATCAGCCAATCACATGGCAGCTATTCAATGCATTTAGGCATCTAGACGTGGTGAAGACTACTTGCTGAAGTTCAAACCAAGCACCAGAATGGGGATGAAAGGGGATTTAAGTGACTTTGATGGTTGTTGGTGCCAGACGGGCTGGTCTGAGTATTTAAAAAACTGCTGATCTACTGGGATTTTCACGCACAACCATCTCTGGGGTTTACAGAGAATGGTCCAAAAAAGAGAAAATATCCAGTGAGCGGCAGTTGAGTGGATGAAAATGCCTTGTTGATGTCAGAAGTCAGAGGAGAATGGGCAGACTGGTTGCTGCGACATTCAGATGGTAGGGTCAGAATTTGGCTCAAACAACATGAAAGCATGGATCCATCCTGCCTTGTATCAATGGTTCAGGCTGATGGTGGTGGTGTAATGGTGTGGGGGATATTATTTTGGCACTAGTAAGGTGCACCTAATAAAGTGGCCTGTGAGTGTAGTCTCTTCTGCAGTAAAAATCCTGCCTGTTCGCCATTTCCTTTCGAAAGTTTCACTTTAAATAAAGGTCATTTTTATTTTTAAATGTACAGCAGGAAGTTCCAGTATATAAATTAACAGTAGATAGGTTAGACTTTTATGATATTTATTAATGGCATGTTAATGATATGACTTGCCTGCTTCGGGCTGTTTACAAGAATAAACAGTTTGCAATGTTTTAATTGCAGGTTGTTAGCTGCACAAAGGTTGCTTGTAGCTTTGCAGAGGATCATCCCTAAGATTATTTACCATGTGTCTTCAAAGCAGAAGGCGAAGTGTCAACTTTTTAATATTCAAAAATATGTATACATTATAATACAAACGTTGTACATAAAAACATTTCCCTAAGGGCTCATTCACAGGGGGGTCCCGATCCGTACATATGTGAAGGGCCATCTTCACCCCCACAGGATGCACTTGTACCGTGCAGATTCATGCAAGCAGCCTGTTAAAATCAATGACAGATGGCTGGCTGCACCGATATCTGTAGATTCCAGAGTCTTATGCATGGATCAGGATGTAGTCTGCAATCTGATCTGTGCATTGGACCCACAAGGATATACATTGGGGATGCTCTTAGGGATCTGTTTTGAACAGACTGCTTGCATGGGTCTGCATAGAACACCTGTGCAGCCTGTGTGAGCGAAGACGGCCCTTGGCATGTGTGTAGAAATCGGTTCGCCAATGTGAATGAGGCCTTACTTGTCAGAATGAAATACATTTGTAGTTGTTTCCTCCCTACATTTATTTCTTGAACAAAGTATTTGACTAAAAATGCAGAGCCAGCGTAAATATACTCCCAGAGCCAATAAACACACAAAAGCATAAAATGCTGTACTAATGTTGATGATGAGGCTTAAAGTGTTACTAAACCCACAACAATAAAATCAGTCTGTATATGCAGTAAAGCATGCTTGTACTCACTGTGGAACCTAAGAGGTTAATCCTCTGCATTGTGTAAAAAGGATGTTTTATCCTGTCTTCTCTGATCCTCCCCTTCTTCTCCTGTCCCCAATCCAGCTGCTGATACCCACATGGAAGAAAAATATATTTTTAGCCAGTGGGGCAGACTCCTGATAATGTGATTACTGTGACAGCCAGTCACATTGATCACATGACCTGGAATCCCATGTAGTGCCTCCGGCATTACAAAATTAATGAGTTATAGAAATGTACCTTTTTTGTACACAATTCTAATAAACATTTTTCGCCTGGAGTTCTGCATTAAAGTGTAAGTAAGACCAAATAATAAAATTGGGCATAGGTTTTACTATGTTAATTGATTTCAATATTTTTAGATCTGCAAAAATCTTTTATGAAAATAATACCTGGTGAGACTGCCATCAAGGTCCTTGTACAGGTACTTCCTGTTTGGACTGTTTTTTCACACAGGCAGCTGAGCCCAGTCCACCAGAATGCTGACGTCTTTCCCTCACCCTGGCAGCATATAGCCTCCTTTTGATGTGAATGGCTGTGCCTTAGAAATAAAAAGACACAGGGTTTGCATTAATGTAACCCTCACATATATCCAGTGAAGTGACTGGCCTCAGCTGGTAAACAGAGAATAAACAAATCTTCCTATGTAAGTTGTACCTGTTTATCTATAGCTCTCTCTTCTCTATAACCAAAGTCCAGAATGTATTTGGGGAGCTGAAGCTACACTCTGCGGGGCTCAGTGAGGAAAGCTGAGAGCTTATTGGAGGGAAGGGACACACCCCTTTCACACACCTCACAGGAACAGAGCTGAGGCTGTCAATCAAAGGCTGTATGCAGGAGCTTCCCTCCCCTGTCACCTTTTTACCTCTTGGTGTCAGGAAAACCTGTCAGAAGTGATTCATGTTAAAAGCAGAGGATGGCTTCTTTTACATGGACGTTCTGATCTATCCTAAAAAACAGGCAGGCGGACCCGATCAGAGCCTCCATTCTCCTCTATGTAGCGGCAGGTGTAAACAAACACGTGTCCATTTACATCCCCTGACATCCAATCTGATCCTACCCATAAAAAAGGGATGGATGGGGGTCCAATTCCCCTTCTGTCCGACGGATCAGGTCAGATGGAAATGGACAGGCGGTCCGTTTTCATCCGACCACCCATTGAGGAGAGTGAGCTGCTCTGTGTCCGCTCTGCAGAAGCCTGTCATCTGCTTGCTCAGCGGGATTCAGTGGAGAGATCCCCGCTGAGCAAGCGGATCCACTAAATGGGTCTGCCCCGTGTGAAAGTACCAGAAGGAAGCAGAAGACAAATGACATTTAGTGCTCTTAACTAAGAAAAGTGCACACAATTCATATCAAAGGTTCACAACCACTTTAAGGACAAGTTTTACAAGAGGCTGCCATTTTTGACATTCTCCAGAGAATACTGGTTACCTGGCTGTCTCTGACTTCTCTGTTTTCTCAAGTCAGGAACAGGGGTGGACTGAGATCTCATGGGGCCCCCAGGCAATAGGGGATCATGGGGCCCCTGTGTCCTTGCCCAAACTCAAAAAAGCCTATGAAAAAGGTACCAGGGGCATCTCATGGGGCCCCCTACTGACCCCGGGTCTTCGGGCAGTGCCCGAGTTTCTAAATGGTCAGTCCGCCCCTGGTCAGGAACTAATAAAGGCATATCTAGGTAGAACACCTGATCTGTATTCTTGCTCTGAGTCAGTCGGTATGATTTGTTGAAGTGTGAGAATGAAAATTCAGTGTGCTAAACCTGAGCTTAACCTTTTTGAGGCAGGGTCACTGAAACCTAGATCTTCAGATGAGATTTGGCAGTGTCAGATATCATGGTAACTTATTTACCTGCCTATATCAATTTTACATGTTTTTCTAAGGATATGTAAGATTTTTATTTGGAATACCAGTTCCCTGCCCTTGCTTTTGTTGTTAAATGTTAAAAAATGTTTAAAAATGCATTTTATATTAACAGTAGATAGATATGATAAATATATATGTGTGTATATATATATATATATATATATATATATATATATATATACGTGTGTGTGTGTGTGTGTGTGTGTGTGTGTGTGTGTATTTTTCTTATAATGGTAGCTGGGCACGAGGATTTGTTTGTGAAACAAACCTATGTGATCACTATAAATTGCTTTTATACTGACCACATAATTGGGAACAAATCAGAATACCGCTAGTTAGGGCAGACTTTCTCAACCTTTTCAACACAGAGGAACCCTTGAAATAATTTTCCAGTCTCAGGGAACCCCTGCTATAAATTACTATATGTACAACTCATGATGCATTAATGTATTGGTCAGTGGGAAGAGTGTTCCTTACACTTGTGGTCATTGAGAAGGATTACTCATTTACAGAAAAAGATCAATGGTGTCAGTGGGAAATTATCTTGGAGGCAAAAACTGGTCATTGCTCAAGGAACCCCTGGCAACCTTTGGAGGAACCTTAGGGTTTAGCACTTGGGCGTTTATCCATGTCAATGGAAAACACTCTAGCCAATCAAATGAATAAGCGTCCAAACGCTAAACGAGGTACCGCTTTTACACGTGTGTTTGCCGCGTTTAGCATTTTTCTGCTGCCAGGAGAGTTTATTGACTAGGTGAATTCATGTGTACATGAGGCCTAAGGCTTTTATGTGGTTATACACTGGTTTAAAAAAATTCTGCTCATGTTTTTTATCATAAACTGTCAAATACACAATGTTTTAAAACACATTTTATATTATCAGCTTATAAAATTTGTATTTAAACTTTTTTTTCTTAATTATTATTTTGTTTTGTAGCTGTGCTTTACTTTTAACAGTCACAACCGGTAGTCAATGTCGCTTTCTCTGTGCTAAGACACAATGATAGCTGAGCAGGTGGGTTTGTTTGCAAACACACCCATGTTATCACTATAGATTTCTTTTATACTGACCAGAGGATTGGGAACAAAAAAGTGCCAAATGTGGCAGTGGACGTGGGGGGGGGGGGAAGCAGCCAAGTGGAACTTGGCTTTTGAGTGGAGTTCCGCATTAAGAGGCCATCTCTTTTCAAAATGGATGGTAGATTAACATTACCCAGACAGAGCACATATATTATTATTATACAGAATTTATATAGCGCCAACAGTTTGCTCAGTGCTTTACAATATAAAGGGAGACAACACAGCAACAATACAGTTCAATACAAGAGGGACAGGAGCTTACAATCCTTGGAGCTTACAATCTAGGAGGGATATATATAATAAAATATGTATATTATATAGCAACAATATCTCAAAATATAAGTAATACTATGGGGTTGACTTACTAAAACTGGATTGTGCAAAATCTGGTGCAGCTCTGCATAGAAGCCAATTGGCGTCCAGTTTTTTTTTTTTTGTCAAAGCTTAAGTGAACAAGCTGAAGTTAGATGCTGATTGGCTACCATGCACAACTACACCAGATCTTGCACTCTCCAGTTTTCGTAAATCAACTTCACTGTCAGTAGCCATGTTCCCAAAAGAAGACAATTTATTGTACAGAAATTAAAAACATACCTACCCCCCTTAAAAACCCACCTACCAGGGATCCAGTTTTATACATGCAGTATATATTGTAAAGACATCAAGTCATATTCGTTTTCTATATGGAGCATGAATAAATATAGTGATATGGATATCCAAACATTTTTTGGTCTGCCTGGAGCCATGTGACATGGCACCAACGGATGAACTAGTTAAGTATTATTGGGAAATAGAGTGGTGGGTTATCTTGCCAATTGGTTTAAGATTGGAATGACTGAACAAGCTATGAGCCTGCATGTGTGTCCATATCACTTTATTCATGCTCCATTTAGGCAATGAATATGACTTGATATGGTCTTTTTGCTTGTATATGTCATAATTTTATACAGTAGGTAGAGGTGCCCTGGGAAACATTTGAGTAAATATGCTGTATCTACTATATGTCTTTACAATATGTATTTATGAAACTGAGAATGTGTGGATGGTGGGTTTTTAGTGGAGGTAGGTCTACCAGTCTGTTTTTAACTTTTGTACCATAAATTGTCTTCTCTTGGAAGCATGGCTGCTGACAAAATATACTGTAACTTATATTTTGAGATATTATTGCTATATACTGTAATATACCTATTTTATTTTACAAGGTATGTACACTGTCTGTGGTAGTCCAATAGTAGTTGATTGTTGGTGGTTCATAGTCATTCATACTGGAGACTGTGGATAGATAAGTGGTTTGGAGGCATTTTTTTCTAGTGTTGAAATCTCTTAGCATGGCGCATTGTGCTGGAGAATGGTGGTCTACAGATTGTGGCCAGGTTGTAAACCCAAACATGGCCAATGAAAAAAAAAATAAAATATATATATATATATATATATATATATATATATAATATATATTTTCATTATGGATAGAACAAGGGAAGGTTATACCCCCTGTCACTTCCCGTGCCATATCCAAACAGGAAGTGAAAGGAAATCCTTGCAAAATAAGGGGATCCTTTGGAAACCCCCAGGTCACCAGAACTAACGTCCCCATTGGGAGATGCCCCCTCTATTACTTTTCTGAGGACAACCCAAAATTTGGGATTTTATTTACTTTCACTGATAATGGTACATGACAAATTGAGAGGGTGTATCTCCTAACGGGGAGCAGGCAGTAATAAAAACATACAGATGTTCTAATCCATCTGCACTCTATACAAAACTAAAAAAACGTTTTGCCTTTAGTTATACTTTAATACTGATTCACTAGGCCTTATTGAGGTATACAGTCAGGGGAAAAAATATTGACATCCCTGCATTTCTGTCAGATAATGCACCACTTCGCCAAGAAAACTGTTGCAATTGCAAATGTTTATGCATTCTCATTTTTATTTCTTTTGTTTGTATTGGAATGACACAAAAAAAGTGGAGAAGCAAAAAGCCAAATCTGACACATTCCACTCAAAATTCCAGAAATGGACTGGACAATATTATTGGCACCTCCTCGAAATTGTAAGAAATAATTGCATTCCAAGTTTGTGAAGCTCCTGTAATTTTGTAATTAAACTCACCTGTATCAATTAACAGGTGCTGACAATATAGAAATCACACCAGCAACCAGTTAAAATAGTGAAAAACTGACTAAACCTTTCTGTTGTGGAGCATGGAGAAGAGAAAGAGCAGCAAAGAATTGTCTGAGGATTTGAGAACAAAAATTCTGTAAAACCATGGACAATCTCAAGGTTACAAGTCCATCTCCAGAGATCTTAATATTCCAGTGTCCACTGTGCACAATATTGTCAATAAGTTTACAGCCCATGGCACTGTAGCTAATCTCTCTGGACACGGACGAAAGAGAAAAACTGATCAAAGATTTCAACAAAGAAATTGGTGGCTAAAAAACCTTGATCAATTTCCAACAAATTCAAGCTAACCTTCAGGCACAAGGTACAATTGTGTCAGCTCGCACTATACGTCGCCATCGGAATGAAAAGGGACACTATGGTAGGAGACCCAGGAGGACCCCACTGCTGACACAAAAACATTAAAGAGCCAGATTGGAGTTTACCAAGATGTACCTGAGGAAGAAAAAATCCTTTTTGGAGAATGTGCTGTGGACAGACAAAACAAAATTATGGCTTTTTGGTAAAGCCCATCATTCTACTGTTTTCAGAAAAAGCAATGAGGCCTTTAAAGAAAAGAATAGAGTCCCTACAGTCAAACATGGTGGAGGTTCACTGATATTTTAGGGTTGCTTTGCTGCTTCAGGCACTGGATGTCTTGACCGAGTGCATGGCATTATGAAATCTAAAGACTACCATAGAATTTTGGGGTGGAATGTAGGGCCGAGTGTCAGAAATTTGGGTCTTTGTCAGAGGACATGGGGCTTACAGCAGGACATTGACCCAAAGCACACGTCAAAAAGCACCCAGAAATGGTTTGAGACAAAGCACAGAAGAGGACTGAACAACAATGAGCCCGGATCTCAATCCTATAGAGCACCTGTGGAGAGATCTCAAAACAGTTGGCAAAAGGAACCTTTCCAGTTTTCTGGGTGAAGTGGTGCACTATCTAGCAGAAATGCAGGGGTGCCAATAATTCTGGCCATGGCTGTGTGTGTGTGTGTGTGTGTGTGTGTGTATATATATATATATATTTATAAGTTTTGTCTATAATTCTACTTTAAAGCTACTGGTTCTTATATTGGATGTTCTGCAATTTACTGCTGTTGTACATTTGCAATGTACTATGCCCACCATGTCAAACAATCGCATTGTGTTTCAGCTGTAATGTTCTTTCACTTTCCTTTTACAATAAACATTCTGTACTGTAAAAATAAAAAGCCAGTATTTCCAGAAGGGGGGTCACCAATGGAGCCTACATAGTTCTTTCATGATGGATTTATTTTTAACAAAAATGTGTCATGTCAGACTGTTTTCCTGATATTTCCAATATAAGCCTCATGCACACTTGAGTAAAAAAAGAAATAGCTTTTACAAGTGTTTGAGATTTTTTTTCTGCCTCTAAATGCCCCTCCATGTTAACTTATGTGTCCGTGAACACATAGGAGTTTAGAGGCAGGTGTTTAGAAGTAGAAAAAAAATCATCAGCTGTGTGTTCAGGAGAGGAGCTTTTGAGCATAATAAAAAAAGCACCTACAAGCACATAAAGGCGCATTTACGCTAGGTGCATTACTGCGATAATGCAATCTAACAGCCAGAATTCTGGGCAATAGAATGTATTAACGCCATAAACAATAACCGCATCAGTGGGAGTAAATAATGGCTCAAGCTCTGTGGAGAGCGGGAATAAAAAAAAAATTACATAGTGCCTAGTCAGTAGGAGGAGGAATAGTTTCCCACCACTGTGGGATAAATAGTTCCCCATCTTTGGTGGCAATAGGAAGAATAGTGCTCCATCATTGGTGTCAGTGGGAGAAATAGTACCCCATCATTTAGTGTCAGTGGGAAGAATAGTGACTCATCGTTGATGTGAGAGCAATTGTGCTCCATCGCTGCTGTCAGTGGAAGGAATAGTGTTCCATCTTTGGTGTCACTGGGAGCAATATAGTGCCCTGTCTTTGGTGTCCGTGGGAGGAATAGTGACTCATCATTGCTGTCAGTAGAAGGAATAGTGCCCCATCTTTGGTGTCAGCAGAAGGAATGGTGACCCATCATTGATATTAGTGGCAGGAATATTGCCCCATCATTGATGTTGGTGGGAGGAATAGTAACTCATTGTTCATGTTAGTGAGAGCAATATTACCCCATCATTGGTGTCAGTAGAAGGAATAATGCCCCATCTTTCATGTCATTAGGAGCAGTATAGTGCCACCTCTTTGGTGTCAGTGGAAGGGATATAGTGCCTCATCTTTGGTGTCAGTGGGAGGAATAGTGACTCATCATTAATGTCAGTGAGAACAATAGTGTCCCATCTTTGGTGTCAGTGGAAGGAATAGTGCCTTATCAATGTTGTCGGTGGGAGAAATTGTGCCCCATATCACTGGGAGTAATAAGGTCCTAGGGGCCAGATAAAGTCAAGCAAAGGGCTTGTACTACTTCAAGGTGACTCTATCTGACTCGTACCCATAGACTTTAATGGAAGTTGCCTCCAAGTTGGATCCTCCTTTATATTGATGTGATTTGGATCTGACATTACAGAAAGATTACGCAGGCGTTCCCTGAAAGCTGCTTCAAAGTTGCTTCATAGTCACTTCAAAGTAGTACTCAAGTCGCCTGGCAAAGCCGCACTGTAAGTTGCGCAACTTTCAGGTCGCAGTAATGTGAACCGAGACTAAGGCTGGCCAAACACGTGTAGATTTTCGGATGGGAATATTCGTATGAAAAGTTGTACAAAATTCTTTAAACATTCGGTGAATGGACGAATGTCATTCGAAAATTGTCTTTTGCTTTTAACATTTGACTTTAAAGCGGAGTTCCACCCAAAAGGGAAAGTTCTGCTTTAAAGATTGTTTCCCCGCTCCCCATTAAGGATTGGAACCTTTGGGGAGCGGGAGAGGGGGACTGGTATCCAAATTTGACAGGTACCCGATCTCACTTCCACTGTGATCGCCTAGGCGATCGGAAACGGAACTTGTCCTCCTACCCTCCCTCCATGAAGTCTTGTGGGACACGTGACAGGTCCCAGAAGACGATGGGGCCATTCAGGAAGCGCAGCGCTACTTGCGCATGCGCAGTGGGCACCCGGCTGTGAAGCCGCAAGCTGTCACAGCCAGGCACCCACACTGAAGATGTCAGCCTCCTGCAATACAGGAACTGGTGAAACGGGCTGCGGCTGGGGCAATGCGGAATCATGGGACAGGTGAGTGGCTGTTTTTAAAAGTCAGTTTTAGTAGCTGCTGACTTTTATTTTTTTACAGAGTGAGTGGAACTCTGCTTTTAAAATGAATGTAATTTCTGAACAATACCCACATATGCTGGCCGAAAAGTTGGTTGATCGAGAAAGGTTTTCCTTCCTGCTCCTTCAAATTTTCCTGCCACTGCTGTCAAAAATTAACATCAATTTGACCTCACTAATGATTAGAGAATCAAACAAATTTTCTTGAAATGAAAATTCTCGAACAAAAATCTACAGTTGAATGGCCAGCCTTAGTCTAACAAGTTGCATGACAATTCACAGCAGTGTGAACCAGGGCTAAATCTGAGAACTGTACTGAAAAGGGGACTATATTGTGTATTGACTACTGGGCAAGTAGATTGTTCTAATAAAGTTGAATTTTAATTTGCTAAAGGAAATTCGAACAGATAGTCTTGCATCTAACGATCACATTATTATGTTTTTAGCATTATTATGTTTTTGTTATGTTTTTAGCCCGTATCATATATACTTGTGTTCACGATGTATATGAATTCCTGTTACAGTTCCAGAGAAATGATGATGGTTGTTATAATGATGGCATTGGGATACCTGTTGTTTGACATTTGTCGTTCTCTCTAAGACATGTCTTGCAGGACATTATTACGGACTTGTTCTCATCTAATTTGTTTTGCTTTGCTGGGTGTTGCGTTGTCAGCAGAGTGTTACTAAGTAAACCAAATGTACTGTATAGCCGAAACCAAAATCAACTGCGCTTTATCTGTCCATCTCTGTATCTATGTGTTCCTTCAGGGAATTTACTCAACACACCCATCTCCACTGTACTTGCTGATTAAAATGTCAGCAAGACGTTACACTACCGCTTTGTTTCCTCTAATGCAGACGTGACACCCGTGACCTAATGTGTGACATTGGACATCTACAGGACGTGCCTGGAGCAATGTTCTAGAACTCTGGCATAAGTAGAGCTGATTTTTTTTTATTATTATTATTATTATTATTCCAAACTGTGATTTGTCACCTGGTAGAAAATGGTTTGCTCCCAGGCTTTTTGTGCATGTCTCTTTTTTTTCTCTTTTTTACTAATAGTGGTCTTAAAGGCAGAAGGTTTTTCACCTTACTGCATTATATGTGCAAGTTAAAAACACTTCCCCTGAAGCCCCTCTAAATACATACCTGAGCCCGATCCAGATCCAGCCATGTGCACGAGAGCCAAGGCTCTCTCGCTCCTCAGTGGCTCAGATACAGCAGCAGGAGCTATTGGTTCCCGCTGCTGTCAATCAGAGCCAGTGACAAGGAACAGGGGGCAGGGCTGAGTCTCGTTCTGTGTGTCTTATGGACACTCAGAGCAGGGCTCAGGAGAGATCACACATGAGTGCCCCCCCAAGAGCAAGTGGCTTGCTATGGGAGCACTTGGTGGGGGGGGGGGTGCCCAGAGCATCAGTGGGGGGACCCCAGAAAAGAAGGATCAGGGCTGCTTTATGCAAAACCATTGCACAGAGCAGGTAAGTATAACATGTTTGTTATTTTTTAAAAAAGCCAAGCTTTACAACCACTAAAAGTAATTCAACCCAGGTTATACTCTAAAGAGAGCTTTTGCTTTGCCCATGGAGGACTAAAAAACTGGTTAACTCTAATGTGAATATAAACTGAAAAACAAAAATTGAATATGTTGCATCTTCCCAATACTTAGATGTGGTGGCTGCCTTCATTATTTCAGGCTTTTCTTTTTTTCACCTGGGGATCCTGCAGATAACACACTTCCTGTCCCTGGGTGGCTATGCTCACTCCCCCACTGTATCTGTGAAGGTAGCCAAGGTTGTCACCCAGGCTGGACTTGAAACATGTGTTCCTCTCTTCATCTCTAATACATGTGGGGTTGGGGAGGATGAAAAGTTTAGAGAAGGAAGGTAACTGTGAAGGGAATTTTAAACTGGAGCAGACAGAATCAGCTTCTACTTTTCATTTTCAAAGTTTATCTGAATAGGCTGAAGATAGGAGCTGATGGGTTGCTATGCAAAGCTGTTCCAGTTTTGATACATTCTCACCATTGTGCTTTCCTTTAGCGCCCAGGAAGTGACAACGGCATGGCATTTCTGGCAAGATTAACATGTATTTTCTGTAATTGCTGAAAATGTTGTTAGCCTGCAAAATGGAAACTAAAGCAGGCACCACATCTACCGACTGGCAAGCTGCACTATATTACATTTGTGCCCTTTAGATATCCTATAACGTCAGCCACAGCAGGATCCTATTCATGCTTCCCCATTGAGCCTTTCGCTGCCCGAGCTTGGAAGATGCCCCAAGTCAATCCCATTCAGAGCTTGCAAAGAAATTGAGGATTCCTTCCCCCCATCCATCCTCCCCATGTGATGGTACAGGTCTCTATTTAGCCAGCTGGCAAATGCCATGAAGGAAGGAGAGTGAGTCACCCAATCTACTATACCTGCAAGTGTCAGGTTCTTTTTTTTGTTTTTTCTTTGGAAGGCAAGAGAAGCGGATGAAGGGAAGGGAAGTATATGCAGGAGTGGGAGGGGATTACAGTGAAGCTGTTCTTCTGCCCACGTGGGGCACCACCAAAGGAGATCTAGAAAGACTGGAGTGGGTAAATCAGGAAACTTCAGGTCTACAAAACCCACCATCTAGGAGAAAAAAAAACAAGAATCCGATGCTAAGAGAAAAATTAGACTTCATTAGTGATTTGTTTTTAAAAGTGTAAGCTGCAGGGTTGTCATGCTGATTCTAACTTCACTAGTCAACCTGAATTTCTGACTGATAACAAGCATGCAGGCAGTGAAGTCTAAGATGTTTGAACCCCCATACTGCACACTAGTTCCATGGCACTCAATATGAAGTGATCCTTTAAAAAACAAGTTATTAATGGCATCCTAGATTTTTCTCCTAGGTTTCCTTTAATGGCAAGGAATGGTTTGTAAATATGGGTGTGATGAAATGTGTGCCTTGACAGTATCAATGTAATCTCTCCAATGCAAGGTAAACATAAATGAAATGTTTGATTTACAAAAAGTTTATAATAGGAATGCAGTTATCACTGGGGACTGGATTGGAATATTACATTAACAACAAAGCCTGATTCCATTTTGCATACATGATTTACTGTTCAAAATCCCCTTGATATTAAACTTTGAATATTGCAGAATCTTTCTGAAGTCATCCAGTTATACCATTTGTGTTGTGTTTTCATGAACAATATGAGTGTTTACTGTGCCAGTCAAATATCACATGCAGAGCGTACTGTGGAGCCTGTGATGTCCTAAGTAGTCTCCTCTACATGATAACGGTTCATGATAGGAGAGCCAAATCACATGACCTGCTAAAGTCATGTGACCCGTTTTCGCTTCTTCCCATTTATTAAAGCATATGTGAAGTCTCACCTTGTAAAATAATCCATATAGTTTAAATAGAAAAGCAAGACAAAACATGTGTGCAAATAAATCTCTCTCTCTCTCTCTCTCTCTCTCTCTCTCTCATTTTTATATATATATATTGAATAACCTTTTTATGACATGACCTCTGTTCTCATCTGCATAAAGGACTTAGAGGGCTGGAGGCGGAGATTGGGGGGGCGGGGGTAGAGAAACAGCAGCACACTGGTCTTCCCAGTGAAGAGCTGTGCAGGGGGGCATGTACCATACCACAAGTCTAGATATTGGAGTACAGCCAGCCTGTGCTCCCAAGTTGAATGCAAAAACAACAAACTGTCCACAAGGGGATGCATGTGCTTTCATGCCTAGTGTGGTCAATTTAAAATATGAAAGCAGGTGGACTGTGAGGATCACCAGGTATTTCACACAAAGGAAGCAATCCAAGAAAACAAGATACCTTTTCATTTAAGTACATGGAAAAACAGACACATATCAGAAAAATGAAATGTTGGGGTAACATACACTTTAAAATGACTCAGGATTCGGGACATGGGAGTGGAGTAGAGAGCACATTTGTGAAGCATGCGACTATTTTTTATAAATGTGCCTGAAATTTTTTTCTGCAGTGGTATAGCTACGATAAGGGCATACCGCTACTATAAATGGTCTACATAGAGCAAAGTATTAAATGCATTAAATTGTCTATCTGCTAAAATGATGCATTTCATCACCCTTATGGTGGAATTGTCAGACTAACTGACAGAAATGTGACAGTGAATACAGGGCCCGCACAATCCCGTCCTTGCTTCCTCTGAAAACTGCCAGCATTGAACATCTCCAGCCTTCCATCTAATCGTGCTGCCCTGGGCCTCCTCTGCCCTACTCTGCCACTTTCTTTATACTGAAAAGAAAAGACGGAACCAAGATCTACCCACCAGCCACCTGCTTTTTCTGAGGAGAGTGACTAAGGTAGTAAGTGTCAGCTTGTGTTCTTATGAATCACAGCATACTGAACAGGAGTGTCTTTATTCACAGAAACACAAGCCCACAACAATGCAATGCCAGATACTACACTAGTTTCTCTTGGACAACTGGGAATCCTTGGGGGATTCAACAATGATTTTCAACTTGATGGTGATTCATGCATTCATAATGATGATAATTATTGCATGCTTGTAATGTACCCGAAAAAGACACATGTAGCTCCTAGCTCCTCATGGTTTTGCCCATTGTGTTTCCTTAGCAGACACTTGTCGCCTGTCTGTTTGGGCATCTGCTGCATTATTCCTCCCGATATGCATAAAACCAAACTGGCTGATCCATAACAAAGATGCACATGAGCAAAAGTGAGAAAAGTATGAAGACTTATATTCCTATACTTGTTATGGGTCAAAGACTCACTGAGTATTAAAGCCAGCATGTTTGGTTTTCGACTCCATGTCTTGAACCAAGAAGGTCAGTATGATAGCCAGGCAGTTGACATTTTCAAAGAGAGAGATCCAAGATGGTAACTTTCATGTTTCACACCTGACCGGTTTACTTAAAGGACCAGTAAAAAGTAAAATTTTAGTTATAGGTGGAGCATGGCACTATGTTAGCTCTTGGCTTCTGATACATCTTGAATATTCCAACAGGGAAATGTCGCTTTCATAATTCTTGATTCTATTTGTTTCTACCTGGGAATTGTGGGTGCACCTGCCTACACTTGTGTGTTCCAGCATCTTCCATTGTAATTTCTATAATATAAATAAAAAAACAATACAAGAGAAAGAATGGAAACCCTTTAAAATAGCCACAGTAAAGTGTGCTGACCCAAGAATTCAAGTGCAGATTTCTCACCAATAGAGTAACCAAGGGATATAAAAAATTCTCGTTGTGGTTTAACTCTCATGCTTGGATCTTAAAGAAGGGGACATACCCTGAAAACTTGTCCTAAAAATTGTATGTTAGGGCAAATAAAAAAAATATCACGGACAGTACTCAATTGTTTCTACCAAATCATAAAATATCAGTTTTGTGTGGACAGACCCTTTAACAGTTTTCTATTAGTTTATTTGTTTTTTTGTAATTGATTTGTGTTTCTTATCAGCACTGTATGTTTATAATACTTGTGTAGTGCTAAAGGTTGGGAATCTCTTTTGTGTTTTGCTGAGCATATATTTTCATTAGTCATAGGAGTTGGCCCACATAACTATATTAATTTTTTTGGGTGTTATGTATTTCATTCTAATACAACTGGCTCATGCTAGTTTAATAAATGTAAACCAATGTTCCTCATTGTTTCAGGCACGAGTTTGTTTTTTAGCACATAAAGGGGTTGATTTACTAAAACTGGAGAATGCAAAATCTGGTGCAGCTGTGCATGGCAGCCAATCAGCTTCTAACTTCAGCTTGTTCAATTAAGCTTTGACAAAAGAAAAACTGGAAGCTGATTGGTTTCTATGCAGAGCTGCACCAGATTTTGCACTCTCCAACTTTACTATTTCAACCCCAAATAATTTGTATGCAGTTATACAGATGCCAACTCTCCCGAAGTTGCTGGAACATTCCCACATCTTGGTTCTCTGTCCAGCCAATGCTGAGTTCTGGGCCATGTCTAGTTTTCACAGCATAAACCTTATCTGGAATGCTGCATGTGTGCAGTAACTCAAAAACATTTATTTGTGGGGTGCAGGTGGGTAGACCCCGCTTACTTAGAACTGGGGGTCGGGCAGGATCACACCATAAAGAAAGGTGTGATTTGAAAATGTCCACTTGGAAAGTGGACAGGTTAAATGTGGATTGTGGGTGGGGTTAACACTGTCCCTAGATCCAGGACCATAATGTTGGTAGATATGCATATATATTTTTGGCACAGAGTATAGAGTTAGGATATATTGGACTTTCATCTAGGAGAACAGTGTGCATTGTCTTCCATGTCCTTTTATATGACCTCAGTTTGTCTTCAAATTTTAATGCATCACTTTCTGCCCTTACCTGCTTGGATTCTTAATCAATCTTCCTACAGGCTGATATACTACTGAATTCGGTAACTACTTGCCATTCAGGCTTACACTAAAATAGAGATTCTCTGCTTTAAGATAATGTTTAAGATAGAATATTGGAGCTACCCTTGCTGATTTGGTTGAGTAGTTGTCATCTTAATTGTGGTTTTCAGACTTAGCTAGTCTCTGTCGTAAGACAAGGCAGTTCAAACTTTTAATACTTAACTGGTCATATGCTTTTGCCAGCCAAAACTAGATTGGTATTGACAATTTCCAAATTTGTATTCTCACAGGTTCACTCTAATTTAAATTATTAGTACCATAAAATGTATTGTGGATTTGCTGTTGGTAGGAATCTTGAGAGTGTTGGGAAATATAGACCATCTTGCTGTCTCCTTGTCTGTGGTTGGTCTATGGTAGTAATCACATTGTGATAGCTAGACATGCAAGGTTTTTGCTGCTAGTGTTTGGTTGGTTACAAAAATACTTAATGGTGAAATTTGATGGATTAGACCAGGGGTGTCCAACCTGCAACCCATGGACAAGACGGCTATGAATGCAGCCCAGCACAAAATTGTAACCTTACTTAAAAATGTTGATTTTTTTTTTTTTTTTAAAGAAAAATTTTTGTAAAAAGGCATGCAGCCAAACAAAAATTTGACAGTTTTTTTCTTTACTAGACTTTTATATGTTTTATTTCTCAAAGAAAAATATCCCACTCTTCACAATCACACCTTATTTATGTCATCGGTTTTCGGCAGCACCTAAATTTGGGAGGAACTATTTTGAAGCTCAAAAGGAATAGTCAGCGTGAAGGAAAAAAATTATATTTATGCAGCTAGCAAGCAAGGTAAGGCAGTCGCCCATCCAAGTATTAACCAGGCCTGACCCTTCTTATCTTCTGAAATCAGACAAGTGTACGGAAGCTAGCAAGTAAGGTAAGAATACAAACCCCAATGTAAAATGTGAAAACAAAAGTGCAGCACCTAAATGATCAGGAATGAATATAACAATCTTATAATAAAAAAAACAAAGTGTAAATAATACACAGTGGGTAAAATAAGTATTGAACACATCCTGTGTCATTCCATTTTATTACACATAACTTAATTTCTAAACTTATTTGTGTTGGTTTCTTTGTATCTATGGATAGCATGGGTTGTTACCGAAATGAAAATTTCATGTCAATAGCTCCTTTAGAAATATATTTACCAAGAAATATGGTGACATGTTCAATACTTATTTTACCCACTGTACATATGACAAAAATAACCAACAAAAACGTGACTTAAAAATGTGCATAAAAAGTCCAACAAAAATGTGACTCTTCCTAGTGGTAAATAATAACTCCAACAGTTGTCCGTGTGTAGTATTCATCCAACAGTCCAAATATATCACCACATGTTGCTCCAAACCAACACCTTGGCACACTCACCAGCTATTAAGCTGCTTAGAAAGTCAGCAGACAGTGTTTTAAACACACACAGGGCATCACAGTATGGAAATCCATTTGCATTGTAATCCTCCACTTGCACAGGGGACCACCAGCACCCCCTTTATATCAAGCCTAGGAGGGCCATTTGTAAGGATGAAGCACACGAAGGGCAAAACTAGAACCAAAATATCTCATGAGCACCTTGAGAATTCATTGGGATTTGCTACTACATCCACCAAACCAACCAAATTGATGTGTTAGTTTATCAAAAACGGTGTCAAATATCGCACTAGTTTTATGTTGCCCTTCTTTACTTTTATAATAAAAAAATTACAAAAATGAAGTTTTATTACTCAGATAGGTACGTTATCTATATCAGTGATCGTGAAATTGTGGTCTACCAGGGATTTTCTGCTCATCAGTTATCCTTATTGTTAGTGTATTTTATGTGTGGCTTAAGACAATTCCTCTTCTTCCAATGTGGCCCAAGAAACGTAAAAGGTTGGACACTCCTGGGGTAGACTCTAAATATGTTAGCAAACAGTATAAGCAGCGTGAAGTTTTGACCTGTTCTAGAATTAGGTAAGGTAATATTGGCACATTTTTAATAGTACAAAAAGTTTGATTGTATATGGAGTGACACAGGATATAAAGTACAGTTCATGTAGACGGTGACCATTTCCTTAGAATCTCCATAATTTCTCATACTTGTCTGTTTTGTTTCTGGTTTTCATGAAGAATATCTTGATTGGCTAAACATAAGATTTGAACTTCAACTGTGAAATTTTGTGGTGCAATGTGAACAAATCTTTTTTACAGAACTTGATCAAAACTCAGATCCTTAATTCTTTTCTAAACTGTCAATTAAGTGATGAGCCTTCCTTAAAGAGACCTGAATTCTTGTGCCTTAGACATGCAGGAAAAACTAGAATCACATAATGTTCCTCTTACCTAACAGCATATGACTCACCTACCCTTTGTGGTCACTTAACCCCCAGCAGGATATACTCAACCTTCCTTGGCTCCAAAACAGTTCTATTCAGCTGTAAGGAGTGAAAAGGAATACCTGCCATTTTCAGGTATGCAGGAGCATGTGACCCATGTGACAGTTCTGGTGTCTGGTTATTGGCCCAGTGCTGTCACTTGGAGGTGGGAAGAGATTTCTCACACTGTGTAAGCTCCACTCATTAGTAGCTACTTTAAAGTTATAAAAATCTGTAGGTAAAAAGTTGTTAAACATACTTACCTTTCCCTATAAACACCTAAGTGAGGGTGTCATCAAGTATCCCATATCTCCACAAAAGTGGCTCCTGCACTGTATTGAAGTGTCATCTCACAAGATTTGAGCTGCTCCGCATTTTCCAGGATCCCATCAGAAGATGTTTGACATCACTCCCTGCAGTATGGGGGCTGGAGGGAAGGTATTTTTTTTCCTGAACAGTTTTTTTGTTTTTTTTTAATGTTTGCTGCATATAGTGGGGAAGGGTCCTTGATATATTAACCCCTTCATGCCTAAGGGCAAAACAAAACTTAAAGCCTAAGTAAAATTTTACAACTTTGACATGTGTTAGTAAAACCGTACATATCATCACAACTACTTTGTACATCCAGGTGAATTATACCTTGTTTTTTTCAGGACAAATTGGGCTTTCATTTGGTGGTAAATGGTAATGGATATCTCCTGATTTTGTTTTTTATTATCAAAGGAAAACTGGCCCAAAATAGTAAAAAAAATAATTTTCTTTAATTTAGCTGTATGTTTATTTTTACTACCATAACCTACCACCAAAGAACAACCCAAAATACATTTTCCAGCTCTTGATGATCACAGCAATACCATATTTGTGTATGTATTTGTTGTTTGTACCTGTACTACAGCCCAGAAACAATATTGCATTTCGTTTTTGTTTTTTTGTTTTTACCTAAAACACACTGACCTTGACACTAACTGACACTGATACCAATAATAAAAAAAAAGTCCTGACCTTTGACCCTGACATTGACCCAAACACTAACCCTGCTACTGAACTAGATCAAACCTTGATCTAGGTATTTTTTCTTTATTTATTTTTTTTGAATATTTATTTATCTTTTTTTTTTTTTTTTTACAGTTTTTTTTTTTCTCTCTGCAAGGAGAGTTAGATACATTGTATCTCTCTTTTCCATTCAGAGAGAAATAAAAAAGGGGGGCAGGCTACACAGTGACTGATCACTGAGATAGCCAATCAGAAACTATAACTGCGATCATGTGACCCAGAATCAGGAGTCCCGGGTCCCAATAGTTAGAACGGGACTCGGGGCTCTCAGTAACATCCCAGTCTTTGTGCTGGGAGCATGTTGTGCAGCGTGCTCCCAGCACAAAGGCTTGTATGCGGCCATGGAAAAGACCCCAGTTCTGTGAGGAAGCATATTTGTGTAATGTCGGCATCAAGGGGTTAAGTGACTCTAACATTTTACTGCTAGGTCTGCTTTAAATGACCCTGTCACTCTGCCCTACATGAACAGTGCCCAGGATCACTTTTACATTGTCCATATCTGTAAAAATAAATTCTTTCACTTTTCCTTTTTTATTGTTCCAGTTCTTTTAGATCATTAATGTGATGCTTCAAGAAATGCAATTGATAAGGAAAAAATTAAATAGATATCATTATACACTATTTATATTTTTTTGTTATTACAGGTGGGCTTTGAAAGTGAAGTTTCTGAACTTCTACATACAGATTGCTGGAAAAGCTGGCCATGGCAGAGAGCGCTACAGGAAAGAGTAACACTAACAATTGGTGGAAATCACTGACTGTTCGTAAAAAGCCCAAGGAAATTTCTGTTTATAGTAACTCTGAAAGTTCTGAGGACAAATCATGGGGAGTCAGTAGTGGCTCTAGAGAAAACCAACATCCTAATTCCATTCCTAGTGGAGCTACAGAATCTATTAGTGATGCCAAGTCAGATAAATCATTTGGAGCTAACACTGGCCGAAGGAACTTGAAGATTTCTCGCTCTGGGCGTTTTAAGGAGAAACGGAAAGTTCGTGCCACTCTACCGGAGAGTTCCAAGTTCTTCCAGGAAAGCCCATCCTCGCATACAAATGATGAGAGGCAATGAACAGTGCAGAGAACTTTTAACGACCAAGAGAAGTAATGTACTTCTCTCAGAGGCTCTATTCATGGATCATTTCCACTCCTTGGACTTATCAGTCCCATATCTGTCAAATCAACATGACATTGAATTTCTCCTCAATGGCATATTATTTTTGTAACATATAATGGTCTCCTACAACTTCAGGAGACATTGGGGAGATGTTTCCTGCAAGTACTCTTTTAGAAGAAAATTAAGGTTCATTGGACTCCAAGGGTATAAATCCTTTTCCATATTAAATAGATGCCTCAAGGATGTGGTGGATACTTCATTGTAATTACTTGGTTTGATATGGATTATTCTGTGAAGGGATGAATCCATGGAAAGACCATCCAAAACTTGAACCATAAGGAATTAGGCTTTTTTTTTTTTTTTGCTACCTGGTGGTAAGAATTGGTTTTCAGCAATTTCTACATAATCACCGGTGATGAAAACAGCCTTCTTCTATCTATATCAACATGCCTGATCCAAAAGAACTATGTTTTATTATAAGACATTTAACTAAAGACTGTTTAGTATGCACAAATATGAATATTTCATAATTGATATGCATTAAATATTTATTTTTTTGTCCTACGAAGAGACGTCCTGTAACCATTCATTTTGACGTTCAAACAGGAATAGTCTATCATGAAGAATGAAGGAATTCAGTCCCGTTTGTGCCTTTATAAGAAGGAAGATAAATTCCTTGCCTCAAGAAAACATTGGCACGCTAATTATGTTATGATTTAGAATCTCTATGAAGAATCACTCTCCTAAAATGCACTTTGAACTGGATTATATTGGTAGTCTTCTAGTTGTGTAATTATTGAGGGGCTGCTTTTGTATTATAAAGAAAACAAAAAAAACTTTTGATCAAATGTTTTGTAATTGGCATCTCTTGATAAAGGTGAATGCTGTAATGCAACTGTTTTAATAGATATTAAAAATTAAAAAAGAAAAAAAATGTGGTAGTTGAAAATCCTCATTTTGAGTCATATTGAAAGCTGAACTCCAGGCAGATATAAAAAACATGTACATGACTTGCATGTCTTGGTATCAGCCTTTGTATACCAGCTCTCAGACTGGAAGAGGGGCCAGCAGCACTAGGAGTCAACAAGGCACTGCTGCAAGCACATTTGCTAACAGGGAACATACTGACAGGAGGGCCAGTGTGAGAAAAGTGTTGCACTTTTGCTGCTCCTTCACTTTTCAGTCACAAGTTGGAGGCAGGATGCTGACCCGGCTACGTTGCCTACATGCAGCAGAGAAAATCAGGTCATGAGCCTTGCTGTCTAGTCTGTGTACATCTCAGGAATGGATAAACAGAGATACAAAGCTTTCAACAGGTAGAACACCTCCTTTATGTATTTCAAATGCATACTGTACTTAGATGTTTGCCTGAAGCACAGCTTTAAGCATGGATTATATATCATATTACATGCATGCCTTCTACTAATATTCACGCCATGAAATGTTGCATGCCAGTCCCTACTGAAACCGGTTGAGATTCAAACTGTCTATGGCTGGTTTTAGATAAGTGTCCCTATTGGAAGATTTCCCCTGAGCCCCTGTTCCTGTGACAATTCAGGGAAAGTCTTATCGCTTTCTGTACAGGAGACAATGGTCACCAGGAGAATGTTGACACAGGCTGCAAAAGAAGCCCAACAGAGGTTTTGGCCTTTCCCCACTATATCTACATGTTTTGGCTTTACATACACCATAATCCAGGTTGCAGAGGAAGGATAAGCAGACAGCTGTATCTCCACTAAAAGTTTGCACCTTCATAGACAAGCTTGTAGTGACTAATTTATTTCTAACCTGAATGGTTCCTTTCAATACAAAATGTTTAAAATGTAACTAAATTGTACCCAGGGGTAATGCTATTATCCTATAAAACTGCTTAAAAAAATGAATAATTTATTCACATGATGTCCTAATAAGTGCATTATGTATAAAATATACTGTAAAATCTCATTGTAAAGCAGTATCAAACCCAAAAGCAAACATTTATTATATTGCAGTTTACCAATTCTTAAATGTGATGGCTGCATTAGTTTTCTTTTTTTTAAGCTTTCTTTCTTTTATTTTAACCTGGTAATCCACCCAGTAACTGCCCATTCACAATACTATGGACATAAAAACATGTCTGCAGTGCACTGCATTTTGGTGTGTCACCATGCACTTTTCTGTGTGTTTTTATGCAAGTTTCCACACGTTTTTATGTTTGTTTTTTTTTTTTTTTTTTTTCAAAGGCATGTTTCTTCTGACCTGTTGTTGTGGGTGAGAGGTGCATTTCAGTGCATTTTGAAGAGTTTACACATGTTCTTGTGTGTTGTGGTGGAATATTATTCAAACATGTTGCATAAAAGGCATACAGCTCTGCAATGCAAGGAAACAGCATCCTGGTGTGAACATGATACATAGAAAACTATTGTTTTCTATGTGTCATTACAGTTACCTGGGTTTTTCTGTGCGGAAAATGCAGGTAACTGCACCTAGTGTAAATGTAGCTTACGTCTGCTGTTTTTCAACAGAACAAGCTGTTCTGCAGATGTATCAGTTACACAGATGAGACAAATCATTTACCGCTGATAGGGATGCTTAGAATCATTAGCTTTTATTTCTTTATCTAAACCCTTTACCCCAAAAGGAAAAAACTGTTTGCTGTAACGTCTTATAAAGTGTAACCTGGAGTTTGGCTTCAATTTATTATAGTATATATAAATCTGCAAGAGCTTCTAGGGCTTAATACTGCTTTAATGGTTCTGTAATCTATTTTTCATGAAATTGTTTCTGTGTGAATTTCTGCCTCCTTGTAACGTCTTCCATGAGCTCCTTAGCTTCTCTTTTTTTTCCCCCTAACTCCCGTATCCTTAATGGCAATTAGTTGCGGTCATAAGCACTGCTTTAGGCACACTATACATCTCATAGTCCATAGACATGTCAGGAGCAGACAAAAGAGGATGGCTACAATCCTACATAAAGTGGGAGCAAGGAGAACTGTGTGGGATCACAGCAGGGAAAAAGAGAGCAATAGAATCTACTCTTTTGAGTAAAGAATACAAACTTGAATAGAAAATATTTTTTAAACAGAGTTTAGTATCACTTTAATCAATGGACATTAATCTGTTTAGTGAAAAAGAAGTATGCATTGTTCAAGTACAGACAAGGGCAGAAGCCCAATGTTTCCAATGCCAGCTTCTGTAATTCACCAAACGGTCTACCTGGTCTAATGTAAAGAACTATGAGGGATAAATGCAACTGCTAGTGAAGGGGTGAAGGATATACAAGATTAAAAAAAAATTCAGAAGTAAAGTTCAGGAAAGACTAAAGTCTTTTTGTTTGCAGGATAATATTCGGAATGATGGATGGCCACAGGTGACCAGGGCACTTAATAGAAGACCTGGCCATCAGGATATACTGATGCCCCTGTCTTTACCTTCAATATGCTAGTTTATATTTCATGCTGAGGAATGAAAGAATGGAGTGTCAAGCATTAAAGTGTTACTAAACCCAGGACCCTGCATTTACTATATCTGCTCTCCCACAGTACACAGAACATGGGAATGTAATTATTTTTAGTAAATATGAACTGCTAAATACCTTGCTGTGTTATAGTCTGGGACATCATAAGTTTATTTTTTCATGGAACAGTACATCACTTACTGCTTTATGGTATACGATGGGTAAATGTATTTCCTTGAGCATGAGCTGAACATACAATAATGTTCAGCACTGTACCTTGGTTCTTGTTACTTGGTTCTGGAGTTTTTTCTTTTTGTTTTGGGACTTTTTGTGCTATCTTATGAAAACTTTGAACCTAATAAAAACAAAAAAAAAAAGGGACCGAACGGAAAAGTGGGTTTTGCAGGCTACTGGATTGTTTTTGAAGATCTAGGCCTCATTCACTATCTGGTGAGTCTTTGACCTAAAACAAATATGTGTATCAGGAGTCCACATTGTGGGGTTTATTTACCAAAACTGGAGAATGCAAATCTGGTGCAACACTTCATAGAAACCAATCAGCTTCCAGGTTTTATTGCCAAAGCTTAATTGAACAAGCTGAAGTTAGAAGGCGATTGGCTACCATGCAGAGCTACACCAGATTCTGAGTGCTCCAGTTTTAGTAAATCTTCCCCACTGCCTGTATGCTTGTTGTAGGCTAATGGTGCCATTTATGTTCTTTAATGAATTTATATGAAATGGTATACCATGCACATCCTAAAGATAAGCAACTCAATAAATAGAAAAATCTTAGGTCACCTTACTGAGGGTTCAACAGTCCATTCTAAGATTTGGTCTAAAATCACTGGTAAATGGTATGCCAAGGCTGTACCCATATTTACACCCAAACCTCCTTCTACCCTAGTAGGGCATGTACCAGCATTCATTGTTTTTTTTCTTTTACCTTGTTCCTTTTGTAAGAGAAAGTCTTTATTATTTCCAACATAACAGGGCTTGTAAAGGTCTTGCAGGGGCAGCTGCTGGGAGCTTAGCTCTTATTGACATAGGCATGTCCCCAGAGCTACATCTCCCATGAGCCTATTACCTACACACAGTGAGTGTGGGCAGACCCATGGGGATGAAGGTAGCAGATTAGTTTTGCTTGGAAAGAATCAATGCATGCACAAGGGACAGAGATGGGGCAGGGGACAGTGATGTTCTGTAGTCCTGCAAGCAGGACTGACAACGTTGATTGGCACTTCACTACAACAAAGGCACTGTGCTGTCATCCTGAACAGATACTTGGGAGCATACTGAATTTCTGGCAGAACAACACATAGCTTTCTGTTTTTACAAAAATAAAATGCGGGGAAACGTGCTTGCACATCTGAGATGTACTGAATATGTTTTTTTTGGCCAGTACATACACTTTCAGTTCACTGCATGTATGTTTGGAAGGTGTAGTTATAATGTGAACATTTAACTAATGTTTCGTTATGAAATTTTTGTCACATCATCACAATATAGCTTTCCTTGAGAAAGGTCAAGTTTTTATTGATCATCCCACAGCTAATAGTTTTTAATGGCTTTTAGAATCGTATTAACTCAAGTATCTATGTTTACTTTAAGAGCCATTTGCAAATCATGTTAAGGCCCAGCTCATTTTTAATAAAACATAAGTAAGCCATTGCATTGTAGTTATATTGCATACAATATGTATTATGTATGAGCTTAAAATATGTGTTTAGGTATAACCCACGTTTACCCCCAAACCTTCCTGTACTTTTAGAGCAGGGTTCTCCAAGCTTTTAAAACAAAGGGCCAGTTCATTGTCTTTCAGTTGTTACAAGGGGAAGACTGAAACCAGTTGAAGTTGAATATTCTGTGGTTGGTGGCAGTAAAAAATGCCCCATAGTTGGTGGTCAATGGGAGGAAGTGTAAAAAAAATGACCTAGCACTTGAAGAAGGAATAATAACCTATCTAGTGCCCCAGCACTGGTATCAATGGGAGGAATAGTGCCCCAGTGATGGTATGAGTGGGAGGAATAGTACTCCATTGTGGGTATCAGTGGGAGGAATAGTGCCCCAATGCTGGTATGAGTGGGAGGAATAGTGCCCCATTGTTGGTGTCTGTGGGAGAAACAGTACCCCAATGCTGGTATCTGTGGGAGGAATTGTGCGCCATTGTTGCTATCAGTGGGAGGAATACTTCCCCAATCGTTGGTATCTGTGGGAGGGATAGTGCCCTATAGTTGATATCTGTGGGAAGAATAGTGCTCCATTGTTGGCATCGTTGGGAGTGATAGTGCCCTACAGTTGGTATCTGTGGGAAGGATAGTGCCCTATAGTTGATATCTGTGGGAGGAATAGTGCTCCATTGTTGATGTCAATGGAATGAATTGTGTCCCATCAATGGCTTCAGTGGAACAAATATTGTCCAATCAATAGTGTAAGTGGGAGGAATCGTGCCCAATTGTTAAGGTAAATTGGAAGAATAGTGCACAGGCCGGTTAAAGACAGGGAAAGAGCCATAGTTTAGGGGCATTACTTGCGAGCATGTACCAGCATTAGTTTTATCATTTAACTTGCTCCTGTAACAAAAAAGAAATCTTTGTATACTAGTGGAGTAGTAAGCAGGGGGGAGTTGTGTAGTGCAGTATTGTCAGCGCAAAAAGAAGGTAGCAGCACACTGGATTTCTGGCAGAATAAATATTGTTTTTCTGTACTTGCAGCATTTATTTGAAGGGCTAGCACAGAAGAAATGTACTGAAAAAGGTGACATGTTAAAACTAAAATAAAGTTAGGTGAACATACTGTTTGTATAGCTCTTGTGGCTTGATCAGTGCCCTTTTCTTTGTTGAATAAGTTTGTCAGGGAGAGAAGGCTCTTGTTTCGAATGCAGTAACGAGTATCCAGAGGAGCTATCTTACCCATTGCAAATAAGTACTGTAGAAGAGAAAATTCAAATGTCATCTGGATCTGGTTTCATTTTGTTTAACCTAACCGCTATGTTCATGCCAGTTCATCAACTTTCCTTGCCAAGAGATACAAGTATATGCAGTTCATAATGGTAATATACAAGAAACCCTGAATCTTGGAAAAGGAACCTGGAGATTGGAAATGAGGTCATTGACTCGCTGTCCTAGTATACTGTATATGTAAAGCAGACCCCTCTGCTACAATCAGAGTTCCTGTTTGTGTAGCCAATTGCTAATAACAAATAACACAATCCCTCATGTAGCACAGTATACAGTAAGACAATACTCAGTAAGAGGATGCAAAACACGTTTGAAGGAATGTGCTGAGTTAGGTAGCAAAGCATAGTTGCATAAAGAAACATTGTAATGTCATTGAAAACCTTTAGGCAACTGTTGCATCATTTTCCTTGTAATTAAAGGTTAAGAAATACATTTTTACATTTCTTTACATTCATTTATGACAAAGCTACTGTACCTAATAGTAGCCTGAATAATTGGGGTGGAGGGTGTTTGGCTAGAGCCATCATTGAATTAAAAAAAAAATTAAACCGCAAATGTATTATTCCTTAACAACATTTCATAGTTGTCTGGCCTAAAAAAATATTTTTTAAAGTTCTGTACATGATAATTAAAGAAATTATGTACAAAACACTATGCAACACTGAGGGGGTGATTTACTAAAGGCAAATAGGCTGAGCAGCACTCTAAGTGCAGCTGTTTTAGATCCAAGGGGACGCTCTGAAATGAGGTGAAGATTGGCTGATTTCTTTCATCCAATCATGTGCAAGCAAAAATGCTATTTTTTTTATGTTCCTTGCATGTTCCCCTCAGATCTGGAGCAACTACACTTTGGGGTTTATTTACTAAAACCGATGAGTTCAACATTTGGTGCAATTCTGTATAGAAACCAATCAGCTTCCAGGTTTTACTGTCAAAGCTTCATTGAACAAGCTGAGGTTAGAAGCTGATTGGCTACCATAGAGAGCTGCACCAGATTCTGAGTGCTCCAGTTTTAGTAAATCTCCCCCTTTCAGTGCACTTGCAGTGCTCAGCCTATTTGCCTGTAGTAAATCAACCCCACAGCACTCCATTTAAAATACACTATACAGTATTGCCTGCTACAGGAGGATTCAGTAGCGGGGAAGATCCAGGAGCGCTGACAGGGGACCAAAGAAGAGAAGTATTGGAGCTGCTCTGTGCAAAACCACTGCACAGAGTAGGTAGGTATAACATAGTTACATAGTTAGTCTGGCTGAAAAAAGACAAAAGTCCATCCAGTTCAACCATTAAAAAAAAAAGTCATAATCCTACACCCCCCGTTGATCCAGAATAAGGCAAAAAAAAAAACTTAGCAAAGCATGATCCAATTTGCTCCTGCAGGAGAAAAAATTCCTTCCTGATCCCCCGAGAGGCAACTGGATATTCCCTAAATCAACCTTACCTATAAATAGTAACCAGTTATATTCTGTGTATCTAGGAAAGAATCTAGGCCTTTTTTTTTAAAGCAATCCACTGAGCTGGCCAGAACCAACTCTTGAGGAAGTCTATTCCACATTTTCACAGCTCTTACTGTGAAGAAACCTTTCTGTGTTTGGAGATTAAATTTCTTTTCCTCCAGACATACAGAGTGCCCCCTTCTCCTCTGTGATGACCTCAGGGTGAATAGCTCTACACCAAGTTCACTATATGAACCACTGATGTATTTATACATGTTGATCAAATCCCCTCTTAATCTCCTCTTCTCAAGAGAGAATAAATTCAGTTCCTCTAATCTTTCCTCATAGCTGAGCTCCTCCATGCCTCTTAGCAGTTTAGTTGCCTTTTTCTGTACTTTCTCCAGTTCCCCAATGTTCTTTTTGTGAATTGGTGCCCAAAACTGAACTGCATATTCCAGATGAGGCATTACTAATGATTTGTAGCGGGGTAATATGATATTTCTCTCTCTGGAGTCTATACCTCTTTTAATACAAAAATATATATCCTTTAGAATCACTTTAAGGCAGTCATAATATTTTAAATAAAATCATTACATGTATTTTTGTTCAAACTCACTTAATTGTCTTAATCGATTAATGACAGTACAGAATGAACAGTGATAATATTCTTGGTGGTCATACGGTTGCATACACTGTGGCACATATAACATACAGTACATCAGCACATTTTAAGTGGACTTTTCAATGTATACTAATAGTGGACCAGCACTTCAGACAACTCTGCTTAATAGCAGCTGCCTCTCAGCATACTCACTCATGTTAAAACCTAATTTGGGTCTCTATATAAATATCAAGTGTAGGCGAGTGCTGGAACTATAAAGCAGCTAGCACCAAGGTATAGGTAACAACTCCTTATGGATAAGTGAGCTTACCCCTGAAGAAGTGCATGCGCACGAAACGCGTTGGGTGGAGCCGCACTTGCTAACTAAACGCCGTCATTGCCGAAGGTCCGAACGGTGGCCATCTTGGTACTCCATTTTACCTTCATTTTTACTTGTTTCCACGTTGATTGTCTTTTATTCATTATTTAATAAAATACTACATTATATACTACTTTTGGCTCCTGTGGTGAGCTATTCCTCATAAAAGAGGGTCCACCTGCTTTTTTTGCCCTTGGCTGAGCATTCCTTGCAGAGGCTTCATCATTGTTACCTGTACCCAGATGAGATGTGCTTACATGCTGTTTACCAATAGATGTCTGGTGAGTGTACATTTGACAGAGGTGGTGGATTCCCTATTGGATCACTTCACAATATTTCACAGTGATTGCCGTACTTCTATCCTTATGGATAATTTATAGCTCTTACTCCACTGATATTTTATGGACTTTATATATTCTCACTTTTATGCTGCACTTTACTGTTTCACATTTATTGAATGATTTATTGAACATTTTTTATATTTGATTTTTATATGCTGCACTTGACTGTACCGCTGATCAATTTTTTTTCTCGCTATATGTTAGATTGACTTTGCACTTTATTTTCACTATAATATCATTCACTTATTTTAGTGCTGCACTTTCTATATATTTAATTTGGGTCACTGTTTTTAGTTCAAATTTTGCAGAGATCTTATATTTTGCCTTCCCTGGTTTCTCCCACCACCACCTGCATGCTAATAAGATTTTTTAAAGAAAACCCTTCCATTTTATTGATATACCTTATTTTAGACCTGTTGATGTAATCACTGGATCTCTGTTTCTCTATGCAATGCAGACAGATCATAGCTAGTGGAGATGTAGAGGGGTTGACAGCGTGATGTTTTTAGAAAACCTCCTAGCACCATGCTTCTGTACCCCTCTAAAAAGTCCTCAGCCCTGATGCAAGTATTGGGCTGACATCAAAATGCCATAGGGTCAATGCACAACTCCAGTACATTGGACAGCAAACAAGGTCTGCATTCCTGAGCAATTTCGTGCGGTGCGATTTTCAGTCCATTTATTTGGCTGGATCATCCAATTTTGCGCTTTTTGAAATGTGAAACCTATAATTATATTTTAACTACTTGCTGCTTTCTAACAGTACATTTACTGCAGCGGGAGGCACAACTAGGCACCACAATGTACCCGTACATCGGTTACCCATAAACCCCCTCTGCTGACCTGTGCTGTGAGTGGACATAGCATGAGGGTGTCAGCAGGTTTCAGCTATGATTTTGGCTGAAACCTGCTGATCAGCTGTAGCCAATCACAGCACAGAGCTCTGTGTTTACACACAGAATTCTGTACACAGAATAGCGATCTGGCTGTTTCTTCTTCCTGAAAAGCAGAGAGAAAAAGCAGCCAGATCTGGGAGTAAAAGCAGCACACTTTACGCTTGTTAGGCACACAGTTAACGCCTTGATTTCCCTTTGCTGTTAACTCCTTCCCAGCCAGTTTCATTAGTACAGTGTACAGTATTATTACTGATCACTGTATTAGTGTCACTAGCGATGTCATTGCCAGTTTGTGTTCCTCCCAGCCAGTCTCTGTTAGCACCAGACTGCCTACACTGTCACAGTCACATTATAAGTCGCTGGTCACTGCCATTGCAATTATGGCGTCTATAGCTGCGTAAATTCCAGTATATATACAATAGTTTGTAGACTATATAACTTTCACACAAACCAATTAATATACACTTATTGTTGTTGGGTTTGTTTGTTTTTTGTTTGTTTTTTACCAGAATATAGCAGAATACATTTTGGCCTATATGTGTGAAGAAATTTGATTTTATTGGATATGTTTTGTAACAGAAAGTAGAAAATTTTTTTTTCCACAATGTTCATTTTTTTCTTATTTATATGATAAAAAATACCATCAAAAGAAAGCTCTATTTGTGTGAAAAAGCTGATATAAATTTAATTTCATACAATATTGCATGACTGAGCAATGGCCAGTTAAAGTAGCAGAGTGCTGAACAGTAAAAAAAATGTCCTGGTCATGAAGGAGGTAAAACCTTCCAGAGGGCAAGTGGTTAAACATGTGAAAATCTTAACAAACAAAAACAAAAAAGTTGAAATATTTATGGTAATAAAATAGAAAAAAAAGGTGAAAAATCAGCAGGTAAAAAATAATTAAAGTGTTACTAAACCCACAACAGTAAAATCAGCCTGTATATGCAGGAAAGCATGCTTGTTATACTCACTGTGGAACCTAAGGGGTTAATCCTCTGCATTGTGTAAAAAGGCTGTTTGATCCTGACTTCTCTGATCCTCCCCTTCCAGTGCCCCCCTCTTATCTCCTGATAAGACACATGGTGTGGAGTCACTCTGCACATGCAGAGGTTCAGGTAAGTATAAGGGATTCTCCTCTCTATTTGTGGTCTTCAGGTTTCCATGCTAGGGACATTCTACCCCTCCTACAGTAGCCAGGACTGTGTGTAAAATCCCCTGCTGCTACTGAACTAATCCTTACAGCAGTGGCAGTAAAAGGGTTCAAGTAGAACTATAAACAGAATGTTAAATTATACATATGATTCAATGTGAATCTAGCATTAAAGCATCAGTAAACTCCGCTGTATGACTTGTACCTACAGGTAATCCTATAATAAGTCAGGGGCGGACTGACGATTTAGAAACTCGGACACTGCCTCAGGGCCCGGGGTCAGTAGGGGGCCCAATGAGATGCCCCTGGTACCTTTTTCATAGGCTTTTTTGAGTTTGGGCAAGGACACAGGGGCCCCATGATCCCCTATTGCCCGGGGGCCCCATGAGTTGTCAGTCCGCCCCTGTACTAAGGCATAACTGTAGGTACAATGAATACCTCTTAAACGTGCACTGTTTAGGAGATATTCACATTTGTAGCAGCTGGTGATGTCACCAGCACTTGCGCACTGTGCACTCAAAGGATGGCACACTGGATCGTCCTGTCCATTGAGAGCACAGTGCTGCAACTATGACTCCTGTGTGCGTGCCCAGGAATTACATCATTGTGGCCTAAGCATTCAAACGGCCAGAGAGCACACACCTGGAAGAAAGACCAGGTGAAGATGTGAAGATGGAAGCACCAACAGCAGTGACAGTGCGCCACTGGAGGGCTTTGTTTTAAGGCAAGTGTGTCTTAACCAGCTAGCATGCACATGCTGGCACATTATGACTGAGGGCTTGTTCACACTTGACTTTATTTCTAAGGCTCACTTCACACTAGCTTTGTCAGCAGGCGTCAGACAGGCTTTTGGGACGTGTATTTAATGCTTCTCAAATGCCTATGAAAATTCTGCACATGGCAACAAACAGTGCTGTTCACACTGAAGCATTAGTGTCGCGTCGCTGCAAAACTGGCGCCTCTTGTAGAGTCAGGATTCCCATTCAAGGCTATGGTGCCACTCCTCAAACACCTGGTAGGCATTTGCGACGCGGTTGTGAGGCGTTTGCAGAGCGTTAATACCATTTAACTTCATTATAGGTGTTTGTGGTGCGGTTTTGGCTTGGCAAACACCTATTAACTGCCTAAAACCCACGCATAGGGTGTTTGGAGAGTGTTTGAGGAGCGTTAAAAACGCTTCCCAAACACCTGTCTAAGGGCTCGTTCACACTAGACTGTTTTGCCAACGCTTGCCAAACGCCCCTATAGCGTTTAGCAAGCGTTGGTCCGGTGTTTGCGGAGCGTTTTTAACGCTCGGCAAACGCTCCGCAAATGCCGCATGCGCGGTTTAGCGGCGATTGCTAGGCGTTTGCTGAGCGTTAATAACGCCCCACAAACGCCTATAATGCATTTGAGTGGTGTTACCGCTCCGCAAACACCCCGCAACCGCGTCGCAACCGCACCGCAAACGCCGGCCGGGCGTTTGCGGAGCAGCACCATAGACGAGAATAGGAGGCTTCAAAGCCTCCTGACTCGACCAGAGGCGTCCGTTTTGCCGCGACGCAACGCAAACGCTCCTGTTAGAACAGCACCATGTGCTGTAATGTGCAGAATCGGAAGAGGCGTTTGGGAAGCGGTAAAAACGCTTCCCAAACGCCTCTCTGCCGCCTGCACACAAGGCTAGTGTGAACGTAGCCTAACGCCTGTCAAATGCTATAGGGGCGTTTGGCAAGAGTTAGAAATAAAGTCAAGTGTGAACGAGCCTTCACTCTTGCCCAACGCCTCTATAGCATTTGACAGGCGTTAGACAGGCGTTTGGGAAGCGTTTTTAACGCTCCTCAAACGCTCCCCAAATGCCCTATGCGTGGTTTTGAGGCGTTTGATAGGCATTTGCCAAGCGTTAAAACCGCACCACAAATTCCTATAATGAAGTTAAATGGTATTAACGCTCTGCAAATGCCTCGCAACCGCGTTGCAAATGCCTACCAGGCGTTTAAGGAGTGGCACCATAGACTTGAATGGGAGGTTTCAACTCCTCCTGACTCAAGAAGAGGCGTCAGTTTTGCAAACGCTTCAGTGTGAACAGCACTGTGTGCTTCCATGTGCAGAATTTTCATAGGTGTTTGAGAAGCGGTAAAAACGCTTCCCAAATGCCTGTCTGACACCTGCTGACAGAGCTAGTGTGAACTGAGCCTTAAACTGCCCGGGGCCCCCACTTTTTTTTTCTAATTGTAGGACTTTACTATCACTTTAACACAGCCAATTATTGTTTGTTTTTTTTTTAGTCCCCTTGCCATTAGATTTCTAAATTTTACATTTCAAAATATAACTACAACCATGTGAAATCTGAAAATTGAATTTGTATACTCACTACTATCATTACAGGTATTAACCCAATAGAGCCAATACTTGACGATATAGGTCCCGTGAGTCCGTTTTGATTAAGACACGGAACGACTGAGACAAGCCCGTTTAGAAGAGGGTTAAAATGGCATTTAGCTTTGACGGGATGTTGCCTATTGATATATGTAAATGAAAGGATTTCTCATTTTCCTATGGATGTCATTTGCATGTTGTAGTATGCAAACACTAACACTATGATTTCATCACACTGGTTTACCATAAAGAAATAAAACATAGATGAAGGTTTACAAAGGTTTAGAAGATGTGTGAGACTTACATTAAGGATAATGCGAGTCTCTACCCTTTAATAAAACATACAGTATATCTCACAAACAGCACAAGCTTAACAACTACCCACCCAGGCCAATTCTGGCATTTCTGTCCTACATGTATAAATCATAATTGTTTGCTAGAAAATTACTCAGAACCCCCAAACATTTTATATATATATATATATATATATATATATATCCCCTCCCTCCTAGATTGTAAGTTCCAAGGAGCAGGCCCCTTGCACCCCTCATGTATTGTATTCTTACTGTGCTGTCTCGTGTACTGTCTCCCATTATAAAATATAGCGATAAACAAACTGTTGGCGCTATATAAATACTGTATAATAATAACAATAATATATATATATATTTTAAATTTTTTTAGCAGAGACCCTAGAGAATAAAATGGTAGTAATTTTTGCAATTTTTTATGTCACACGGTATTTGCGCTGCAATTTTTCAAAGGCAATTTTTTGTAAAAAATACACTTTAATTATTTTTAATGTAAAAAAACACCTCATTTTTTGGTAGACTATAAAAGATGATGTTACCTGAGTAAACAGATACTGAACGTGTCAGGCTTTAAAATTGTACACACTCATGGAATGGCACCAAACTACGGTAGTTAGAAATCTCCATAGGCGACGCTTTAAACATTTTTACAGATTACAGTCTAGAGTGTCTTACAAAAAATGTAATGACATCACTTGTAATAGAAATAAGGGATGACAGGTCCTCATTCTGGAGACATCTGGGGTCAATAAGCCACCAAATATCTCCTCTACACGGGAAAGCGTGAGATTAAAAAAAAACAAAACATTGATTTCTCCTTTCCAGGGAAAAAAATGGCAGTGTTTACATCTGCCAAAGCCAGATTTGACAAACCGATGACACTTCCGACCTCCCAGGATCATAGAGATAGGTGAGGACCATCCAGTTGGCAGCCAGTTCTGTGGTAACCGCCGCCCCTGATCGCAAGGTAGGGCCCCAGAGAGGCAATAGTGGGAGGGGGGAGGGGCCTGTAAAAGCCATCCAGAGGCTAATTATATATAGCGGATTTTATATGACAGGGAATCGCCGGCTGAAAAGAAATATATCTGCATGATACCTGTAGACCCAGGCATCATCCAGATATCTCCACTTCAAGTCCAGGATGTCATATGACGTATTAAACCCCAAACCAAAAAATGTAATAATATTGCAGCTGACCAATCACTGGATTGGTTTCCTTTTGTTTAGGCTTTACTGTTTTTACCTGGTAATCTGGCCAGTATCACACTTTCTGTATTAGAGTGCCCCCACCCTGGATGAAGGAGCAACAGAGACACCTTTTGACAGCTGCACTGTCATTCTGGGGATAATGGAATGTTAGATGTGGTAGCAGATATAGATACACTGGGGGAGATTTACTAAAACTGGTACACTCAGAATCTGGTTCAGCTCTGCATGGTAGCCAATCAACTTCTAACTTCAGCTGGTACTAAACCCACAACAATAAAATCAGTCTGTATATGCAGTAAAGCATGCTTGTTATACTCACTGTGGAACCTAAGGGGTTAATCCTCTGCATTGTGTAAGAAAAGCTGTTTGATCCTTTCTTCTTTACCCCTCCTCTTGTTCAAATGACCACCTGATACAGACTAAATCCATAGTCACATGCACATGCTCAGCTTGGTGTGTATTGCTAGAGAGGTTTTTTTTTTCTTATTGGGAGAGTGCATGTGATCAGCACAGGGCCAATCAGCACTGTCCAGACAGATGGTCAGAGGTTTCACATCCTCCTAGAGCAGATAGAAAACTCCTCCTACAAGCTTTAACCAGCGCTCAGCTGAAGTCACAAGCCTGCTCTAACTGCTGATGAGAAAAGGTATTTAGCTATTTACATTTACTAATATAATTGCTTTTCTGTGTTCTGTGTACTGTGGGAGACCAGATATAGTGAATGCATGTCCTGTGTTTAGTATCACTTTAACCTTTACCCGCCCGGCCTATGGCCAGATGGTGGCCGGCAAAATTCCTCAGCGTTCCATTTGGACGCCATATGGAGTCCTCTCGGGCATGCGCAGTTTGTGCACCTGCAGAGCCGCGCAGCGGCGCGATCTGTCACCGGCCGTGTACCTTGGACACGGCCGATGACAGATCTGAGTACCGGCCCCGTTGCCGGTACCATGTGACCTGCTGTGACCAATCACAGCAGGTCACATGACAGTTGTATACAAAGGATGGCTTCATTCATGCCATCCATTGTATACTAGTGTGTCTAGCTGTGAATGGTCACAGCGATCACATGCACAAGCTGGGCCAATCATAGCCCAGCTGTGTCATGTGATTAACCGTGGCCAAATCACAGCTAAGCACAAAAAAAAAAAGCCCTGAATGAATCGATGTCATTCAGGTAAATGCTTGCTTATAGCAAAGTAATTCATTGCTATAAGCAAATTGTGTAAAAAAAAAAATACTGATCACTTCCCAAAGTAGTACAATATTACTATGGTAACATTGTACTACTTTGGTCATAGTGAAATATGAAAAAAAATCTTAAAAAAAATAAAAAAAAGTAATAAAAAATGTAAAATAATAAAAAAATAAACTTTTTTTTTTTTCATACTGCCACCAGTCAGTGTTCCTGATCACCGCCATGCCAGTTATATGATGACGCTGTACTGCACTGGTGACAGTATGTAAAAAAAAAAAAGTGAAAATTATTTGTTTAATTCTTTCATTTTCCGAAAAATTCTGACAAAAAAAATACAACTTCAAAAAACTCGCCATGCCTCATATGAAGTACGTTGGACTGTCTACTTTGCAAAAAGGGGTCATTTGGGGGATATCTGTACTATTCTGACATTCTTGGACCTCAAGAAATTAGATTGGCTGTCAGTACTTCAGGATTGATCAATATTCAAATCTATACCATAGTTTGTGAACTCTATAACTTTCCTACAAACTAAAAAATACATCCTAATTTGGGTTATTTTCACCAAAGACATGTAGCAGAACACATCTTGGCCTAAATTTATGAAGAACAATTATTTATTTGCAAACTTTTATAACAAATTAACAAATTTTTTGTTAATTTGGAAAAAAATAAAAACCCCAGTGGTGAATAAATACCACCAAAAGAAAGCTCTAGTTGTGTGAAGAAAATGATAAAAGTTTAGATTGGGTACAATGTTGTATGACCGTGCAATTGTCATTCAAAGTGTGAGAGCGCTGAAACCTGAAAAATGACCTGGGAGGGAAGGGGGTAAAAGTGCTCGGTATGGAAATGGTTAAGCTTTGACAATAAAACCTAGAAGCTGATTTCTATGTAGAGCTGCACCAGATTTTGCACTCTCCACTTTTAGTAAATAACCATCTTTGACAAATTGAAGCTAAACCCCAGCTCACACTTTTTAAGCAGTTACAGCAACGTTTTTTTCTTTTGGGGATTTTTACATTAATAAATAAAAGCTGACCATTGTAAGCACCCCTGTCAGTAGTAAATGGTTGGCCCCAACCCTCTAAAGCCGGCTATAGACAGGTTGAAGGAAAGAAAAATGCATAATCTATGGCCATCCTAACTGCTACATCTGCAGGACAGCTTGTTCTGTTGGTAAATAACAGACTTACTGTCCAGATCACCAGGTGAAAATAAAGGAAAGAAAGCTTAAAGAGTTACTAAACCCACAACAGTAAAATCAGTCTGTATATGCAGTGAAGAATGCGTGTTATACTCACTGGAACCTAAGGGGTTATTTCTCTGCATTGTGTAAAAACACTGTTTGATCCAGACTTCTCTGATCCTCCCCTTCTTCCAATGCCCCCTATATCTTCTGATAAGATATATTGTGTGGAGGTACTCTACACATGCTCAGTTTGGTGTGTATTGCTAGAGAAGTTTGTTTTTTTCTTGCGAGGGTGCATGTGATCAGCACAGGGCCATTCAGCACTGTCCAGACAGAGGTCAGGGGTCCTGCATCTTCCTAGAACAAAATTAAAACTCCTCCTACCAGATTTAACATGTGCTCTGTTTTTTTTTCTTTTTTCAGCTATTTTTTTTTCTTTTTCCAGTACATTTGGAACTTTTTGAGGAAGGGGGGAGGGAGAGCAGGTACCCAGTTTTGACAGGTAGCCGCTCCTACTTCTGGCTCAGTCCACTATGAACAAAGCTGGAAGTTCGGGCCCCCTCCTTCCCTTGTGGTCTTTTGGGACACTTCCCAGGTCCCAGAGGAATACGGGACCAATCACAAAGCGCAGCATGACTCATGCATGCGCAGTAGGAAGCAAGCTGTGAAACCGCAAGGTTTCACTTCCGGTTTTCCTTACTTGCAATGCTGGTGCCAGGAACCCGGAGGCTAGTGAAGAACTAGCCTGGGTGTTGATGCCGCTGGACCCCTGGACTGGTAAGTTTTACTAAACCCACCACAGTACAATCAGTCTGTATATGCAGCAAAGTATGCTTGTTATACTGACTGGAACCTAAGGGGTTAATCCTCTGCACTGTATAAAAAAGGCTGTTTGATCCTGACTTCTCTGCCCCTCCTCTTGTTCAAATGTTGCTGGTAAGACAGACTGAACCCATAGCCCTTCTACACATGCTCAGTTTAGTGTGTATTGCTAGAGTTTTTTTTTTCCTTGGGAGAGTACATGTGATCAGCACAGGACCAATCAGCGCTGTCCACACAGAGGTCAGGGGTTCTGCATCCTCCTAGGGCAGAATGAAAACTCCTCCTAACCAGTGCTCTGCTGAAGTCACAAGACTGCTCTAACTGCTGAGAAAAGGTATTTAGCAGTTTATATTTACTAAAATAATGGCATTTCCATGTTCTGTGTACTGTGGGAGACCAGATATAGTGAATGCAGGTCCTGGGAGACCAGATGTAGTGAATGCAGGATCCTGGAAGACCAGATATAGTGAATGCAGGGCCTTGGGAGACCAGATATAGTGAATGCAGGGTCCTGGGAGACCAGATATAGTGAATGCAGGGTTCTGGGAGACCAGATATAGTGAATGCAGGGTCCTGGTAGACCAGATGTAGTGAATGCATGGTCCTGGGAGACCAGATGTAGTGAATGCAGGTCCTGGGAGACCAGATGTAGTGAATGCAGGTCCTGGAAGACCAGATATAGTGAATGCAGGATCCTGAGAGACCAGATATAGTGAATGCAGGGTCCTAGGTTTAGTAAAACTTAAATGTGGGCTTGTTCACACTAGAATGTGGTGTGGGAAGCCCATGCTTCCCACATCGTGTCCAAAATGCACTGGTTGTGCAATCTGCTGTGGGTGTCAATATAATCCTAACAACACCCCAAACACAGATCATAAATGCAGTGTATTTGCCTGCTCTGGATTGCATGGTACCGTAGAACCATATGAATTGATGCAGAGCAGTGCATGCACGACTTTTGGTATGATCCAGTGCAATTTCAGCCCATTCAAATGATAGGGCTGAAAATCACACCACAGTGAGTCACACAGAAATTGCGCAGGAACACAGTGTGAACTGGCCCTTAAAGCGGAGCTCCACCCAAAAGGGAAAGTTCAGCTTTAAGCCTTTGCCCCCCACTCCCTATTAAGGATTGGCACCTTTGGGGAGCGGTTACCCACATTTGACAGGTACCCACTCCCACTTCCGCTGCGATCACCTAGGCGATTGGAAGCGGAAATTGTCCTCCCCCCTCCCTCCCCGTAGTCTTCTGGGACATGTGACAGGTCCACGAAGACTATGGGGCCATTCAGAAAGCGCAGCGCTTCTCACGCATGCGCAGTGGGCACCCAGCTTTGAAGTCGCAAGCTGTCACAGCCGGGTGCCCACACTGAAGATGCCGGCGTCAGGAAGAGGAGACAGCCAGTGAAACCAACAGTGGTGAGGACACCGCTGGACCGAGGGACAGGTAAGTATCTGTATTTTAAAAGTCAGCAGCTACAGTTTTTGTAGCTGCTGACTTTTATTTTTTATTTTTATTCAGGTGAAACTCTGCTTTAAAGAGTTGCAAAATAGCTGTTTATATGACTCTCAAGAGATAGTTTACCCTTTAACCTCTTCACGCCGACAGTACGCAAATATATGGCCTCTCGGCGGCTGGGCCTTGACGCCAAGTGGCAGCATATTTGTGTATCATTTGTAAACAAATGTGCTGAGAGTGTGCACCCTGCGCATTCCCAGCACATGTGTCAGCGTCCCATGGAAAGGTCCCGATCTCTCCTTGCGATCAGGACCTTTCCAATCATGTGACTGCAGTGACAGCCAATCATGGTGGTCACATGACCCTAAACCGGGTGTCGGCAACCCGCGGCTCCAGAGCCGCATGCGGCTCTTTTTCACCTTTGCTGCGGCTCCGGAGCACACCAGGTGACAGGCAATAGGGTTGCCGTAGCTCAGTGGTCGGCAAGCCGCGGCTATTTACACACATTAATGCGGCTCTTCTGTGTGCCGGGCGCCCGCTCCCCTCCCTCCTCTCGGGCGGCCGCCCCAAAAGTCAGGACTCTGCAGCTAGCCCAGCAATGGGCAAACTACGGCCCCACGGACCTTTTAATCCGGCCCGCGGACTGTCAGGATGTAGGCGGGGCAGCGTGACGAACTCCTCTCCTCTCACAGTCCGCCCTGAAGACCGGAACGGCGCGGGAACACGGCGAGAGGAACGCGCGGAGCAAAGGTAAGTGAATTGATACAATATGGGGAATGAATTACTATAGGGGGGATGAATTACTATATGGGGGGATGAATTACTATGGGGGATGAATTACTATATGGGGGATGAATTACTATATGGGGGATGAATTACTATGGGGGATGAATTACTATATGGGGGATGAATTACTATATGGGGGATGAATTACTATGGGGGATGAATTACTATATGGGGGATGAATTACTATATGGGGGATGAATTACTATGGGGGATGAATTACTATATGGGGGATGAATTACTATATGGGGGATGAATTACTATGGGGGATGAATTACTATATGGGGGATGAATTACTATATGGGGGATGAATTAATATGGGGGATGAATTACTATAGGGGGGATGAATTACTATATGGGGGATGAATTACTATGGGGGATGAATTACTATATGGGGGATGAATTACTATATGGGGGATGAATTACTATATGGGGGATGAATTACTATGGGGGATGAATTACTATATGGGGGATGAATTACTATATGGGGGATGAATTACTATAGGGGGGATGAATTACTATGGGGGATGAATTACTATGGGGGATGAATTACTATGGGGGATGAATTACTATATGGGGGATGAATTACTATATGGGGGATGAATTACTATGGTGGATGAATTACTATATGGGGGATGAATTACTATATGGGGGATGTATTTTCAGTTTTAAAAATGTGGCTCTCAAAATAAATTTCAATCGTGGCTTTGGCGAGATTTGGCTCAGTTGAAAAAAAAGGTTGCCCACCACTGACCTAAGGCTATGATTGTGATTATGACGATACACTGTGGCCCTGATTAACCCTTTGCTTACTGGGCCCTTAAACCCCCTTCATGACCAGAGCGCTTTTTGCAATATATGCAGTGTCGGATTTGTTTTAAATGTTGCAATGGTTTTGCGGCTCCCAGTCTTTTTTTCCCTCTCGGAAACGGATCCAAGTGGCTCTTTATGTCTTAAAGGTTGCAGACCTCTGCCCTAAACCCTGCCCCCACCATCAGAAACCCCTTAAAGGGCTGGGAGGCGCCAGCATGAAGGGGTTAAAATAATTATAAGAATTTATAAGAGCCACAGGCATAATGAATTATAGTGCAGCCTGTCACTAGCATTGCCACGGCAGTTTTTGTGTTTCAAAGTTCCCTCATGACAAAGATTTTTTAGCCTGTTGATACTACTGGGAGAGTCTTTATTTTTCCACTTTCTGTAATGGGAGACAATGCCGATAGTCCATAAGTAAAGTTGACCAACCACCGTAACTAAGATTTTGCTGAACAGTTTGGTCTTATAAAGTACAGTATGTGTAAAAAAAGAAACACTACTGACAGGATCAACAGGTAATAAAGTCGTGTTACAAAGGAAATGAAAAAACAATTGCTGTATTAATGCTATTGGCTAACTGCCATGTATGATTTTTTTTTTTTTTTGCTTAAGGCATTAAAATGTTGCATACCTTACATAAGTAATATGTTATATAAGTAGTTCAAAATATCATATGATGCAAGAGAACCAGAGAGGGAGAATAATCATTTACATCAGGGGTGTCCAACCTTAAAGTGGAACTTCTCTTTCTCAGTCAACATGGACTATTTTTAATCCTGATGCCGATAGCATTAATAAATAGATATGAAAGTATATCTTATAGTGTATATTAAACTTTTTTTTTTTTACATTTCTTCAGTTACTTCTTGGTTTCCATGCCTAGCCGAGTGTCTTACATCCCAGGAGTCTTCAGGAGGAGAGAAGGGGTTTTCTTAGCTAAGTATGCCCCCCTGCCTGCATGTCTAAGCTACGGGCAGATGGATTCCAGGAAATAAAGGCTACTTGAATCATCTGCCCTTACTCAAGGTGGCCATGGCCAGAAATGGTACAGGGTGTTTCTTAGCAAAATAAAGCATGGAGACATGAATGGATAGGTAAGCTTGCTTTGAATATTAAAAATTAATTAAATTGTGTTTTGGTTTGTGGTGCTCAGATGCAGTGAAGTTCTGCTTTAAGTTAAAGTGTTACTAAACCCACAACAGTAAAATCAGTCTGTATATGCAGTAAAGCATGCTTGTTATACTCACTGTGGAACCTAAGGGGTTAATACTTTGCGTCGTGTAAAAAGGCTGTTTGAGCCTGACTTTTCTGATTCTACCTTTCTTCTACTGTCCCCCTTTTATCCTGATAACAGATATTGTGTGGAGTCACTCTGCACAGGCTCAGCTTGGTGTGTATTTCTAGAGAGGGGTTTTTTTGGAGAGTGCATGTGATCAGCACAGGGTCAATCAGCACTGTCCAGACGGAAGTCAGGGTTCCTGCATCCTCCTATAGCAAAATGAAAACTCCTCCAACACATCAATATCTGGTTGGATGGATGTAGTAGCAATTCTCAACGAATTCTCAAGGTGCTCATGAGATATTTTGGTTCTAATTTTGCCCTTTGTGTGCTTCATCCTTGAAAATAGTTGCTCACAAATATAGGTGCTGCTGAAAACTGATGACATGAATAAAGCATGATTGTAACGTGTGAGATATTTTTTTTGGAGAAGATAAAATTTATAAAAGTCTTGTAAAGAGACACTGTCATTTTTTTTTCCAGCCGCATGTGTTCACTAAGTGTAAACTCAATTTTTATAAAAGATTTTTAAAAAATCAACAATTTTAAGTAAGCTTACGATTTTGTGTTGGGCCGCATTTATAACCATCTTGGGCTGCCCATGGGCCGCAGGTTGGACACCCCTGATGAGTGAAAAGTATAGAAGAAATGAGTAAAAAATATTTTTTAGTTGTAGGGGGTAAGAAGAAATTGACATCAGTCTTTAAGGCTGCTTTACTAAAGGCAAACAGGCTGTTCATGTTGCAGAAGAATTTTCACTTTTGATTAGTGAATGTGGTAAAAGTTCATGTTGCAAAGAATACCCTTCCATGTGCAAAGAAGATTAGCTTCACTTCACTAAACACTATCAGCTTCATTCACTAATCTAACAGAAAATTCCCTTGCAATGTGAACAACCTATTTGTTTTTAATAAATCAACCCCTATAAGTACATACAGGACCAGAATCAGCATGGCCAATATAGGCTATAGCTTATATCTGGTAGGGCCGCCGGTGGCACACAGCTACCAACACATAGAATATATTGACATTCATAATAAAGGGTTACAGACTGCCACCCTGTCTGCAAATGCAATGTTGTTGGGTCCTCTTTTTGCTCTCCTTCTACATTGTGTGCAATTTTTGTTGGTTGAATGATGCATTTACAGTTCACCCTAGGCCTGTACCCTTGGAAAAGAACTGTTGGCTGAGTAGGCAATAGCTTGCCCTATTCTTCTGATCAGCATTTCTAGATGTGCTGATGCCAATAGCTCAATGTGCCTTTTGTAGTTGTGACATCTTATTAGTGGGATACTAAGGCTAACTGGCCAAATGGGGTGGTACAAGGCCTAGGGGTACAAAGTATAATTCTGTCCTGGAGTACATGGGTGGTATGCGGTACATCTGTCACTTTTAGTACGCCATGAATACAGCCCAACTGGCAATTAAATTAATTGAATGGTATCAAATGCCACTGAAGACTACATGTACAGTATATACTTTGTCCTTCCATGTCTGCCTTGCCAGACAATCTCATAGCCGGACACTTCAAGGATATGACTCAGGGCAGAGAATAATAAAGCTATGTGAAAAAGATTTTAGTTTAGTTGTCTTCTTCATTCCAATTCTAAGAGATTGTTTTGCTCCACCCTGTCAATTTTCTTCTCACAGACACTTGACAGCAGGAGATTTAATTTGCTGAATTGCTGAAATAGAATAACAGAACTACCTGTCACTCAGCCTCAGGCCACTGACTGGGGTTTACGTGGGCATATAAATCTCCTTTTCCTTTTTGTAGTGGACATAGGTTATTTTCTGTTGTTCATGCTGTTCTAATATAATGCTATGCTATTATTATATTCATTATTGTTATTATGGCTGTAATACTGTTGCTGTTGTTCATCTTCTTAATATACTTTTTATTAATTATTATATAACTTACAGTCTTATGCAAGTCCACAGATTTTACTCCTATTTAAAAGTCGTGGAGTGTCTGAAGCATCCTGTGCAGGTAACTCAGCCTCAAAATATTTTTTGTGCTAGAAGAGGTTGACATGGAAGAGACAGAAAAAGGTCTTACACCAAGAATAAAATGACTCTTAGCTGACTACACAAAATGATTTAAAAGCTCTGATTTCACACATGCCACAATTATATATTTATTTATTTATTGCTTGTTTAGTTTATTTCGAACATGTAAAAACAATTTACAATAACATAAGAAATGTAAGAAATAATAATACAGTAGTACACAGTCACAAAACAACTAGTTATTATTATTATACAGGATTTATATAGCGCCAACAGTTTGCTCAGCGCTTTACAATATAATGGGAGACAATACAACAACAATACAGTTCAATACAAGAGGCCCTGCTCCTTGGAGCTTACATTCTAAGAGTTACAAGGTACTTATATAGCACCATTAATTCAGCGCTTTATTATTATTATACAATATTTATATAGCGCCAAAGGGTTTGCTCAGCGCATATATTATAATATATATTATACATTCAGATCAGTCTCTGCCCTCAAGGGGCTTACAATCTAAAGTACGTTTAAACATGTCTTAAAGGATAACAAAACTCTCAATCAATTTAGGGCCAAATGGTCTCCTTTGCCTCCCCCATCTCATATATGCTCCATGCTAATGATCCCAGATCATCCAGTATCCTCCCCTCCTTGCCACAGCATATATCAAGACACCAGTCCTCTTCACTGAGCTGGCAGGCCACAACATACAGTGTGTATTTTCTCTGCATGGCCCCTATTGGAGAAGCTGTATACTTGCAAGCCTGCTGGGAGATGACTTTTCTATTATTGTCTGTGGAGAAAAGGCTGCACATGATGCACAGTCTGTCTATGTGTTGTTTAAATGTAGCCTTGATCTTTTACATGGCACTTTCTCTAAGCCTTCACAAAAGAATGACTCCCTTTGTTTTAAAAAAAAATTTCCACATGTTCCTGAACGAGCATTCACTTTTTATCAAAAAATTCTTGGGCTTATGCTTCTGAAGATGTATTGCTTTGGAACACCATACATGTCTCAGTTCTCCAGAAACCTCAAAGCATCTCAAAAGTCTATAGAAACAGGTAGCCAATAGGAGTCCAAGACTGCCAACCACCAGGGCTTTCTTATAGTAATGCAAGGTGAGAAATGTTAAACAACCCTTTAGAGGTGGCATAGGATAAGCATGCCTACCAACTGTCCCAACTTTTACAGAGGACATGTCAAGGACATGTTCAACCATAGAAATTAATGGGTGGCCATCATGCCGAGGTATTTGCTAGAAGTGGACAGGCAGCTGCCCAGCCAAACTATCCGAGGGCTCTTGCACCTGCTATACTGACCACTGATGCTGGTGCATTTTTCCTCCTCTGACTACTGATAACAGGAGCCTTATTCCTACCACCAATTCTGTTATTAACCTCACACTGACATTAGGGAATTTTTAACTAAGACTATTTAACAATGCCACTTTATACCCCTCCTAATATTCCATGCAACACCTACCTTTGCCACATATCATCAAAGTGTCCCTCTTTCTCAAATTCTAAAGTTGGCAGGTATGGAACAAGGAGTAGAAGATGTCTCATACTAATGTAGCTGCCTTCTGTCTGCAACACAGGCAGGTGCTCAGTAGGGTTTAGTGCCTGTGTTGGTGGGATGGCACGTTAAGTGCTGCTCTGTATCTTTTTATTATAAATGTGAATGTGTTACATGGGCCGGAAGCAGTGAGCCACCGCTTGCAGCCCTAACAGACATAAACTCCACTTATATTAGTCATGCAAAATTTTGGCTCTGCATGTACTTATAGGGGGTGATGTTCTAAAGGAAATAGGCTGTTCACTTTGCAAAGGGAATTTCCACTTTGCAAGGGAATTGTCCTTTAGCTTAGTGAATGTGGTGAAAATTTGCTTTGCAAAGATCACGTGCAAGGAAAAAAAAAACATGGTATTTTTGCTTGCACATGATTTGGTGTTGGAGGTCAGCAGAGCTTCACCTAGACCACTAAACTAAGTGAAACTTTAAGTAATTGAAAATTACCATAATGAAAAAAAATGCAAAGAAAAGGTTACCTTCAGTAAAAAAGCTGCATGTCAGAATAATCAGCAGATACAAAGATGCTGAAATTATTGAATATCTAAATCTTGACTTTTCCTGTAGAAATCGTTTGGACCTGCCCTAGCCTACCTCCCAAACTTCACTGGTGACCAACAAGTTCACTCAACACATTGAAGCACCAAGAAGGAGGCTGATAGCAGGGACTTGGCCAAGCTTGACTTTTACAAGAAGAGTCAGGATTTAAATATACTGTACATTTGGCTTCATGTAATGCTGGAACTGTTCTGGCATACAGTTTACAATAATCTTTACTCATGTATTTTTTTTTTTGTAAGTTCAGTATGGATTGCCCAGTTTTTTTGGCAAATGTTAACACCCTGCTCATGATGTAATAAACACCACCTGTAGACCCTAAGGCATTGTAGAGAGAGCATTTGAAACACCTTCATTGGAAGATAATATTTCACAAGACATGCCTGTTTGCAGTGGGAGCTTTGTGCATTGTGCTGCCAAATACTACACATAATTGCTGTCAGTATTATAATGTACTGTACTATACAAGTGTTTTAAACTTTCAACAACATGAACTAGGGCTGAACACCTTTGGAAATAAATATAGTACAGTATGTAACTGTGTAATTATTTGAAGTACTTGCTTTCACCTTTTTTCTGATTTTCTGCAGCCTCTTTACAGCCAATTTGAGGAAGCCATGCGACAGTGGAGTAACGCGTGAGAGGGTGGAGCTGGTGACGTCAGTACGCTATTACAGGAAGTGTGTCAGGTAGGAGCATGTTCAGTACTTAGTCACATGGCCATCTTTTAAGGTGACAGTGTGTGCTCCTGCGTGCCCCAGATTTATGTACAAAGTAACGTGAGTGTTTTGACTGCTTTAATGAAATTGGAAGAAATTTACAGAGAAACAATATGATGGTTTAATCTTTCTTTCTTGAGCATCAATTGAGAATTGTACAACAGTCTCAAATATAAAAGGGAAAACTGTTGCTGCTGAAGAAGTGGCCCAAAAGTTTTGTGGATGGGCTTAACCAAACTAAGGAGTAGAGGGAAGAACAGCATCAAGAAATGATGAACCCTGTTAAAGGGGAAGGAGCATCCTGATGTTTTTATAGTCAGACTATTATCACTGTACACATGGGGGTATTTATAATTAATGTGAAGGTTTTCCAGCATGCTGGCAATTTTTTGTGGCCTTTTTGGAAATTTGTAGCTTTTTAGTTACAGTCAGGTCCATAAATATTGGGACATCAACACAATTCTAAAATTTTTGGCTCTATACACCACCACAATGGATTTGAATTGAAACAAACAAGATGTGCTTTAACCTCCCTGGCGGTATGATTATTTCAGATTTTTGGTGCTGAAAGCGGTACCATTATTTTGCATGGAAATATGTAGTTTTTTTATTGTAGGCTGTAATATTTAGGAATAACTCACTGAAATGTGTCCGAACAAGAGTCTAGTAAACATCCCGGGTATGATAAAATTTGAAACACAAAATCATAAATTATAATTTAATAAATATTCATAAAAAATAATAATATAATAATAATACATTTAATTCAATAATATAATCAAACCAAAAACACTGAAATGTGAAATATAGCGCCAAGTTCGCACATTGCTGAGCAAAGTCGCAAAATCGTTTTCAGTGTCTGATGACAAATTTCCCCACAAATCATTATCACTCAATTCTGCAAGTGGTTCTGATTTACTATCGCTGTTCTCTAGCTGATCTAAACCGCTTTTGACCTAAAGGGACACTTTTTGGACGCCATGGACGTTTCTCAGTTTCCAGGCAGAAAGAACAGACAAAATGCAGGCGGGGCGCAGGACAAAGCATTAGGGACAAGATGTATGTGAAATTGGTTTAGACAGCAATGTTTTACTATGTAAAATGTAAAAAAAAAAAATGACATTATTTAAAATTTTTAAATTTCCCGCCGCCGGCGGCGCCCGTACGTCCCGGGGACAGGACACAGAAGCCGGATGCCGGCATCGGCCGAAGGAGATGGCCGGGGACGCTGCAGGGGACACATCGTGGGAGCGCAGGGTAAGGTAAGTGAAGAACAGATGCCGGAGCAGTGCCGCATGGTATTCCCGAGTGTAGCTCGGGGTTACCGCTCTTGGTACTGAAATGTTACCCCGAGCTACGCTCGGGAATACCGCCAAGGAGGTTAACTGCAGACTGTCAGCTTTATTTGAGGGTATTTTCATCCCAATCAGGTGAACGGTGTAGGAATTACAACAGTTTGCATATGTGCCTTACACTTGTTAAGGGACCAAAAGTAATGGGACAAAATAATAATCATAAATCAAACTTTCACTTTTTAATACTTGGTTGCAAATCCTTTGCAGTCAATTACAGCCTGAAGTCTGGAACGCATAGACATCACCAGATGCTGGGTTTCATCCCTGGTGATGCTCTGCCTGGCCTCTACTGCAACTGTCTTCAGTTCCTGCTTGTTCTTGGGGCATTTTCCCTTCAGTTTTGTCTTCAGCAAGTGAAATGCATGCTCAATCGGATTCAGGTCAGGTGATTGACTTGGCCATTGCATAACATTCCACTTCTTTCCCTTAAAAAACTCTTTGGTTGCTTTTGCAGTATGCTTTGGGTCATTGTCCATCTGTACTATGAAGCGGCGTCCAATGAGTTCTGAAGCATTTGGCTGAATATGAGTAGATAATATTGCCAGAAACGCTTCAGAATTCATCCTGCTGCTTTTGTCAGCAGTCACATCATCAATAAATACAAGAGAACCAGTTCCATTGGCAGCCATACATGCCCACGCCATGACACTACCACCACCATGCTTCACTGATGAGGTGGTATGCTTAGGATCATGAGCAGTTCCTTTCCTTCTCCATACTACTCTCTTCCCATCACTCTGGTTGGTCTTGGTCTCATCTGTCCATAGAATGTTGTTCCAGAACTGTTAAGGCTTTTTTAGATGTCGTTTGGCAAACTCTAATCTGGCCTTCCTGTTTTTGAGGCTCACCAATGGTTTACATCTTGTGGTGAACCCTCTGTATTCACTCTGTTGAAGTCTTCTCTTGATTGTTGACTTTGACACACATACACCTACCTCCTGGAGAGTGTTCTTGATCTGGCCAACTGTTGTGAAGGGTGTTTACTTCACCAGTGAAAGAATTCTTTAGTCATCCACCACAGTTGTTTTCCGTGGTCTTCCGGGTCTTTTGGTGCTGCAGAGCTCACCGATGCATTCCTTCTTTTTAAGATTGTTCCAAACAGTTGTTTTGGCCACGCCTAATGTTTATGCTATCTCTCTGATAGGTTTGTTTTGTTTTTTCAGCCTAATGATGGCTTGCTTCACTGATAGTGACAGCTCTTTGGATCTCATCTTGAGAGTTGACAGCAACAGATTCCAAATGCAAATAGCACACTTGAAATGAACTCTGGACCTTTTATCTGCTCATTGTAATTGCGATAATGACATAATAACACACACCTGGCCATGGAATAGCTGAGAAGCCAATTGTCCCATTACTTTTGGTCCTTTAACAAGTGGGAGGCACATATGCAAACTGTTGTAATTCCTACACCGTTCACCTGATTTGGATGTAAATACCCTCAAATTAAAGCTGACAGTCTGCAGCTAAAGCACATCTTGTTCCTTTCATTTTAAATCCATTGTGGTGGTGTATAGAGCCAAAAATGTTAGAATTGTGTTGATGTCCCAATATTTATGGACCTGACTGTATATATGACACATATTTGTTTAGTTTGATTATATAGACTAGAGTAGGTGAATGCAGCGCTGCATCATAATATTTGATATATTTGATTAGAAGTGTGTGGAACACTGGATAATAGAAGCAGCGGCAGCAGAGGTACAGCATTGACACACATTAACACTCGTGAGGTATATAGGATTGTGCAAGAGTTTTTAATTTTAATATAATGCAGGAGCACAACTGGGATATAGGGAGAATGGAAAGTGCCTGCACAAGAACCTTCTTGGTAAGATCACCAGCAATTTTAATGAAAGCTGATGATATAAAAATGTTAAAACTTACTTTTGAAACAACATAAAAATGTCAATGTTTACATGAGATTTTAGTCATTGTGTTTATTATACTTAAAGCTGACGTTTAGGTAAGGAATTATTACATAGCTTGAACTAATGCAAGTATGTATGTGTCATATCTCTGGGATCCCTGTAGAAGCTGGAAATCACTGTAGTAGGCCCAGCTACTACAGTGATTACCACTTACTTCCAGTCCCATGCCAAGAAGCTTCTCTTTTGTTCACGGAACACAGGAGGTCGCTCGCTCAGCATGAGCACCATTCAGAAAACACTTTGCATTTACTCAATGAATGTAAAGCATTCTCTGATTGCATGAAGTGGAGATTGTGACGTCACGGCCCTGCCTTTCCACCTGCCTCCTGCATTCACTAAGCTGCTTGGAATGAGACCCAGACGTTAGTGGAGATCACTGTAGTTATGGTGCCTACTATAGTGATTTCCAGATCCTACAGGAATCCCACAGGTATGGCACATACATACATACATTGATCCAAAAAAGCCCATCTCACACAATTTCCCACACCTTAGCTTACAATTTACTGGCATAAAGCGCCACCAGTTGGCAAGATAGTACTCCCTGATACTCAAAAGCTATTTTCTGCATATACTTTTTTGTTTCTGAATAAAATGACTCATTTCCCAGCCTAACCCTAAAAATATTTTAAAACCTGAAAAGTAGGTTTTGTTTCAGTTTAAAAGGCAAATTGATGTAATGATTTTGTACCTTACATCACTCAGATTTTCATTAAGTACGCTTGTACCTAACCTACAAATTACATATATTTGAACACTCTTTTCTAGGTATTTACTTAAACCCTACATGCATTCTAACAGGTATTTGTATTGGAGTATGTGCATACCTGACACTGTATAAATAATTATCTACATACAAACAATCTGAACTTTGGTCAACATTGTAAATGGTATTTGTTTAGAACTATAAATTAATTTTTTCTCTCTTGATAAGAGGAGATTAAAGGGGGATATGATCAACATGTATAAATACATCAGTGGTTCATATAGTGAACTCAGTGTAGAGTTATTCACCCTGAGGTCATTACAGATGACAAGGGGGCACTCTTTACGTCTGGAGGGAAAGAAATTTATTCTCCAAATATGGAAAGGTTTCTTCACAGTGAGAGTTGTGAGAATGTGGAATAGACTCCCTCAAGAGTTGGTTCTGGCCAGCTCTGTGGATTGTTTTAAAAAGGCCTGGATTCTTTCTTAGATACACAGAATACGGATACTAACATTGGATGGATACTAACATTGGATACTAATGGATACTGGATAATGGATACTAATGGATACTGGATAATGGTAACTAACATTTATAGGTAAAGTTGATCCAGGGAATATCCGATTGCCTCTCAGGGGATCAGGAAGGATTTTATTTCCCCTGCAGGAGCAAATTGGATTCTGCTTTGCTGGGGTTTTTTTTGCCTTCCTCTGGATCAACTGTGGGTATAGAATTATAACCTTTTTTTATTTTATTTTTTTATGGTTGAACTAGATGGAGTTTTGTTTTTTTTCAGCCAGACTAACTATGTAATACACCTGTGAAATTCTCCGACAGCACACTGAAATATAGATTTTTTTCTAAGCAGACAAACAGCTATCTTTGCTATTGAAATGGATTTTTGATAAAACTAATGCTAATGTTATTGCACTTGATTAAAACAGCAAAGGACCAAGAGAACAATGTGTTACCACATTCTATTTACCAGTCTTATGACTTTAGAAGGTAATAGAAAAAAGTATATTGATAATACTCTTTAAAGCTGACCTCCTGGCACACATGCAAACAAAACACCAACTGATGCAGAATATATTCTTTTATAAACAGAATTAAAATTAACCTTCATCATTAAAAATCCTTTTTTCTTTTTGAACCCTCTCTTCAGTAATTGGAGGTTATTATTTGAATGCATGACCTGCAGCACATTATGCTTTCTCACTTAGGCAAGAAAGACATTGCAACTCCCATTGCCTCCTGGGATGTCTACGTAACACATCCCAGGAACCAGTTTTGCTGATTGATGCACACGTGCAATGTAACTCTGCATGTGCGAAGATGAGGCACAGCTCTTTGGAACCCATTAGAGTCCTCCAGCACATCTGCATACATACAGGGGCTTTCTCATGTCTGCACACAGATACTCCTTGATTGTCCAATTAGCAGGCAATGGGTATGTTCCTAACCAAGCTATGCTGCTGCAGTGTAAGGCTGGCCATACATTATACAATTTTCTTGAGAAATTTGCTTTAGATTTACCTAAACATCACTTTCAACTGTATCCAATTAGGCAGGCCCTTGCACTACATAGTTGAAGGTAAGTCTAAAGGAATTTGGGCAGAAATCAGACAGAAAATTGAAAGAAAATTGTATAGTGTATGACCAGCTTTAGTTGAGAGTCTAGTTGTATATTCTGGAAGAAGTATCTGGTTTATAAGACTGCCTGCATACTGTTTTACATCTTATTTCTGGCAAAATATTTCACCTATGTGTATTTCAAATGTATTGTCTAATGCTTGCCTGTAGATGAACTTTAACAGATGACTACACATTTCTTACAGAAAAGAAAAACTTCTTATATATGATGGTCACACAAACTTTTTGTGATTTCAAGCAGATGAAAACTTTATGGCTATGTCTGCAGCAATACATTATTCCGGCTTTAGGAGGCAGTCTAGGGATAGTAAAGTAATCAAATACTTCAGAGCTTTAAATAGTAAGTCCAATGGTGGGTCTGTTCTAGGTAGACCTAGATCATTCACAGGGCAACCTTGGCAGGAACCTAGGGCCCAGTGAATGTCTGAGGTGTTCAGCTACAGCCTTCATGCTCCTGCAGTAAACCAAGGGAGTAACACAGTTGGCTGAAGCTGTGCTTCAGCCTATTACTTCACAAGGGAGGATATCCTTGTTGGCAGTTGGAGTCTGATGGTGCCGTGCCAGTACAAAGAATGCAAATGGGGTGACTTCACTGTGCCATTGCAATCCTTTAAAAAAGTCAGTCAAAGATATGGTGGAGCTGCTAGGACCTTAATTTTGCCTTACTCAGTCTCTGGTTCTAGGTCACATGCCGTAGAGCTGCTACAACAGCATTCATCTGGGTGCTGATATCAGTAGAGTATTCCATGAATCTGCACCCACAATGCAGAGTTGGTGTGGGTCTTTTGATCTAGCATTCTGACTTCAGGTTAAACCACCCAAACAAGGGGACCCAAGTGTTTTGTTACTTTATTAGCAGCAGAATGACTCTCTAATACCCAGGTGGACTCAAGCTGATGGATTGAAATTTGGCTTGTTCAGCAGGGACTGGCTGAATTTTGATAGGCAGTTGGTATTCTACAGAAGGCAATTGTTGGATTGACTTCTGTTGAACAAACAAGTTGGAAATCTTTTCTCCAATTAGCTGCAGAAACTGATCAGGGTATTCTGACAGCAGTGAGCTTCTGTCAGAATAAAATGTGCTGGCATTGGGGATTCCTCCATCCACCTTGTTTGTGTGGTTAGAGGAATCTGTTCAGCCAGTAGGCTTGTAGATCCAGCTTTAATGCTACATCCGAGGCCTGGTTTATCGTTATTATAAATAAACTTTCTATTGCAATCTGAAACCAGTTAAATTATCATCTAAAACCACCAAAATTGTAACTATTGTTTACTTGTATAGAAAATTCAGATGTTGATTCCTTGTTAAGATTAGTGGCTATCTGCTCCTACCAGTAGTATAGTAACCCCTTTTGTACTGATGTATATTTTTGAACAGTAAAGTAGTGGATGGTTATTTCATTAATAAACATTATTGCATAAATAACCATTGGGTGGCCAGTGCACCCTATAATAGCTACAGACTGATCCATCATTATATGGCTTGGCACATGGACACAGTGTACAGAGCCAATCCCAAAGACTCTGCACCTGGTGATAGCCGTGATTGACCAATCACAGTGATGATGAATGAAAACATGCTACTGTTTACATTGGAGATCCCCAGCCCCTTCCTCTTACCACAAGGAAGGAGAGGAATAATAGTAATGTATTAATAGAGAATGAGTGAGTGGATTAGCAACATGTTTTTTTAACTGTTTATCTTTTTCCCTTTATATAGCATATATTGAAAACAGTGGTTATTAATACCACCAAATGATAGCTTGATCTTTCTAAAAAGAAAGTTTAAAGATTCATTTGTATGCAGTGTTGCATGACTGAGTAGTTGCCAGACAAACTATAGCAGCACTGAAAATTAAGAAATGGCCTGGTATCGAAGGAACTCAAGTAGTTAAAGTGGATTTATGTGGGTATAGTAGGGAGACTTAGGCCAGCCATACATGGGTCGATGTTTGAACAATTTTTTGTTAGAAATTCAGACCTAAGAATAATCGGCCGATTTTCGCTCTGTTAGTGGGGTAATGGCACCGGACGATTTTTGTGGTTCCTCCCCATTTCGTTTATTAGGCATGCTGGAAAATTCGTGAAAAACGACTGATTTTCGAAATCACTGGTGGCACCATCAGATTACAGAATGAACATTGTTTTCGATTTTTGATCGAAAAATCATTTGAAATTCTACCCATGTATGGCCTGCTTTAGGGGGAAATTTACAAGAACTTGTGCACTCAGAACTTGGTGCAGCTGTGCATGGTAGCCAATCAGCTTCTAACTTCAGCTTGTTTAATTAAGCTTTGAGAATAAAACCTGGAAGCTGATTGGTTTCTATGCACAGCTGCAGCAGAATTTGCACCATGCAGTTTTAGTAAGTAACCCCCTAGTACTTCCCAGTCCTTCACTATGAGGAAGATTTTATAATGGCCTGTCTCAGTATCTCAAGAACAGAATCAATAACAAATCCATGATAATGTTTTATAAAATTATTATAGGGAAATAAAACAGATCTCTGTACTCTTATTAAAATAGTCACATACTGCACATTTAAATGTGGTATTTATTACAGTTCTATGCCTTCTTGCAGTAATTTATAGCTAGTGCAGGAAATTCCACTGTCAGCCAGATCTGAAAGTTCTTCAGTAAGTTTTTAATTTCTGGAGTATTTTTCTTAGAATAGAATTGGATCTTACTTTACCTGGAGGAGTTTTCCTTACCAAATGTCACTGCTTTTCTTTACAGATAATGTCATCAAGCCCTAAATGTCACCAGCAAGTGCGTGCAAAATTCTTGATATGCTATAATGGAGCACTGTTATCAGGATGGAAGATAACATATCTCCTGACAGGTAAGGCACTTATTAAATACAGATAGGTGTGATTGTGGGGGTGTGGCATGTAAGCGTTTAGTTACAAACTCATATGACTCAATGCACTTGTGATAAGAACTTGGATTGCCAGCTCATAAAGCAAATGTGAGGTCTCAAAAGTTAAAGGCATTGCACTCTTTCAAATGTTTTGTCATTTTAACTAGTTATTGGTGTAGCTATGTTCCTTGTGTTGTTTGTTTGCTTTGTTTTGTAATGATGGTCTCACATGTTGTGGTTGCAGTTTTTAGTGTCGTGGCATTACGATTCTCCTATATCCATGTATTCATTCACCTGTCTTGTCCCTATTCTCTAAAGGCATAGGCAACTTCTTGTTCTGGGTAACAGTGTCAAGCGTCAGTGATCCACTGAGAGCCTGAGCCAGCCGCTCCCGCCCCCTCCGCAGCCCAGCGCTCCAGTGAGCGCTGGAGCGGGGTTGGGCGGAGCAGACATCAGTGACTGACAGTCCCAGCTCTCTGCTCAGAGTATCAGGGAGAACTGAGTTATCAGTGGTGTTTGATCGCTCAGTTTTCACTCTTAGAGCCGGCAAGGGACAGATGCAGCATTGGATTGATGCTGCATCCACCTAGGTAAGTATGATTTGAAAGAAATATTCCCATACTTCTCTTAAGGTAAAAAAACTTGTAATAGTAGCTCCCCTGCTGTCCTCCCAACATCCCCCGATCTCGATCCAGCTCTGTGCCTGTCTGCTCTTCTCCGCTCTCACAGGCTTGGCACTGATTAGCCATAACTTTATGCCACTGACAGGTTAAGTTGATAACATTGATTATCTTGTTACAATGGCATCTGGCTGGTGTGAATAGTCAGTAAGTGAACATGTTGTCCCTGCAGTTGATGTGTTAAAAGCAGAATAAATGGGTATTGCCTTTTGTTTGTGCATAGCTGCAGACCATGCTGACCAGTGTCCACAGCCAAAATCCCCTATAGTGGACATTTGAGCATCAGAACTGGACCAAAGAGCAATGGAAGAAGGCGGCCTGGCACGAGGAATCATGTTTGCTTTTACATCATGTGGATGGCCGGGTGCGTGTGCATCACTGACCAGGGGAAGATATGGTTTCAGGATGCAGTATGGGAAGAAGTCAAGCGAGGCTGGTCCCAGGTGCTGGTGAGGTTGGGGAATACTGTTTTAGAGTGAATATTATGCAAGTTTTTAAATACTTTTAGAGACGCTTCACACACCCTTAACACACTTATTAACACAATTCTGTTTGTGCATTGCTACTCACTACATTAAGAAAAGCCATTCATTTTGAATGGCAGCACTGCTTGACGTACAGATGAAAGCACCTACAGCATTTTCGGCAGGGCATAACAAAGCTTGCTATGTACTCTATGGTGATTGTATGGCGGGTGCATTGGGGTCCCATTCTAAATGAAGTACCATAGCTAATACTGTGCCTTAATGTGTGTTGCAGCAACTTTGTGTCACTTTGACTATGTACTTGACAAGTCTCAGTTAATAAAGACTAAAGATCCAGCACCCAAAAGTATTGCAGACTCTGTTAATTATAACACAACACAAAACGGTGTAAAGCAGAGGTCTTGCCAAGCACTCATCTATACTGAGTCATTCCTACTGAACACAAGGCAGTCCCAAGAGTGCGCCAAGAAATTGTGCTGAGCACTCCCTTTAAATGCTTGCCTGTACAGAAGTATATACCCATTGATTAATGAATAACACTAGACTTTGGACCAAAACTTTGCCTGTACCAAGTGGAAATTAGATTGCATAAAAAGAACATTCTGCTTGGACTTGCACCCTAACCCATGGGATTTACATTTGTGGATCAAATTAATGAGAAGGACCCTAATGCCTTGATTTATCACTTTCTAAAACTACATAATAAAATGACCCACTGGGTTGGTAGCTTTTGGTGAATCAGGCTGATTCACAGGTAGATTTTATCTATGAAAATATTCAGCACCTATTTTGTTGTCTTTTTGGAAGGAAGCCTCAAATTGTCTGCCTTGTCTTAATAAAACATCTCCCTTCACCCAAATTATACCATATCAAGTATGCAGAAGTATGTCCTTGAGATAATCCACGAGACTGCAGATCTGTCTGTGAAGGATTTCATTTATCCTGGTCATTGGATAGTCGTACTTAGTCACATTCAGCCAGATCTTGTTCTGTAATGTTAAAGTGGAACATTAGTCAGAAAGTTAAGTCCTGCTAGATCAGGGGTGGACTGGGCCAGGGGGCAGGGAGGCAAAAAAACATGGCTGCAATCTGACTTTACAACTGCGCTTGAGCATTCCAAAGTCGACTGGGCCTGGGCAAGATCAGCCGTCCAGGCTCGGGGGGAAGAGGCGGGGAACGGCGCATGCATAGTAAATGCATAGTATGAATTAAGTGAGCGCGGCCCCTGGAGATGCCGGTGCGACTGGAATGAGAGTGGATAGGTTCAGGGACTGACCAGGACAATACTGAAGGTGATTATCACTCCCATCTTCTGTACACCACTCCTCCCCATCTTCTGAGCCCACGGACCTGTGTACTGTACTTACCTCATTGACATGCCTTCCCCATACACAGAGTATTATACACATTCATGGCCTGTGTGAGAAGCCTCTGCTGTCATCTGTGTCCTTAGACTCTGATCTTCTTTATCATGGCCACAATTTCTGACCACTTAACCTGTAGTATGTCTGCAGTGTCCGATCCTCTCCTGTAGTATGTTGACAGTGTCTGACTATCTCCAGTAGTATGTCAGCAGTCTCTGACCATCTCCATTAGTATGTCTACAGTCTCTGACCATCTCCAATAGAGTTTCTGCAGTCTCTGACCATCTTCTGTACTATGTCTGCTGTCTCTTACCATCTCCTGTAGTATGTCTGCAGTCTCTGACCATCTCCTTTACTATGTCTGCTGTCTCTAACCATCTCTTGTAGTATGTCTGTAGCCTCTTAACAGCTCCAGTAGTGTGTCTGCAGTCTCTTACCATCTCCTGTAGTATGTATGCAGTCTCTGATCATCTCTTGTAGTATGTCTGCAGTCTCTGATCCTCTCCTGCAGTATGTTGGCAGTCTCTGACCATCTCCAGTAGTATGTCTACAGTCTCTGAATACCTCCAGTAGTATGTCCGCAGTCTCTGACCATCTCCTGTATTATGTCTGTAGTCTCTGACCATCCCCTGTAGTGTGTCTGCAGTCTCTAACCATCTCGTGTAGTATATCTGCACTTTCTGATCCTCTCCTGTAGTATGTCTGCAGTCTCTGACCATCTCCTGTAGTGTGTCTGCAGTCTCTGACCATCTCCTGGTGTGTTTTACGTCTCTGGCCATCTCCTGTGGTATGCCTGCAGTTTCTGACAATCCCCTTTTCTATGTCTGCAGTCTCTGACCATCTCCTGTAGTATATCTGCAGTCTCTGATCCTCTCCTGTAGTATGTCTGCTGTCTCTGACCATCTCCTGTAGTATGACTGCAGTCTCTGACCATCTCCTGTAATGTGTCTGCAGTCTCTGACCATCTCCTGTAGCGTGTCTGCAGTCACTGACCATCTTCTGGTGTGTTTGCAGTCTCTGACCATCTCCTGTAGGGTGTCTGCAGTCTATGACCATCTCCTTTTTCTATGTCTGCAGTCTCTGACCATCTCCTTAACCACATCCCGACCACCCTATAGCAGATATACTGCTACAGGGCGGAAGGGGTGTGCAAAATCAGGTATATATATATATACGCGATTTTGTGTTTCCGGGTAGAGGGCCATTCGTGGCCCCAGCTGTCAATCACTGGGTCTCGGCTGGTGATCACCTGCCAGCGCCCGGTGATTACCGAGGATCTCCGATGGAGAATAGGGCTGCTTTGTTTACTAACAGTCCTCCTGTCTGTGGGCTCTGGCACACTGTGCTTACAGTAAAGCACAAACACACCGCTCCCCAGTAAAACACTCCCAGCACACAATTAACCTTTTGATCGCCCCTCGTGTTAACCCCTTCCAGCCCAGTGCCATTAGTACAGTGTCAGTGCTGTTTTTAGCACTGATCGCTGTGTTGGTGTCACTGGGGATGTCAGTGACACCAAGTCAGTTCCCCCCAGTGTCAGAACACCCTCTGCAGTCCTGCTATAAGTCGCTGATTGCCACCATTACTAGTAAAATAAAATCCAGTAAATATAACGCCATTTGTAAACGCTATAACTTTCACGTAAACCAATTAATTTACAAGTATTGGGATTTTTTTTTAGCAAAGACATGCAGCAGAATACATTTTGACCTAAATTTATGACGCAATTTCATTTTTAAATTTTTTTCACTGGACATGTTTAATAGCAAAAAGTCAAAATATTGTTTTTTCTCAAAATTGTCAGCCTTTTTTTTTTAGTGCAAAAAATAAAAAACACACAGGCGATCAAATACCACCGAAAGAAAGCTCAATTTGTGGGACAAAAAGGACATAAATTTAATTTGGTTGCAGTGTTGGATGACTGTGCAATTGTCAGTTAAAGTAACACAGTGCCGTAACGCAAAAAATGGCCTGGTCAGAAAGGGGGGTAAATCCTCAGAAGGGCAAGTGATTAAAGTGTTATTAAACCCACAACAGTAAAATCAGTCTGTATATGAAGCAAAGCATGTTTGTTATACTCACTGTGGAACCTAAGGGGTTAATCTTCTGCATTGTTTAAAAAGTCTGTTTGATCCTGTCTTCTCTGATCCTCCCCTTCTTCCAGTGTCCCCCTCTTATCTCCTGATAAGACATATCACGTGGAGACACTCTGCCCATGCTCAGTTTGATGTGTATTGCTAGAGAGGTTTTTTTTCTTGGAAGACTGCATGTGATCCGCAAAGGGCCAATCAGCACTGTCCAGACAGAGGTCGGGGGTTCTGCATCCTCCTAGAGCAGAATGAAAACTCCTCCTACAAGCTTTTACATGTGCTCTGCTGGACACTGATAGAAGTCACAAGACTGCTATAAACTGCTGATGAGAAAAGGTATTTAGCAGTTTATATTTACTGAAATAATTGCACTTCCATGTGTGTACTGTGGGAGACCAGATATAGTGAATACAGGGTCCTGGGTTTAGGACCACTTTAAGTATCCGTCGGCTTGTAGTTCTGAATGGACTACCATGGCGCTGTGAGCGCTGTAGTAGTTCTTTGATTCTTCCTTTCAGAGTGTGTGGGCTTGCTTGTATGGAATGTACAGGCAAGCAGATATACTGACAGGTCTGCAGGAATCCTGCAAGGCACAAGCAATCTGCCATGCTTTCCAGACTCCTTCAACACATGGTCATTCTGATTTAAAAAGTTACAACCTGTACAGGGAAATTCTCCCCGTACTGTGGTCATGGGGTTTGGTCAGGCAGTGGCTGCAGCATTGGAAACTTGTTACATGTTTCACCCTCAAAACAGGTGGACCATGTAACCTGTTCCCAAAGGTGAACTTATTTAAGTTATTGTAGTGCTACCCCTGTAGGAGCTGCTTAAAAGATGCCCAGGGTTCTTTTTCCCAGTGTGGTGACGTCATATCAGGTACAGACGGTAGCCGCCATCTTGGTACTCCAGATCCTATACACCTTTCCTGCAGTTTTTTGCTGCAGTAATCTTGCCTGTATTGGTTAGTGGACCCGTTTTTAATGTGAGTAGTCATTTTGGGTGCTGTTTATAATAAAGTATTTTACATATTTCACTATGGGAAGTCTTCTTGCTTAAATCTTCCATGTGGGGATACTGGAGGTGATAGAGGTCTGTGGCCATATCCGAAGCATGCCTGTGAGTGTTTGCCAGCTTTATCGGAGAGGACCCCTCTTTCTTTGATTGCTATCGAGGACCATCTATTTGGCATCATCGTTTGAAGTTTTCTATATGCTTTATGACTCCTTGGGGGTTGCATTTTGGAGGTGAGAGCGCATGCTAGCCAGTGGAGGATTGATTATATATATTTTCATCACTGGATGTCTCACGGCTTGTGTTGAAGATTCATTGTGTTCCTGTTTTTTTTGGAGGGGGGGGACTGCTATTATTCTTTTTGGGACTTATTCTCTGTATCACATTAACACATAAGTTTTTTATTAAGTGTTCTTGTATGGCAAGACCACTTACTGTTTTCTCACATATATATTCTTATTATTATAGCCAAATTTACCACCCTAACTCCTCCCACAGTTTTTACACTACCTAGACAGTAATATACCGAAACGCGTGGATTGTTCCCGATTGGTGTGCTATTACTTTGTGGAACATTTCGCCGAATGGTTCACGAAATATCGGCGTTTTTCTGGTGAAATTGGTCCCATAGGAATGAATGGCGGAATGTTCAAAACTAGAGTGGGAGCTGACAAAAGCTAGAGTGTGAGCTGAAAAATCAGGACATGACTTCTAAACTGCCATCACTCCCTCATTTTCAAGCCCACCTACACATATCTTATATCAAAACGTTCAGCTATCCCTGCTGCCACTAAAAAATAGTTTTCACAATATGACCATTTGTTTACAACTTACGCCGCCCATTGACATTCATTGAAACTCCACTCTAGCCACCTCAAATTTGAAGAGCAATTTCTAAACTGCGACTGTGCCTTCATTTTAATATTTCAGAGACATACTATGTATCAAAATGTAGGTCTGGGTCTTGTGATTCTCACAATATAAAGCTATTCGGTGTAGGATTTATAATTTTTAAACTACAACTGTTTGAAGATGGCAACCGCCAGTGAAGTGAGCAAGTTGGAGCAGTTTGTTTTAACCGCTCTTCTCTGCCCTTCCTGTAGAGTGAGTTGCCATAGGAATCCAGGTGTGTGAGCAGGCAGCAGAGTGACAAAAGCTAGAGTGTGAGCTGAAAAATCATCTGCTAGGCTTGATAATGCTGCTAATGTTTTTATAAATGTATGTTTTAATGTAACTGTGAAGCACTTTGGGCAACAATATTGCAATTAAATATGCTATATAAATAATTAAAAGTTGAAATGCATTTCTCACTCTATCAAGCTTGCCATGTGCACTTTTTAAATTTGATCAATCAATTGGTTAATGTAATATATACTATCTTTACTCGCTCCAAACACTCCACACAGTTACTCTGCCCACTCCATAAAGTTACTCTGCCCAGTCCAACCTTTTCACAGTTACTCCAGCCACTCCAACCACACAATAGTTACTCCAGCCACTCCAACCACACAACAGTTACTCCAGCCACTCCACCCAGTTACTCCGCCCACTCCAGTTGTAGACTACTGGTGGAGGCAAGAACACTTCACACAATTTCCCCAGAAATTGTAGCTTTTCTAGTTGATGTTTGTTATTGTCTGCACCTCTCCATGTCTTTTGCATATGTTGTTTTCACACTTGGATGAGGGTCATATGTGCATTCATCTTCTCATTTTATTCACTTATTATTCATGTTATATTTTTCATGCACTGAGTAGCGCAGCATCAATTCACTTCTCTTGTTGTTCTCACTATTTTGGAATATAGCTAGGTGTTTGCGGCCACTTGGGGGTCATTATAGTTAGGTTGGTAGTGCAGGAGGACTGTTCCTACATCTTTTTCCCAGTAGTTGCCTCACATCCAGGCACACAGTCACATTCACAATCGCTCAATGAACAGTCCAGGAGTGTTCATTCTGGTGTTTTTATTTTTATGCGTTAACTTGGATAGGGATTGGGAATGAGTGTGATAGTCCAAAAAGAACTATGTACATGGAAGTGGACACTAGGTTCCTTCTGTAGAGCTGTAAGTATAGTCCTTGTTCAAGTAGACAATGGACTTGGTTGTGTAGCAGTAGCTGACGACATGAAATATCCCTTTTTGAGCAATATGAGCAGATTATCTGCACTAAAAACTAGATAGACTGAGCTCTTGAGGACACCAGCAGAATGTCCCCTTTACACACACACAGCTCTCTAGCACCAGAGGGCTGGCAGCAGCCCAGTCTTTAGGATCAATTACACCAGTCTGTACTCACAAATGTCCTCAGATGTTGGTTGCCTGCAGCCAATATCTTCCAGACACCTCTACCAGTGACCTCAGACTAGAATTTCAGATGACAGGCCCTCAGTCAGCTTTCAGCATCCAGGCCCCTTAGCCAGGCAGATGAGGCCTCACAAACAGCAATCACATGGCAGTGTTACCAAAGGGGGCAACCAGCCCCCCTTAGGCTGTGATCCTCTCCAGCAGGACAGGGCAATTCTCTTCCAGGTCTCAGACTATTTATACCCATTCCCCAGCAGCCATCTGCGCAGGGCACATAAGGTAAGGATTGGCTGGGACAGTATAAATATTCATGCTATTTACATTACTCCGCATCTATGTTCCAGAAATGCCCAGAGGGTTCTGAAAAGACAGGTAGAGAGCAATCAAACCTGCAGCATGTGATTACAGTGAGCTAGAACTAAATTTTCCTAATCCAGAAATTGCAGCCACACTGATTACAGTAAGACAGTCTAAATTTACCTAGCAAAAGAAATGCCACTGCACTGGACACAGTGAGCCAGAACTACATTTACCTAAACCTAACACCTACAGTATCTAGGAGGGTGCTGCATTATTATGAATTACATTGTAGAGCTAGAGAGTTGGAATCTTCCCAAGGTGAAATTTCGAGGTAGCATTTCTTCCCTAAGCTTAACCCAAGTTTTTATAAGAGGATCATGATGATGTAGAATAAAAGCTTCACTTTCTTGGTGTTTTGGCAGCCTAAACCTTTTTGCTGGAGCCCTCACCCAACACTGATGGGCATACATTTTGTAGCTACATGGTGGGAAGTCCATATATTTGTGACCCCAGAGGATACCAAGCAGTATGCCATTTATTGTTAATAATGCAGGAAGCAAGACGTGCGGTTTGCACGCAACCACATGATTAAGAGGCATACAAATCTCAAAAAGATACTTAAGCTTTTTGCCACCTTTATCGCATGTAGGGCAGCCCATTGATATGACTGCACGAAACGTGTGAGAATACAGAATGGTGGATCAACAATTGCAATCCAGGTAAAATGGGTCAGGGGTAATCACTGGCAAAGTGAACCTGTCACAAAAATTGTATGATTCAAACTGAGCACATGATGAATAAAATGCATAAAAAGAAATAAACAGAAATTACTATCAACGTATTAGTATATCCAGAGATACAGGCTGCTGAAGTTATTTGCATTCCAACTATACCAAACATCATCCCACATGTTTCCAACTTCTGAGGCTCACCACTGCTCCTGGGAGACCACTCACTGACAGAGATACTTGGGAGGCAGGAGGAATTGGATCTCCAAGCTGCTTGTATTCCTGGATCTACTGCTTTTCTTGAGATGGGATGTTTGGGAATTATAACCACTTGCTTGTGCAGTTGTTCTACAGATATTTGACGATCGTTGCTGCTCAGTTGTGTTGGGATGAGATCAGAACTCGGCAGACACCTTGACTAATAAATCTTAGTGGAAATGTATACTGGCAGGCATTAAGCTATTGTTCATACAAAATAATATTACTGCTGAGTGTGTCAGCTGAGCACTCAAACAGGAACACTTTTTAAAGACTACTTCATGGATTATCATCGCACTTAAAATTAGGGATGGGCTCGATGTTTGAGTCGAATGCAAGTTTGATTCAAACATCGGCTGTTTGTGTGTTCGCTGAACACACAAACGGTAAGGCTTTTGGTGGACTGTTCTTCTTCTGAGCACCCACAATGCTCTGCGCTCTCACACTGCATTGTGAGAGCCATGATTGGCCAAAGCAATGCACCTGACCACAAGTCAGGTGCAATGTGTATGCCAATCACAGCACACTTGGGCAGAGCTAGCGGTGACGTCAGCACTAGCCACGCTTATTTGTTTACAACTGACTGGCAAATGTCAGACCTGTCATATTGCGGTGAGTGCTTGATGGGTGCGGACGGCTTCAGGTTTTTTTTATTACGGAGAGTCATCGTCATGGTGACAACACTGGACACCTTGATTGATGATGAATTACAACGCTAGAACCATTTCTTTGGGTTTTTTTTAATTAAAGGACTTGTTTTTGTTCAATTAAAGGAATTTTTCAAAAGTCTGGAGTTTTTCTAAATTTAACTCTTTAGTGAATGGGTAGGGGTACAAGTACCCCTTACTCATCCACAAGGGGGTGCAGCATCAGGATGCCCCCTTATTTAAAGGGGTACCCTGATGCTAATTAGCACCCCCTGCCTGCAGACCCCTACTGCCACTGGGCCAGGCTTGTGGGGAAGAGGCCCTTGTCCCCATCAGCATGGGGACACTGGCCTAATGCCAAGGGCATGTGGCCTGGTAAGCCTGGTGGGGGGGGCTTGATTGCCCCCTCTTTTCCTGCCCTGCCTGGCTTGTTCTTGGCTCAATAGTCTGGTAGCAAATTAGGGGAGACCCCAACCTTTTTTCCCTAAATTTATGCGGTTGGTGTTTCTCATAAAAGTCCTACCCCCACGCACCCCCCCCCCCACATTTGTGGGAGGTGGGGTTCCCCTTAAAAGTCCTACCAGGCCTAAAGGGCCTGGTATGACTTTTAGGGGGAACCCCATGCACTTTAAAAAAATAATGTTTTACTGTGGGGTTCCTCCTAACCTTCCTACCAGACCTAAAGGTTATGGATTGGGGGACTCTGTTTTATTTCTTTATTTTTTTAAATAAAAATGTAATTAAAAGAAAAAAAAAATCAGTCCTGCGGCAGCAGGTTCTATACATTGTAAAGATGTGCAACTTTGCAGGTAGTTTAAGGGAACCCCCCAGGCATGATATTTAACCACTTCAAATCCGGACATTTTCACCCCCTTCCAGTCCAGGATAAATTTTCAGCTTTCAGTGCTATGATACTTTGAATGACAATTGCGCGGTCATGCAACAATCTACCCATATGAATTTTTTTGAGACAGATAAAACTTTATTTTGGTGGTATTTATTCACCACTGGGATTTTTTATTTTTTTGCTATATAATTTATAATATATAAATTCCAAAAATTTTGAATAAAAAGTGTTTTTCTTATAAAATTTTGCAAAATGTTTTTTTTTTAACATACTGTCACCCTAGCAGTACAGTGTCACCATAGTGACCCTGTACTACTTGTGGCGGGTGATGAAGATTTTTATTTCTTTTTTTACACTGATTGCTTTTACACCCATAAAGGCTGTAAAAGCAATCATTTCTCCTCTCTGGCTGCATTCCTGCAGCCATTTAGAAATACTGTGCGAGCTGTGATTGGTCACAGCTTGTCACATGATACAAGGCTGTTGTGAATAGCCTTGTACCATGTGACCTCTGTGATCATTCAGATTTCACAAGTAGTAAGCAATGATGTCAGGAAGTGACATCTTGTTTACTACTGTTCATGTGTTCGCTGATTGGCCAATCAGCGATCACATGAATCGGGACCTCACACAGAGATCCTATACAGCGATCTGTGTTCTGCTATGTCCTCCGGACACAGCACCAATCACAGTGCCGTGCGCTCCCAGGGAGCACACACAGGCAATGGATGCGGGGGGACGTTTAGAAATGTCCACCCGCATCGGCTCTGCTCCCTTATGGCCGTTTATCGACATGGGCCGGACGGGAAGAGGTTAAAGGAATTTTTCTTTTTTTTTACTTTAAGCAATGAAAAATGACTGCCCCTTTAAAAATGGTACTTTTTAAAAACATTTTCACTGATTCATGTCCCTCAGGGAAATACCTGAGTCTCCATATCCCTTTCATGGCAAATAGCTTGCATATAAGCCCTCAAAATGGGCACTTTTGAATTTACAAGTTCGAGTCCCGTCAGGGGCGGACTGACAACTCATGGCGCCCCTGGGCAATAGGAAATCATGGGTCCTCTGTGTCCTCACCCACACTCAAACCACACCCAAAATAGCCTATGAAAGGTACCCGGGGCATCTCATGGGGCCCCCTACTGACCCCGGGCCCTCGGGCAGTGCCTGAGTGGCTAAATGGTCAGTCTGCCCCTGAGTCCCATAGACTTGCAATGAGTTCAAAGTTCACAGTCGATTGCTTATTAGGTTTGACCGTTCGACTGCGAACTGAACACGGGGGTGTTCGGCCCATCACTAGTTAAAATGCATACAATTAAAGGAATCTGACCAATCATTAGGAGTAACAACACTTTTTTCCTGCTCTACCCCTCCTCCCCTTTTTTTTTTCTTCACAAACAACCCCTGAATAGCATTCATTCAATTAAGATAGGATCTTTGGATTTATGCCGGCCATAGACGGTTCGAAAATCGGCCGATTTTTTTCATCCGAAAGATTAATCGGCCGATTTTCGCACTGTTAGTGGGTTAATTGGTCGGCCGGTTTTCCGTTTTTTTGCACTTTTGGATTATCGGTCATGTTGGAAAATTAGTGGAAAACTACTGATTTTCGCGGCAATAATGGGCAAATGATCGTTTTAACAAAAAAAAATATGCGCATGAGACGTGACCTGGAAGGAGCAGAAGTTTTGGCTGTTATATGGGGTGAACTTTATGACTTGGTCAGCCAATTTTTGTAATCGTTGGTGGTAACGTCGGTTTAACGAACGACCGATTTTTCGTTTATCGTTCGAAAAAACGCACGGTTTTCGACCCATCTATGGCCTGCATTACTCTGCTGTTCTGTCAACTGCTTTGTTATCCCAGTAAGTTTATAATAAGTCTCACCTGTAGGTGTAAGGAATATCTCCTACATACCAGTATGCACTGTTTGGGGGGTATTTACTATTTCTGCAGCCGGTGACGTCACTGGCGGATGCCCACTGCTCTCTGAAGAAACGGCATACTAAGTATGCTGTCCCTCCAGAGCACTGTGCCACGATCGTGGCTCCCCTGTGCATGTGCAGGAGTGACGTCTTCGCGGCTCGGCTATTCAAATGGCCAGAAACCGCAAAGCTGGAAGGAATACTGGGTGAAAATGGAAGCCTTGTCAGCGGTAAAATGCCACTAGAGGACTTTGTCTTAAGGTAAGTCTTTCATAATGTGCTACTATGTCTTGTATACTAGAACATTATGCCATTACCTTGTATGGGGAAGGTTTTTTCCTGCTACATTACTACTTTAAGGTAAAAAACATTTAGGTCCAGTTCACACTATAGAAACGCAGTCCAGATGCGATTCCGCATATGCGGTTTTGATGTGTTCCAGTGCATTTTTTATGCATTCCAGTTAAATTTTTCCTCTCTCTATTTTTTCATTTTAAATATGGACATGTGCATTCCAGTGCATTTTTGGTGCATTCCAGTACATTCCGGTGTATTTTTTGAAGCGTTTTACCGTACTGCAATATGTTCTACTTTTTTTCTACAATGGGAACGAACTGGAACTGCAAGCTGACGTGACCTATGACATTGACAACCATATAACCTACTTTCTGTGCACTTTTGGTGCAGAAAAAAGCAACTGAAATACATGTAATGTGAACTGGCCCTTAAAGTTTAGAACCACTTTAACAGAATATATAGTCAATTCAATGAGGTATAAATGTGTTTTACTTTTTACATATAGTAAGGAGGTTGCTATTTATGTTTTAATGTTTCAAAATTGTTTAAAACAAGGATGCATCTTTGGTGTGATACAGGAGTCCCTATTTAGACTGTAAATAATTCAATAGGCTTTTAGATTGTGCTAATTTTTATATAATTTTTGTGCCAGTCAGATTGAGATGCAGTAGCCTAACTCGTATACTTTAGACTGACAAAAGATAGGCACATGTGTACAGTATGTTAGTTAGGCAATTGGCTGACCCAGGCTGGGGAAAGGGTTAATGTTCTGCACCTCTGTTCCCAAGGTTTTGGAATCCAGCCTATCCTCCCTGTGATATACAGTGAAGGAAATAAGTATTTGAGATTAACAGCACTCCCTTTAAGAGACTGCTTCTAATCTCAGCTTGTTACCTGTATGAAAGTCACCTGGTAGTCAGAAATCCTGCTGAATGATAGGGGATCAAATACTTATTTCCCTCATGAATATGCAAATCAGTGCATAATTTGTTAGACATGCATTTCTTTAGAATTTTTTGTTGCTATTCTGTCTCTCAGTGTTACAATACAACTACCATTCGATTTTTAGACTGATCATTTCTTTGTGAGTGGGCAAACATTCAAAATCAGCAGAGGATCAAATACTTATTTCCTTCACTGTAAATATGGGGGAAGGCCAAGCTCCAGAGCTTAGACCCGCTCAAGAAGATGACATGATTGTTGTGGAGCACCAAAGGCGCCGGAGACTACTACACCAACAGTCCGATGGGAGCTAGGAGAACAACCAAGCCTTGGGAAACGCCTTGCTGAGGTATGCCATAGCAGCCTAGTCAAGTTAGGAATGCTGCATTAAACTGTTCATGTTGGACTATGCCACAGAATGTTCAGGTAAAGTTACATCAACGGTACTAAGCCCGGTCTGATGTTATTTAAAGGGGTGCAAGGCTCCTGGCGTATGAAAGAACTGGGGTCAGTAAAGCACATGTGGGGTCTACTCGACGATAGAAGCAGGAGGAGTCATGCAGTTGCTATGCGTAACCCAGAATTAGTGCAAGATACATTGCAGTCAGTCATGAAGCGCTGCACTTGGTGAAGGTGACAGGTCCTGTGGTAGCGAGGGGCTAGATGATCTCCATAGCAGTCAGTTTCCCAAAGCGACCAGGACTGAACCCATGTCATGAAGAACTATAGCCTGGCTGCATGGTACAGGAGTGAAGGAGTTAACAAGTGAACTTATGAGGTCTACATTAAGTGTACAGCGGGACCTCATTCTGTCACTGGGAGTGAGAGGGCATGGGCTCAGTGGTGTCCCTCCCAAATGCAACTTACATCCAGTGGTGTATTTAGGTTTTGTGCTGCCCTAGGCAACACATAAATCGTCTGCCTCCACGGGCACCAACCCACACCCCCCCTCTCCCTCCCACGAGAGCCTGACATTGACCCACAAACCCCTGCACCCCATCTGGGAGAGCCTTCCACTACCCCCCCCCCAGCGATAGAGAGATACTCATCTTCACAGCTCTGGACATCCCCGGGAGCGAGAGCCAGGCTCTACATACACCATCAAACAGCCCACAGCCTCTCTTGGATCCCACCTGGTTCCCATGGTGCGCGTGTCCCTTCTTTCATCCCTTCTTCTAGGGGGAGGTGCTGCCCCCCTGAAAAATGCCACCCTAGGCAAGTGCCTTGTTTGCCTTGTGGTAAATACACCCCTGCTTACATCTAGCTAAAGTGTGTAGTGACATGGGACAGCTTTCTACAAAGGGACTGTGTAATTAATTGCTGCACACAGTATACGGCTCATCTCTGAATTGGGGAACCACCATAATGTTTGATCCTCGCATAATCTTGGTCCCTGCCTGGTCCCGGGCATTGATGAGCACACACACGCACAAAAGGTACCCCCATGTGCAGGGCGAGCGGCCCCGCCCACACATATTTTATTTAAAGAGGCCAACATGTATCCAACAAGTACTTTTACAGACTTCAGCCTTGTTCACACGGCATACATAACCGTATGCCCGGGGGGGATCATGTTTACCCACACAGGGATGCACAGGTGTTCCATGCAGGCAGCCTCATTGCTATCAATTGAGACGCAGCGGCTGCATGGACACAGCTGCTACTTCCCAGAAGCAGTGAGCAGTATTCGTCTATGTAAGGTACTATTTAACATAATGGCAATCATGGCACCTTGCCTAGGGCAACAGAGTAAGAGGGACAACAGCAAGCCACAAAGCAAAGAAATTGTGACTGCTTTTTCCTTATTTTTACACAACCAGGGGCGGACTGACCATTTGAAAACTCGGGCACTGCCCGAGGGCCCAGGGTCAGTAGGGGGCCCGTTGAGATGCCCCTGGTACCTTTTTCATAGGCTTTTTTGAGTTTGGGCAAGGACACAGGGGCCCCATGATCCCCTATTGCCCGGGGGCCCCGTGAGTTGTCAGTCCGCCCCTGTATACAACCTACCTTTTCTGACTGCTCCTGGAAAGGTGTGGCTAAATTCATCAACTGTAGGGGTACAGGAGACATGCAGAGGAGTAAATAGTATATTTGTAGTTTAGAAATCATTTATACATCTTTCCTTTGCCTGAAGGTCCATTCACACTAGGTCCATCGGCTCTGTGCTAGGCACTCTTGCCCAGCGCCATCCTAATGCAAGACAATGCAAAAAGCCTTGATCCCCATATCAGTCCAGTTCACACCACTGCACCTTAGTGGTGTGTGTTGAGAAGGAGTTTAATGCAGGCCATAGATGGGTCGCAAATCAGCTGATTTTTTTGGCCGAAAATAAAATCGGCCGATATTCGAATCGTTAGTGGGTTAATAGGTCGGCCATTTTTCGGTATTTTGACAGATTTTTTTTATCGGTAAAGTTTGAAAAAAATCGGCCGATTTTGCCGATCGGCCGATTTTCGTGGCAATGATGGGCAAATCGGCCGATCTTTTTACCGATAAAAAATCTGCGCATGAGCAGTGACCTGCAAGAGAAAGACAAAAAGAAGAAGAGGAGGAGGAAGAAGAGGAGGAGGAGGAGGAAGAAGAAGAAGAAGGAGGAGGAAGAAGAAGAGGAGGAGGAAGAAGAAGGAGAGGATGAAGAGGAAGAAGAGGAAGAAGAAGAAGAGGAAGAGGAGGAGGAGGAAGAAGAGGAGGAGGAAGAAGAGGAGGAGGAAGAAGAGGAGGAGGAAGAAGAAGAAGAAGAGGAGGAGGAAGAAGAGGAGGAGGAAGCAGAAGAAGAGGAAGAAGAAGAGGAGGAAGAAGAGGAGGTGGAAGAAGAGGAGGAGGAAGAAGAAGAAGAGGAGGAAGAAGAGGAAGAAGAAGGAGAAGAAGAAGAGGAGGATGAAGAAGAAGAGGATGAAGAAGAGGAAGATGAAGAAGAAGAAGAGGATGAAGAAGAAGAGGAAGAAGAGGAAGATGATGAAGAGGAAGAAGAAGAGGTTGAAGAAGAAGAAGAGGATGAAGAAGAAGAAGAAGAAGAAGAGGATGAAGAAGAAGAAGAAGAAGAAGAGGAAGAGGAGGATGAAGAAGAAGAGGAAGAAGAAGAGGATGAAGAAGAGGAAGAGGAAGAAGAAGAGGATGATGAAGAAGAAGAGGATGAAGAAGAAGAGGAAGAAGGAGATGAAGAAGAAGAAGAGAATGAATAAGAAGAGGAAGAAGAAGAAGAAGAGGATGAAGAAGCAGAAGAGGAAGAAGAAGAGGATGATGAAGAAGAAGAATTCCAGTCCGGGAAAAAGTGTCCCTGCAGAGAGCTCCGCTATTTCCTTGACAGTTCTTTGACATTTATAGCGGCTGCAACAATGTATCTATTTGTTTCCGAATAAAACCATCTGTATCCGAAATGGATACAAATAGATACAATGTTGCAGCCGCTATAAATGTGAAAGAACTGTCAAAGAAATAGCAGAGCTCTCTGCAGAGACACTTTTTGCCGGCTGTAGACGGGATAAAAATCGGCCGATTTTTTTTTACCGTTCCTGGTAACGTTGGCCAATTGAATGACCAATTTTTCGTTTTTTTTTCTCCCCATCTATGGCCTGCATAACATGTCTTTTAGAGTAGCGTGGTGTGCTGAACTCCACTGCATTACACTGCTCTGTGGCCAATAGAACGTGAAAACATGTCACATTAGGACATATCAATAAGGTGCACATGAAAAAAAGTAAACTGCGCATTAACACCAGGATCAGTGCATCTGCGCTGTTTCGCCCAGTGCACACCAGCGGCCGTACACTTAGTGAAAATTGCTGGTGTGAACAAGCCCTCAGTTAGTCTGTACAGTGGAAAGAAGCTGCCTCCAAAATCACGTTCTAGATAAAATAATCAGCTGGCATAAGGAGTTATGTACAGAAGAGCAAGTCATTCAGCTCAACATAGAACAACACCATGTCATGATTCTAGGATAACAAAAAACTAAAAAAAACTTGTGGAAAAATAGTTTGGCCCCATAACTCAATCACAAATAATAAATAATTTGTGTGTCGGTTAATGTCCTAACGTTTTTACTTACTATCCCATAATTGCTATTAAAGGCCAGTTACAGTATGTAGAATGATTTTCTATTTATGTTCATCGTCGTTTTCATGTCTCATGGATACACTGATTTTGGTTGTAAAATATGAAAATCCTATCTATAAAAGGTACATACGTTCATCCACAACACTGACCCCACTAGCAATAACACCTACTTGTTCTCATAGTAAAACCTTGGCTGCACTTGACAAATAGCATAAGGGTGAATTACTGTCTGGTTACATCTGGAAGAACTGGCTGAGCAAATGAATCCAGACAACTGAAGGGCAAGGGCGTGGTGCCAACCTTTGCTCATGTTTAATATTTGCTTCCAGTTGCCAAGACTGCATGTTCCTGAGTAACTTAACAACAGTACCGTGCTTGTTACAATAGATAGAAGGACAAGAGCATATGCCTAGGTAGCCATAATCAGAACTCTACCTTGTTTTTTGTAGCATTTCCCTATAGATAGCACAAACATCCATCTTAAATGGTGTTTATGAAGGCCAAACTATAACTCTAGAGTAAAACCCAAGTCCTTTACCTAAGTAGAAATGGCTATGACATGCATTACCAGCTAGCAGGTTAACCCCGTCAGAGATCTTACAATTGTAAGCTTTATAAACTTTATTAATCCATTAACAACAACAACAACAAAAAAATGCATTTATCCTGTATGTATTCTGTTGCATATTGCACATTTGGAATGCAATGCCAGTCTGTCCAGTGTTTTATCTACTGTTATACTTCTTTACATTTCTCCAGTTGCTTCCTGGTTCGTGGCCTAGGCTAAAATGATGTCCTACATCCTAGGAGTCTTTGTGGGCATTTTTTTTCTTCTTTGGAAGAGGGGCATTCACAGATAAGCACACCCTCCTGCCTGCATGCCTGACCTTGAGAAAGTGTTTCAGCAGTTCGTATATATTGTACTGCACATGCGCAAAATTCTCTAGGACGTTATCACAGTAAGGGTAGATGGATCTAGGATGTGAATGCTACATAAATCATCTGCCAAATCAAGATGGCAACAGCTATAAATGATAGGGGCTGTTTTTCAAAGTGATTTCTCAACAAACTAAAACACAGAAACAGATATGGATGGGTGAGTTTGCTTTGAATACTAAAAATGAATTAAATAGCATTGCGGTGCTCAGATACAGATACAGTCATGGCCGAAATTGTTGGCACCCTTGATATTTTTCCTGAAAATCAAGTATTTCACACAAAAAAGGTATTGCATTAACACATGTTTTGCTATACACATGTTTATTCCCTTTGTATGTATTGGAACAAATATAAAACAGAGGCAGAAAAGCAAATATGACATAATGTCACACAAAACCCCAAAAATGGGCTGGACAAAAGTATTGGCACCCTTAACTTAATATTTGGTTGCACACCCTTTGGAAAACATAACTGAAATCAGTCGCTTCCTATAACCATCAATAAGCTTCTGACACCTCTCACCCGGAATTTTGGACCACTCTTCCTTTGCAAACAGCTCCAGGTCTCTCTTATTGGAAGGACACCTTTTCCCAACAGCAATTTTAAGATCTCTCCACAGGTGTTCAATGGGATTTAGATCTGGGCTCATTGCTGGCCACTTCAGAACTCTCCAGCGCTTCTTTGCCATCCATTTCTGAGTGCTTTTTGACGTATGTTTGGGGTCATTGTCCTGCTGGAAGACCCAGGATCTTGGACGCAAACCCAGCTTTCTGACACTGGGCCCTACAGTGCGACCCAAAATCCTTTGGTAATCCTCAGATTTCATGATGCCTTGCACACAGTCAAGGCACCCAGTGCCAGAGGCAGCAAAACAACCCCAAAACATCATTGAACCTCCACCATATTTTACCGTAGGTACTGTGTTTTGTTCTTTGTAGGCCTCATTCCGTTTTCGGTAAACAGTAGAATGATGTGCTTTACCGAAAAGCTCTATCTTGGTCTCATCTGTCCACAAGACGTTTTCCCAGAAGGCTTTTGGCTTACTCAAGTACATTTTGGCAAACTGTAGTCTTGCTTTTTTATGTCTCTGTGTCAGCAGTGGGGTCCTCCTGGGTCTCCTGCCATAGCGTTTCATTTCATTTAAATGTCGACGGATAGTTCGCGCTGACACTGATGCTCCCTGAGCCTGCAGGACAGCTTGAATGTCTTTGGAACATGTTTGGGGCTGCTTATCCACCATCCGGACTATTCTGCGTTGCAATCTTTCATCAATTTTCCTCATCCGTCCACGACCAGGGAGATTAGCTACAGTGCCATGGGTTGCAAACTTCTTGATAATGTTGCGCACTGTGGACAAAGGCAAATCTAGTTCTCTGGAGATGGACTTGTAACCTTGAGATTGTTGATATTTTGCCACAATTTTGGTTCTCAGGTCCTCAGACAGTTCTCGTCTCCTCTTTCTGTTGTCCATGCTTAGTGTGGCACAGACAGACACACAATGCAAAGGTTAAGTGAACGTCTCTCCTTTTTATCTGCTTTCAGGTGTGATTTCTATATTGCCCACACCTGTTACTTGCCCCAGGTGAGTTTACAGGAGCATCACATGCTTGTAACATTCTTATTTATCCGCAGTTGTGAAAGGGTGCCAATACTTTTGTCCAGCCCATTTTTGGAGGTTTGTGTGACATTATGTCGAATTTGCTTTCTTTCCTCCCTTTTTTTGTTTTGTCCCAATACACACAAAGGGAATAAACATGTGTATAGCAAAACATGTGTTAATGCAATACGTTTCGTGAGAAATACATGATTTCCTGGAGAAATATCAAGGGTGCCAACAATTTCGGCCATGACTGTAGGTTCAGCTTTATTATACCTCTAGCTACCATGAAGGAAATAGGTATTTTATCCCCTGTTGATTTGAAATATTTGACCACTCACAAAGAAAAGATCAGTCTAAAAATCGAATGGTAGGTGTATTGTAACACTGAAAGACAGAATAGCAACAAAAAATTCAAAAGAAATGCATGTCTAACATGGGGTCATAGGCAGCATTCCTCCTCCAAACACAGCGAGTTGAGTTGATGCCAAAGAGCTTGATTTTGGTCTCATCTGACCACAACACTTTCAACCAGTCCTCCTCTGCATCATTCAGCTGTTCAGTGGCAAACTTCAGATGGGCCTGGACATGTGCTTTCTTGAGCAGAGGGACATTGCAGACACTGCAGGATTTCAATCCTTGTCGGCGTAGTGTGTTAACAATTGTTTTCTTGGTGACTGTGGTCTCAGCTGCCTGGAGATCATTGACAAGATCCTCACGTGTAGTTCTGGGATGATTCCTCACTGTTCTCATGACCACTGACACTCCACGAGGTGAGATCTTGCATGGTGCACCAGACCTAGGGAGACTGACAGTTGTTTTGTGTTTCTTCCATTTACAAATGATTGCACCAACTGCTGTCACCTTCTCACCAAGCTGCTTGGTGATAGTTTTGTAGCCCAGTCCAGCCTTGTGTAGTCTACAATCTTCTCCCTGACATCCTTGGACAGCTCTTTGGTCTTTGCCATGGTGGAGAGTTTGGAATCTGATTGTTTGATTGCTCCTGTGGACAAGTGTCTTTTATACAGGTAACAAAATAAGATTAGCAGCACTCCCTTTAAGAGACTGCTTCTAATCTCAGCTTGTTACCTGTATGAAAGACACCTGGTAGCCAGAAATCCTGCTGAATGATAGAGGATCAAATACTTATTTTCCTCATGAACATGCAAATCAGTGCATCATTTGTTAGACATGCATTTCTTTTGATTTTTTTGTTGCTATTCTGTCTCTCAGTGTTACATTACACATACCATTCGATTTTTAGACTGATCATTTCTTTGTGACATTTCAAATACGCATTTCCTTCACTGTATGTGTGAAATACTGCTCACACTTAAAACATACTAGGGGGTATTTTTTACCAAAAAAAGTTAATAATATATTTAAAAAAATCCTAAAAAAACCTCATCTTTTCCTGTACAGCTAAAAGTGCTGGAATAAACTTCCCTCCTGCATACCATTTACCATATTATCCCACTATTGTACCGATTCTTTGCCATGAATATTTTCTTAGATATATACAGCATATATACTGTATACACACACTCTAAGATGGCATCACCATCCCAGATAGCAATAACCCATAAACAATACTAAAAAAGACCCAACATGTTGTGCCGCATTTGCAGCTTCTTCGAGGTGTAGATTATGTACTGATAAAGTGCTCAGTGATCTTAGTGTATGCACACACCACAAACATATCAGCAATGGCCACTGGCCTTATAGAACCCCTTCCTTGTGTAAGTTCTGTATTCTCTACTTCCAGTGTGCAAAAATGGCATCATTACATAAGGGTCAATCGGCCTAAACCCAGCTGTTCCAATCATTCATGTAGCATAATTCATGTATTAAAAAAAGTGCAGTTCTCAGTTTTTTCTTTTTTGTCCTCTTTTCATTGTTGTTAAGAGTTTGATTTCAGTAGGCACATGAAGACTATGAAAGATTAAAACCCATTTTATCAAACATTTCCAGCCCAAAGCATAAAATGAACTCCAACTAAAATATTATTTTTCTCTTCTATTAAAAATGTTTTATTTCCTAGTCTTAGGTAAATTGGGTTAGAACTGTCAATTATTTACTGCCGCCTGAAGACTGCTAAAGTGATTCACTCTCACCTTCAGTCCTGTTAACCTTTGCCTCTAGATTAGAAGGAGTACAAAACTGTAACAAAAATAATACAGCTATCACTATAATAAAGAGATAATCTGATGTCTATTCCAGAAAATGTCAAAGATTGGATTTCCCATCTTTTTTGGTTTCCTCTCATTTTTTGTGTGGTCACCAGGACAGGAAATGGGAAGGAATTTCCTCGATCAAGACATCAATATTAGCCTAACATACAGGGGTTGGACAAAATTATGGAAACACCAGGTAAAAGAACGAAATTGTTACCTAATATTGTTTTGGACTGCCTTTGCCATTCAAGACAGCCTGAATTCTCCTGGGAACTGGCAAATATAAGTCTTGGATGGTAGATAGTGGAATCTGATACCACACTTAATGCATAAACCGTTCCAGCCCTCGCAGAGATGCCAGAGGTGGAGAATGAGCCCGAACCGTGTTATCCAAAATTGATCATAATGGCTCTATGATATTGAGGTCCAGCGACTGTGCACCCAGGAAAGGTGCAAGACTTTGTCTGCATGCTCATCAAACCATGGTTTGACAACACCAGCTGTGTGAATTGGAGTATTATTGCCTTGATAAATGGCCTTGTCTTTGGGAATCAATGTCTGCACCATGGGGTGCATATGGTCGGCCAAAATTTGTACATAGTGACTCTACCTTTCAAGGTGATGATGGGACCTGCAGAATACCAAGATATGGCTGTCCAACCAATATTGTGCCACCATCATGCTTTACCGTTGGCACAGGACAGTCCTGGTCGGAAGCTTGGGACAGTGTTTGCCACACGTAAACATGTCTGCTGGTTGGGAACAGTGTGAGGCTCTATTTATTGTACCATATTACAGTCTTCCATTGATCGATAGTCCACAATGTATGGGTATTGCACCACTCTCTCCTCTTCTGAGCTTAAATATCGATCGCTAGGTATTTGGCAATTGCAGCTCGCCTGTGAATGTTTTGCTTATGGAGTTTCCTCCACCCAGTTTTGTGGACACAGACTTTGGAAGACTGAGATTGAGCTTTGCAGTCCTTTTTGCAGCAGTCGTTTTCTTATTCTGGGTCAAAATCCAGGGCAATGTCCTCTTGGCTCTTTAAGTCAGTTGACCATGCTTATCACACAATGTTTTTTTCTGGAAACTGTATGCTGACATAATTTTTAATACTGTACCTTGCAACATGGCAAATACATTTGCAACTTCCATCACAGAGGCACCAGCTAAGCAGGCACCCACAATTTTCCCTCTTTGAAATTCAGTAATCTCGTACTCTGGACTCTATATTACTTGCAGCGCATGCAGTGAATGATGAAAGCTAGGCTTCCCACCTGTTAACTAGGTGTCTCATAACACAGCGGAAGCAAAATATTGTTACATCACTTCCACTTTCCACACAAAACATGTCGCCACTTTCACACCTGCAACTCATGTAGTGTTTCCATATTTTTTGTACCCCTGTAGGTTCTAACTTTTCCTACTCTATTCCAAACTAGAAAAATATTTTGGCTGGAGTTTCCCTTTAAACATGACCAAACAGGCAGGAGTGTTTATTGTATTGCCTTTAATTCTCAGTAGAAATTTGCTGAGCAAAATGGTGTCGGCAGGGCCACCCATAGCTCAAATTTTAGCTGATTCACTGTAATTCTTCAAAATTTGAATCATGTATGGTTACCCCTGCCTGATGGATTTGGGAACTTTGTGGGGGAAAACATTGCAATCTTAAAGATTTATGCTTTGGTTAAACTACACCTTTAATTGAGTGGTATTAAATGATAAATTAACTTTTAGTAACATGTTACACCTGTATATAGGGTGTAACATGTACCATGTTGCTATGCAGCACCCCCTCACCCACCCCCCAGTGTCACATTTTAAAATTGGGCAAAGTCACATCATTCATTCAAACGGATCTCAATGAGCTATAAGTCCCATCTTCAACTGCGGAAGACTGGCTTGTAGTTTCAATGGACTGTGAGAATGGTGATCAGTGTGCTTAGTCCATTCACTTTTCCTGTAGCTCTGAAACTGACAGCTTGTAGAGATGTATGGCCACAGGGCTGTAGGAAGAGTCTGCAGGAGCCTGACATTACAAAACAAAATCCAAACCGATGTCCAAATAAACTAATATACAAAAACCAATCTTGACACTTAAAAAGTCACACTTTCATACTTGAAAGTCCAAAATAAATAATAAAACCCTCTTAATGTCAGTGAATCTTCCCAATTCTTTTTCTTCAATGTAATAATCCAAAAAATATGGTCAATTTCCACCGTATACCTCCCAAAAAAATTAAAAGACTAGATAGTGTATTATCCTCAATAATCCAATAATCAAAAACACATATTTATAAATTGCCAATATGTGAAAAAGTGTGAAAACACATGACAAAGTGAAACTCTCAAAGTGAGCACTTCTATGTGGCTAGAGTAAATACTCTTACCCTACATAAATAATCAAAAGCTTTTAGGATAATAATCCAATATGCCAAAAATTTCTCCAAGATTATCCCACAATCACTATGCAAGGTACCGGACTATCCCATGTTCTCAAGCATGATGAAACACTTCTCAGGGTCGTCCATAGATTACCACTCAGAAGGAAAGAAAGGACTATATAGTGTAGTATTCAGGTTAAATAGATTGAGGCTTTAATAAATATGCTTGGATCAGAATGAAAATAAAATCGCATGTATTCCCATATGACAGCTTCCAAGAATGCTCGTATCAATATCACCTTAGTTAAGATGGCCGCTCCGCTACTTCCAGTCAATGTGTAACGTCCGACGTCATGTCCCTTGACGCGTTTCGTCACTTCCTAGCTTCCTCATAAGGAACTAATCTAAATGCAGCACATTGTTTCCAATGTGCCTGTACACAAGTGCACATAAACGTGCTGCATATTGATCAGCAAAAAAATAATACAGAAATCTGAGTTGCAGATCAGTATTTTTGTGTGTATACTCACAAATGCCACGCTTCCTGCTTGTGTGTGCATACTCACAAACACGTCCAAGTGACATACAGCCTATCCCGGTGTTTTTTCTGCCAGGAATCTCTAATACTCATACATCAGTACAGTGTGCAAGAGGCCTTAAAGGGAAGAGGAAAAAAATGTATTTGATCAATAATACTATTTATTAAAACAAGTAAATATTTTGAATTACGTTGTACATCAGGGTCGTCTAACCTTTTGACTTTCCTGGACCATATTGGAAGAAGAGGAACTGTCGGGCTGCACATAAAATACACTAATAAGGATAGCTGATGAGCAGAAATTGTTGGTCAGATCACAAGTTAATGATCACTGATATTGATAATGTACCTATTGAACAATAAAGCTTAATTTTTTTTTATATTTTTTATTATAAAAGTAAAACAGGGCAACATAAAATGAGTGTGATATTTGACACTGTTTTTGATAAACTAATGCATCAATATCTGGCTGGATAGATGTATTAGAAATTCTTACGGTGCTCATCAAATATTTTGGTTCTCATTTTGCCCTTCATGTGCTTCATCCTTGATAATAGTTGCTCACAAATATAGGTGCTGCCAAAAACTGATGACATGAATAAGGCGTGATTGTGAAGAGTGGAATATTTTTCTTTAGGAAGAAAAAGTCCAGTAAAGAGACACTTGTCAAATTTTTCTTTGGTTGCATGTGTTCACTATGTGTAAATGCATTTTACAAAACATTTAACCGCATTGGGATTTTTTTTTAGCAAAGACATGTCGCAGAATGCATTTTGGTAGAAATTTATGACTAAATTTGATTTTTGCATTTTTTTTACTGGACATGTTTTATAGCAAAAAGTCCAAAATATTGTTTTTTTTTCCTCAAAATTGTCAGCCTTTTTTTTTTATAGCGCAAAAAATAAAAACCGCACAGGCGATCAAATACCACTGAAAGAAAGCTCAATTTGTGGGGAAAAAAAGATGTAAATTTCATTTATGTACCATATTGCATGACCACGCAATTGTCCGTTAAACTAGCGCAGCGCTGTATAGCAGAAAAATGGCGTAAATTGCAGTATTTATACCATAGTTTGTAGACGCTATAACTTCCACAAAAGCAATCAATATACACTTATTGGGATTTTTTTTACCAAAAACATGTAGCAGAATACATTTTGGCCTAAATTTATAACCAACTTTGAGTTTACTATATACTTTTTATAGCTGAAAATAAAAAATATTGTTTTTCTTCAAATTTTTGGCATTTTTTTGTTTTTAGCGTGAAAAATAAAAAGCGCACAGGTGATCAAATTACACCAAAAGAAAGCTCTATTTGTGTGAAAAAAAGGACGTAAATTTTGTTTGGGTGCAGCATTGCATGACCGCGCTTTTCTCAGTTGAATTAGTGCAGCGCCAAGTAGCAAAAAGAGGCTTGGTCATTAAGGGGGGTAATTCCTCAGGAGCTCAAGTGGTTAAAGAAAAGTCTACATTTTTTAGTAAGTTTATGATTTTGTGTTGGGCCGCATTCATAGCCATCTTGGGCTACAAGTTGGACACCCCAGCTGCGCATCATTACATAGAAAAGGACAAAATGGTATGGGGAGTATGGCAGTAGTATACTGTATTTTATTTAAATACTTATAATATATACTTAAATATTTTATCGTACCCATATTGAGCATCTGGGCTCTTTGATAGGAACTAAAGCAAAGAAGGATGTTTGTGATTTGCGTATCAACAAATGAGAACCTTTCTGTCATTACTTACCTGCACTTGTATGTAAATATTAGAAATTCTAACAATAAACCACAATGTCGATCCACCCAAACCAAACCCAAGTCCACCTTAGATACACAGTTTTCATCATAGTCAATCAGCCAATCCCTTTACTTTACATATATGTAACAAATAAAATAGACAAAAAAAACTCAGGCTCCTTCATTTGTATGCACATGTAGCATTGCATGTTTTTAATGCGTGTTGCGTTTTTGATGAACACACATAATAACACATGATACTAACTCATGTTGATGCCGATTAAAAAGAACTGTGTTTCTTTGGTGAAGATGCAGTTAAAGAGAATGATACATACATTATTTCATATTAACATTACTCCTATAGATCCGATTAGGCAAGTTATTACCATAAAAAGCTGCAAGTCTCATTTTTGAAAATTCTCTGTTTTTCCCCATATAAATGTAAACTTCAGACATAGAAATAATCAGGATTTTTACTTGTATTTGACATTTAACCACTTGCCCTCCAGAGGATTTACCCTCCTTCCTGACCAGGACATTTTTTGCGTTATGGCGTTGCATTACTTTAACTGACAATTGTGCGGTCATGCAATACTGTACCCAAATGAAATTTGCGTCCTCTTTTCCCCCACAAACAGCGGCATTTAATCACCTGTGCATCTTTATTTTTTGCGCTATAAACAAAAAAAGGCTGACAATTTTGAGAAAAAAAATATATTTTTGACTTTTTGCTGTTGCACATGTCCAGTAAAAAAAAATGTAAAAAATCTGATTTCGGCATAAATTTAGGCCAAAGTGCATTCTGCTACATGTCTTTGCTAAAAGAAATTCCAATACGTGTAAATTAATTGGTTTATGTGAAATTTATAGCATTTACAAATAGCGGTATATATACTGGGATTTTTTTTTTCTTCAATTTTTACTAGTAATGGCAGTGATCAACGGCTTATAGCGGGACTGCGGCGGGCATTCTGACACTGGGCGGAACTGACTTGGTGTCACTGACATCCCCAGTGACACCAATACAGTGATCAGTGCTAATAAAAAGCACTGACACTGTACTTATGGCACTGGGCAGGAAGGGGTTAGCATGTGGGGCGATCAAATGGTTAACCGCGTGCTGTGTGTGTTTTATTGTGAGTCTACGTGTTTGTGTTTCACAGTAAGAACCCTGCTCTGCATGGCTGTGCTATGCACAGCCATGCAAAGCAGTGTGCAGGAGCTGACAGGGGTGAGAACTGTTTTGTTTGCAAACAGTTCTCACCCCCCGTTGGAGATGCTCAGCAATCACCAAGCATCGGTGAGTAATCACCAGCCGGGACACGGTGATTGACAGTTGAGGCACCCATGCCGCCCTGTAGCAGTACTTCTGCTGCATGCATATTATTTCATGCAGTAGCATGTGTCAACAGGCCTCAACTCTTTCGCTTCCATAGCCAATTTATGCATTTATTGCACAAATGTTTAAAAAAATATTTTTAGGCCTGGAGATTACTTGAAAACATTTTATGCGTTCTAAAACCAGACATCTTAGAGAAAATAATGGTTGTAGTGCTAGAATTAACCACTTGCCCCCACCCTACAGCAAAAATACTGCTACAGGGTGGAAAGGCTGCATAAAGTCACATATATATACGTGATTTGCATGTCCGGGTAGGGGGCGCACGGCTACAGATGTCAATCACCAGGTCCTGGCCGGAGATTCTCCGCCGACACACGGCGATCGCCGAGTAACACTGACAGGGGAGAGACCTGTGTGTAAACAACACAGGTCTCTCTCCTGCCAGCAAGAATATGCTGCTGTGTATTTATTTGCACAGCACAGAAATACACAGCAGCATGTTTTCCTAATAAAACACACCCAGCACATTATGTAAAACAGCACACGGTTAACCCTTTGATCGCCCCAGATGTTAACCCCTTCCTGCCCAGTGTCATTAGTACAGTGTTAGGGCTTTTTATTAGCACTGATCACTGTATTAGTGTCATTGGGATGTCAGTGGCAGTTAGTCAGTTAGCTCAAATTAGATACCAGTACAAGGGTTGTCCTTTATGACATCTTCAAGCAGCTAAAATCCATGCAGTTAAAAAAGCTAGCTTTTTTAACAGTATCAGTAATGTTTGGAAACTCCTGGGACTTTTTTGCAAGTTAGGAGCTATGAGATCTTATAAAGTATCCTATGTATGAAAGCCGACTATAGATGGATAGAATCTCGGCATGGACCCAGGGGCGGACTGACAACTCATGGGGCCCCCGGGCAATAGGGGATCATGGTGCCCCTGTGTCCTTGTCCAAACTCAAAAAAGCCTATGAAAAAGGTACCAGGGGCATCTCATGGGGCCCCTACTGACCCCGGGCCCTCGGGCAGAGTTTCTAAATGGTCAGTCCGCCCCTGCATGGACCTGATGAGATTCATCCATCTATGGGCAGGCATATTGTACCCAAGTCGATCCATTGATTGATTTAGGTACAACCAGCATGATAGATTTTTAGCATGCGGTTACTGCCAGTGGCTATAGCCGCTAGCAGAAATCATTGTATTCTGCTGGCCAGGAAGGCTCCCCGCTGGCAGTATACTATAGAGCTGCGGGAGACTTTACCCCATTAACACTGACTGTCCACCTGTGGTGAAAGGAAAGAAAATCGATGAATCCATGACTTGCCAAACTTGTCTATTGCTTCTCTTTTTGTACTGTTTGTCATGATTCTGAAAAATAAAAATATTGAACAAGAAAAATCAGAAGGCAGAATGGACAAATTCCCTTAAAAAAGCCTTTCCTGAAAGAAACACGAAGACTGCCTTTGCTAATATCTCTTTTTGCAAAAGCTGGTTGCCCCACCAACCCTATTGCTTCAGTTCCTGGCATTAGTAACCCAGAACAAGTATTCAGATAATGACTCCTGGTTTTCTCCGACTAACCTAATCATGTTTTTGATCAAGGTCAGTGACTTAAGCCAGCCAGACATGACTCCAAATTCGGCCAGTTCAGCCGCATTTTGATCCATGCATGGGCAGGCTGATTGCACGCAAGTCAATCCATTTGCATGTGATTACTGCCAGTGGCTATAGCCTGTAGCAGTAACCACTGAATTCTGCTGGCCAGGAAGGCTCCCTGCATGGCCCCCGCCCCTTTCCCTCTGGTAGAATACAATGGCGCTGTGGAAGCCATTCCTCCGTCAACATTGACAGTGTTGATGGGGGAATCAAGCAATTTTCTATCCTTCTACCCATGGCAGAAGGAAAGGAAAGAAAATCACATCATCTATGGGCTACCTTATAACATAAAAAACAATGATTATTACAGCCAGGCAGATAGCATTTAGTAAAGGAAATCAGTCATGGCTGGTCCCATGTTTCTCTGGGGAAAGGATTTCAATAATAATCCTGTGCTTGTGAGTAATTTTGTATTTTTTTCAAAGTACACACCTTTAGTGTAAATTTTATATTGCCAGATTCTCTATTGATAATGTTCCTATTCATGAATTATGTAGTTGAATAGGCTGCTAAACATTGTTATGAATTGCTTCGATGAGATGATTACCTAATCTTTATTCATATGTAAAAGCACACAGCAGCATGGCTCAGCTGAAAGCACAATGGCTATGATATAAAATATGTCTGGGAAACATTGTGAGAAGGTCTATACAGTTCGAACTAGAACACACTCCTTCTTGGACAAAGAGATGTTTGCTTGGGTCATTGTTCTGTTTAAATAATATATTGATGTTTCAGCCTCCATGACTCATGTGCCAAGTTTCTGCTAGGGAGTGACCTACTCCATGTGGACAGTGTATTCATCTCTTCAGGCTGCAAGGGGATGCTAGGGATTTTTCAAACTATAGATTCAATTCAAAGCTTTAACAAAAAAGATAATCCTCGTTTCAGCCATGTGACTGTAATTTTCTGATTTCATTGACCACGCCTGAAAATAACTGTCGCTTCCTCATTCTGGTGTGTTAGTGTCGTGTACTCAGACTTGTAGGGGTTGATCTGGTAAAACTGGAGAGTACAAAATCTGGTGCAGCTCTGCATAGAAACCAATCATCTTCCAGGTTTTTTTAATCAAAATACGCAGGTGAACGCTAATAAGCATATATATAAAAGCCGTTAGCACTTAAGATATAGGCAACAATCCCAACGAACATATTAATATAGAAGTGCAGCGCTGAAATCTCACAAAATATATATAAAGTGGAACAGTAAAGTGCAACATATATAAATAAATGGATAAATAGCCTTGCGTATGTAAAAATTCAAAAAAGCAACAATAAATAAAGTCTGCAAGTAGAAAGTGCTAGTCTGTGCAATAAAGTGAAAAATAGTGAATTAATAATGTCTGTGACTGCATATATCAAAATGATAAATATTATTCATCCAGCAAATGTTATTCATAAAAACGTTGATTATGTGCAAAATCGCCAAGTGCAGAGTATGAATGTCTGAATATTCACATAAGGAATCCACCACCTTGAAAGGATGTACACTCACCAGAAGATATATAAGGCGTGTATCATAACATGTCACATCTAGAGGTGCAGCGGCAGCCAAGGGGTTAATCCTGCTGTATCATCCGGGTATAGATGGAAGGGAAGTCCCTTGTCCTAAAGAAATAGCTCAACAACAGGAGCCAAGAATACTAATATAGTGTAGTATTTTAGTAATCAAAGATGTCATTTCCATAAAATGCCACGTGGAGTATAATGCAAACAGATATTAAAATGGCCATCGCTCCTTCCTTCGGCAGCGGCGGCGTGACGTCAGCAATGTAGGCTCTACCCGGCGCGTTTCCACTTTATATATATTTTGTGTGATTTCAGCACTGCACTTCTATATTCATATTTTCCAGGTTTTTTTTGTCAAAGCTTAATTGAACAATTAAAGTTAGAAGCTGATTGGTTTCTATGCAGAGCTGCACCAGATTTTGCACTCTCCAGTTTTAGTACATCAACCCCGTACTGTTTTTACATGATCTAGAGTCTATTCATTTCAATTGTAGCCACGTGCATAAAGGGTTTTATGTGTATGCTTGTACTTATACCTTGAGATTTCCTCTATTCTCCTTGATCATTTTGTCAGTTGCAAGAATGCCAAGTCACTATCCTTAAATGACTCCCATTTCCTACCAAGAAATTGTTTATGTTGATCCTAAATCGCTCATGAGTGTTTTATGTCATGAAGCTGAATCCTTTACCAGCAACTTTCAAGAATACACTGTTCTTGTCCTTACTTACAAGTATGCAGCAACAGGCGACAGAAGCAGACCTTGTGCTGGCATCTATGCTTAAACCCAAGAATTCCCCCCCCCCCCCTTCATTTTTTGTACACAGACCTTCCTTTATTAAATGTTTTTAAAGAATTAATATGACAAATACACTTTTTCTAGACTATCAGCCATGCTTTGGACTCTCTTTTTCTACAAACTTTGAGACCTCTCCCCATAAGTTGGGTCATAGCCCATTATGCACTTGGGAGCTGCATCAGAACTGCCAAAATATTCACCATCACTGGGATCCAGTGCTTCACCAATCCACTTCTTCATTATGATGATATGTTTTTCAGTTTTAGAAAATCATAGCTGGCTGCAGTTTGGAATTAGTGGGTGATTTAAATAATATTAAACCCCTAATTCACCTTAGTAGTAATTATCTGTTATTAATATGAGTTACCATTTAAGGAATTTAATACATTTGATGAAATAAGTAAAATATAAGGGTTTGTTAGAGATTCTGTATATAGCCCTACAGAACAGACAGTGCACAGTCCCCCGTGTTTTATCTGCTGCTTCTCTGCTAACAGGAAACAGGAACTTTATTATAGAGAAGAGACATAACATAACCATAAAAGCAAACACAAACTTATAAACACTGACATCTACTGTTCGAAATAAATATTATTACTGAATGCTGATGTAGTTGTTGCACAAAATACATGAACATTGTATTCCAACACCCCCACTCAACAACTATTCCTTATATTAGTCCCATTTTGAATTTCAGTTCTATAAATCTCTTTCAGATTAAGTGATGTCATAAGCAGCTCTGATCCACTTTTGTTTCTCATGGGTTGGAATTCTTTCCATCTCATCCCATGAATTTGGCTCTGGTTTAATGCTACACGAGCAACATAGGTCAGACGTTTAACTGGGATGCCTTTATTGCTTCTGGTGAATTTCCTGTTTGAAGTCTCTTGTGGCCTGGTTTAATCTCTTACAGTATTTGGATTGTCTGTGTTAATTTTTATTTCTGTGTCACTTTGTTGCTTATCTTCATGACGTAGAATTTCCCTCAGTTTGAAGTGTTTGTGTTAGTTCATTAAATTTTGAACACACTGAAGTTTCATCAACAATTACACTTCAACTGATGGTTACCTTGTTTGTGTCTTGGTGTATCCTTTTTGAGATTCACTGTATCTCACAAGTACACCTTCCTTTGCACTAGCATCCCATTTGGTACATTTTTCTTTTGGGATCTGCGCATACAGTAGGCTTTGCTTCCAAAATTTATAGATGGTTCAAATTCAGGGCCTTTCTATTCCACAGTTCATATGGAGTTTTCTCAGTTGATATTCTTGTTTGTCAATTTTGGAGAGAGTTGCCAGAAAGAAGCCTTAGTGCACCAATGCCACAAAAAAAAAAATGCTCACAATATGCCCGAGAATACCTTGACATGCCTTGCCAGGCTTTTTTTGTGGCTTTTCTGGTTTGTCAGATTTGCAAATGAAAGCTTTGTTGCAGCCATTTTCTTTTATTGTGTTGCAGTCTTATTTCTTTTGCACTTATTTGCTGTAGTTGGCTGTGACTGGATGTCTGGGCCCATAACCTATTAGAGATTCTGTATATAGCCCAGCAGAGCAGACAGTGCACAGTCAACATGTGTTTATCCGCTTAAGAGTTTAACCATAGATTCAGCCACAGACTTACAAACATTACCATTTACTAGCTGAAGAATATATCTCTACTGAATACTGATGTACAGTAGTTGCTGCACAAAATACATGAACATTGTATTCCAACAGGGTTACATTTTGCAAAAAAAAAAAAAAAGGTGTTTTTTAATCGTGATAGAATTATGGCCACTTCCATTTTCATTTATCAGCTAGTTGCTAGTCTGTTTTGTTCATCCTCTAGCTTCAGTTCTTAGCAGGTCTCTGAACCAAACAGGTACAGGGGTCAAGTCTTATGCACTGGTAGTGCGCTTGTACCAGGTCAGAGGGGACTAACCATATGAGCCTCTCAAGAGGGGAACTACTTAGCCCAAACTTAGCATAAAGTCTTTGCAAAACAATAAAGGGGACTAGTCGATATTTACCTCTCAGGAGAGGAAGTACGTGGCCCAGCAATCCCAATAGTACACAGTCACCAGAATCTTGCAATACTCACGAGGCTAAGGGAGCAGCAGGGCCCTTCCAGCTTCCTCCAGGGGCCTTCCAGTGAGGCTATGCAGACTGGATCCTAGGGTAAAGTCTTAGGGTGTAAGAGAAACTTTTCAGTGTAGTCCCCTAGCTCATCCACAGCGGGGACCTCGATGAACAACAACTTGAAACAGCAGAATGTCTTGGAGTAGGGGGTAGCCACCCCCAACCTAAACAGGTATAATCCCTTCAACAGGAAGAACCCGCTGTTCTCAAGCTCAGACTATTTATGTGCTCCTCAGCTACCTTCTGGGCACAGCCCACCAGGGATTGACTGAAGCACAATAAATATTCATCCTGCCTATTTCCCTTGCTCCAATCCTATTTTTCAGAACTTTCTAAAAGGCAGGGAAGAGCAATCAAACTTGCAGCCTGTGAAATCCAGGATAGCCAAAGAAATCAAATACTCCAATGATTACAGGGGAGCCAAAAAGAATTACATTTACCTAAATAGGAGGGTGCAGCATCTGTAACTCACTAGGAGGGAATATGTTACTGGCAAAAAGGTGCTTGGACATGTAGCAGTTCAAATATTAATTGAGGTGACATTGCATTACAATAAGTGCTTTAACTTTTTTTCACATATACTGTATATCATGTATGATTGTGCATTTCTGGGTAGGGGGCGCTTGCGCCCTACCCACATCACAATTCTCGGCTGCAGCTGTCAATCACTGGGTCCCAGCCGGTGATGACTCGCCAGCGCCCGAAGCAGTATGCTTACAGTAAAGCACAAACACAGAACATCATGTAAAACAGCACACAGTTAACCCTTTGATCAGCCCAGATTTTCACCCCTTCATGCCTAGTGCCATTAGTACAGTGTCAGTGCTTTTTATTAACACTGATCACTGTATTGATGTCACTGGAGATGTCAGTTCCCCCCAGTGTCAGCCTGCCCGCCACAGTCCCACAGTCCCGCTATAAGTCGCTGATCGTCGCCATTGCTAGTAAAACTAAAAAATCCCAGTATATATACCGCCATTTGTAAACGCTATAACTTTGACGTAAACCAATTAATTTACACGGGATTATTGGGATTTTTTTAGCAAAGACATGTAGCAGAATACATTTTGGCCAGAGCACATTTTTGAGCACAGCAACACTGTATTGGAAGTTATATTTGGCACGCAGCACTTTTTTCTTTACATTGGATTTGGGGACTTTTTATTGTATTTATTTAATTTACATGCAATACGTAATTAATTTGTATTACGTTTGTTGATAAATTTACATGTATATGAATTATGTTTGTTGATACACTGATTGATATATATATATATATATATATATATATATATATATACACACACACACACACACTGTGAAGGAAACAAGTTTTTGATCCCCTGCTGATTTTGAATGTTTGCCCACTCACAGAGGAGAAATGATCAGTCTAAAAATCGAATGGTTGGTGTATTGTAACGCTGAGAGACAGAATAGCAACAAAAATGTCAAATGAAATGCATGTCTAACAAGTTCTGCAATGATTTGCATGTTCTTGGGGGAAACAGGGGCGGACTGACAACTCATGGGGCCCCCAGGCAACAGGGGATCATGGGGCCCCTGTGTCCTTGCCTAAACTCTAAAAAGCCTATGAAAAAAGTACCAGAGACATCTCATGGGGCCCCCTACTGACCCCGGGCCCTCAGGCAGTGCTCAAGTTTCCAAATGGTCAGTCTGCCCCTGGGGGGAAAGAAGTATCTGATCACCTATCATTCAACAGGATTTCTGGCTACCAGGTGTCTTTCATACAGGTAACACGCTGAGATTAGAAGCAGTATCTTAAAGGGAGTGCTGCTAATCTCATTTTGTTACCTGTATAAAAGACACCTGTCCACAGGAGCAATCAAACAATCAGATTCCAAACTCTCCACCATGGCAAAGACCAAAGAGCTGTCCAAGGATGTCAGGGACAATATTGTAGACCTACACAAGGCTGGACTGGGCTACAAAACTATCGCCAAGCAGCTTGGTGAGAAGGTGACAACATTTGGTGCAATCATTCGCAAATGGAAGAAACACAAAACAACTGTCAGTCTCCCTAGGTCTGGTGCACCATGCAAGATCTCACCTCTTGGAGTGTCAATGATCATGAGAACAGTGAGGAATCATCCCAGAACTACATGTGAGGATCTTGTCAATGATCTCAGGGCAGCTGGGACCACAGTCACCAAGAAAAAAATTGGTAACACACTACGCTGACAAGGACTGAAATCCTGCAGTGCCTGCAAGGTCCCCCTGCTCAAGAAAGCACATGTCAAGGCCCATCTGAAGTTTGTCACTGAACATCTGAATGATGCAGAGGTGGACTGGTTGAAAATGTTGTGGTCAGATGAGACCAAAATCGAGCTCTTTGGCATCAACTCAACTCGCCGTGTTTGAAGGAGGAGGACTGCTGCCTATGACCCCAAGAACACCATCCCAACTGTCAAGCATGGTGGTGCCAAAGCAACAAAAGAGTGGCTCAAGAAGAAGCACATTGAGGTCCTGGAGTGGCCTAGTCAGTCTCCAGGCCTTAATCTGATTGAAAATCTGTGGAGGGAGCTGAAAGTTTGAGTTGCCAAACGTCAGCCACCAAACCTTAATGACTTGGAGAGGATCTGCCAAGAGAAGTGGGCCAAAATCCCTCCTGAGATGTGTGCAAACCTGGTGGCCAACAAGGGATTTGCCACCAAGTACTAAGTCATGTTTTGTGAAGGCGATCAAATACTTATTTCCCGCATGAACATGCAAATCAGTGCATAATTTGTTAGACATGCATTTCTTTTGAATTTTTCGTCTCTGATCATGCTAAATGTATTGTGCCTAAACAATCCATTCAATTCATATCCAATCAGATGGACCCTTGAACTAAAGCGTTGGTTAATCTAAGAAAGATTGTACAGATTATAAAGTATGTATGGTCAGCTTCGAATGACTTTTCTGTCCCAGCATATTTTATGCAATTTTTAACTTGATGTGGTCAGTTTGTTAGTTTATGCTGCCCACAAAGCCGATTGTACTCCCAGATCTTGCTGTCACTCTGTGCACTGCACTGAACACACCTTACTTTATTGTACAGTACTTGAAGTACAACCAACTGTGCAACTCACAGAGGCTTAACAATACTACTCATGTGATTTTTCACAATGTAAGGCACGTCTAAGACAGGTAGCCTGGGGATATTTGTATAGTCAAACATCACAAACAAACCAAGCATCTCAGTTTAACATCGTATATAGAGAGTGTGTTATAAACTCATCAATCATAACATTGTGTCATATTTTCCCACCATTCCGTACAGTAATAAAATCACTTCAGTATGCAGAGTCTGACTTTCTCCTCAGCTGAAGAAAGTCTATTCCAGTGGTGATCAATTTAACAAATAGAGGGGGCCTAAAATGGTCCCCTGACATGTCCATAGTTAAAGTGGTTGTAAACCTCAGAAATGAAATATGAACAAAGCATATCCTTATATAGTGTGTACTTGTCTCAATTAAAAGCACTAACTGTAATTTCTTTCTGCTGCTTTGTTCCTTTGCTATCAGCATGAATCACTTCTGACATGTTTTCCTGACACCAAGAGAAAAATGGTGACAGGCAATGGATCCCCAGCAGATTGATAGCCTCAGCTCTTTTCCAGTGTGAAGTGGTGTGTGTATGTGTCCCTTTCCTCCAATCAGCTCCCAGAGCTCTCCACACTGAGTTCTGCAGAGTGTAACTTCAGCTCTTTAACCCCCTTTTTCTGACAGCTCAGACAAGCTTTATAAATTCTGCGTTTTGAACAGATGTAGCGAACACTGTAAATAAACAGGTACAACTTACGTAGGAGGTGTTGTTTAATTTCTGGGTATATGTAATGGTTTACAACCACTTTAAGTTTTCATACAATTGCTCTGGACTAAAGCCAGGGATGGGCCCTGTACAGGAGATGTTTGTCCCTGTTATTTTGGTTGTGGTCCTTTTAAGGGGGGTGGCTTAAATGTACTTTTTGAATATTCATGGTTC